>NC_086320.1:132613809-132951309 GCF_036172605.1 Pelobates fuscus | reverse complement strand
GCGTCCTCGTGGATCGCGTCTGAAGAAGCGATTGAGGGAGCCTAATATGAGGAAAGAAGTTCGCCGTCTTACTGGTGGCATAAAGCACAGAGCCTTTTGGAGCATTGCACGGGAAGGACCTGATGTCGCGTGTAGAAAAAGTAACAGAGTGATACACCGGATAGAGCTGTAGAAGGTCCTCGCGGCGGACAGATCTAAGGGAGCCTGGCATGGGAGAGTGTATCCAGTGTGAACATACAAATTGACAACAAAGGTAAATCACAAGTGGGGACGAACCTTCTCAAGTTAACTGCTAATTGTCAGTTACTTGCTACACTTATTTTGTACACACTGTTAATTAATACTGCAGTTAGTAGAAATAAGGAGGTGAAAGTGAAGGGAGAGCAACATATTGAGGGCAACATATGATTCAAAGACTACCTAAACTAAACTAATCCCTGCCCACAGCGAGGAATAGATTGTAGCTGGTCTATAGTGTGCTAAATTAACGAGCTAAGTGGGTCTGCATCTGCCCCTGACTTTCCAGGTGGTGTCTGAATAGTGATGTACCGAACTGTCCGCCGGCGAACAGTTCCCGGCGAACTTAGCGTGTTCGCGTTCGCCGCGGCGGGCAGACACATGCGCAGTTCGATCCGCCCCCTATTCGTCATCATTGGGCAAACTTTGACCCTGTGCCTCTCGGTCAGCAGACACATTCCAGCCAATCAGCAGCACTCCCTCCCTTCCACACCCTCCAACCTCCCTCCCAGCATCCATTTTCGATTCATTCTGAAGCTGCATGCTTAGTGAGAGGAGGGAAAGTTTAGCTGCTGCTGATTAGATAGGGAAATTGATAGCTAGGCTAGGGTATTCAGTGTCCACTACAATCCTGAAGGACTCATCTGATCTCTGCTATAAGGACAGCACCCCAAAAAGCCCTTTTTAGGGCTATAACATCAGGCTGCTTTTTTTTTTTTTTCCTGTGTAATGTAATTGCAGGTGCCTGCCTGCCAGCTTCTGTGTGAGGTTCACATTGGATACTGTGCCTACTTGCCCAGTGCCACCACTCATATCTGTTTTTACAATAGGTTAAGCTTTACATTTAAAAGAAATATTTTTTTTTCCCTGTAATAGAAGAGCAGTTGCCTGCCTGCCAGCTTCTGTGTCAGGTTGGATGCCTTGCCCATTTGCACAGTCAGTGCCACCACTCATATCTGTTTTAACAATAGGTTAAGCTTTACATTTAAAAGAAATAATTTTTTTTCACTGTAATAGAAGAGCAGTTGCCTGCCTGCCAGCTTCTGTGTCA
Organism: Pelobates fuscus; assembly: GCF_036172605.1. Taxonomy (NCBI): domain Eukaryota; kingdom Metazoa; phylum Chordata; class Amphibia; order Anura; family Pelobatidae; genus Pelobates; species Pelobates fuscus. Next base: position 132,950,021 of record NC_086320.1, on the reverse strand, counting down.
GGTTGGATGCCTTGCCCATTTGCACAGTCAGTGCCACCACTCATATCTGTTTTAACAATAGGTTAAGCTTTACATTTAAAATAAATATTTTTTTTCACTGTAATAGAAGAGCAGTTGCCTGCCTGCCAGCTTCTGTGTCAGGCTGGATGCCTTGCCCATTTGCACAGTCAGTGCCACCACTCATATCTGTTTTAACAATAGGTTAAGCTTTACATTTAAAAGAAATATTTTTTTTTCACTGTAATAGAAGAGCAGTTGCCTGCCTGCCAGCTTCTGTGTCAGGTTGGATGCCTTGCCCATTTGCACAGTCAGTGCCACCACTCATATCTGTTTTAACAATAGGTTAAGCTTTACATTTAAAATAAATATTTTTTTTCACTGTAATAGAAGAGCAGTTGCCTGCCTGCCAGCTTCTGTGTCAGGTTGGATGCCTTGCCCATTTGCACAGTCAGTGCCACCACTCATATCTGTTTTAACAATAGGTTAAGCTTTACATTTAAAATAAATATTTTTTTTCACTGTAATAGAAGAGCAGTTGCCTGCCTGCCAGCTTCTGTGTCAGGTTGGATGCCTTGCCCATTTGCACAGTCAGTGCCACCACTCATATCTGTTTTAACAATAGGTTAAGCTTTACATTTAAAATAAATATTTTTTTTCACTGTAATAGAAGAGCAGTTGCCTGCCTGCCAGCTTCTGTGTCAGGTTGGATGCCTTGCCCATTTGCACAGTCAGTGCCACCACTCATATCTGTTTTAACAATAGGTTAAGCTTTACATTTAAAAGAAATAATTTTTTTTCACTGTAATAGAAGAGCAGTTGCCTGCCTGCCAGCTTCTGTGTCAGGTTGGATGCCTTGCCCATTTGCACAGTCAGTGCCACCACTCATATCTGTTTTTACAATAGGTTAAGCTTTAGATTTAAAAGAAATAATTTTTTTTCACTGTAATAGAAGAGCAGTTAGTTGTCTGCAAGCATCTGGGTGTCAGGCCTACTTCAGCGTGTGCTCTGCAGACCTGTGCCAGCGTGCTTTGACAGTTGCCAATCATATCTGGTGTCTCTTTAGCGTGCTTTTACAAAGAAAAAAGGTTTCCAGTGTAAGCTAATAGCAGCCAGTCAGTGTCCTTCAAGCGGCTCTGTCAGGCCTTCCTTCAGCGTGTGCCCTGCACAACCCTGCCAGCGTACTTTGACAGTTGCCACTCGTATCTGGTGTCTCTATAGCGTGCTTTTACAAAGAAAAAAAGTTTCCAGTGTAAGCTAATAGCAGATAGTCAGTGTCCTTCAAGCGGCTCTGTCAGTCCTTCCTTCAGCGTGTGCTCTGCAGACCTGTGCCAGCGTGCTTTGACAGTTGCCAATCATATCTGGTGTCTCTATAGCGTGCTTTTACAAAGAAAAAAGGTTTCTAGTGTAAGCTAATAGCAGCCAGTCAGTGTCCTTCAAGCGGCTCTGTCAGTCCTTCCTTCAGCGTGTGCTCTCCAGAACTGTTCCAGTGCACATTGCCAATCATATCTGGTGTCTCTATAGCGTGCTTTTACAAAGAAAAAAGGTTTCTAGTGTAAGCTAATAGCAGCCAGTCAGTGTCCTTCAAGCAGCTCTGTCAGTCCTTCCTTCAGCGTGTGCTCTGCAGACCTGTGCCAGCGTGCTTTGACAGTTGCCAATCATATCTGGTGTCTCTATAGCGTGCTTTTACAAAGAAAAAAGGTTTCTAGTGTAAGCTAATAGCAGCCAGTCAGTGTCCTTCAAGCGGCTCTGTCAGTCCTTCCTTCAGCATGTGCTCTCCAGAAATGTTCCAGTGCACATTGCCAATCATATCTGGTGTCTCTATAGCGTGCTTTTAAAACCAATTTTTTTTTTCACTGTTATAGATTGAATAGCAGTTACTTGTCTTCAAGCTGGTGTGTCAGGCCTACAGTGTGTGCTCTGCAGAACTGTTCAAGTGCACATTGCCAATCATATCTGGTGTCTCTATAGCGTGCTTTTACAAAGAAAAAAGGTTTCTAGTGTAAGCTAATAGCAGCCAGTCAGTGTCCTTCAAGCGGCTCTGTCAGTCCTTCCTTCAGCGTGTGCTCTGCAGACCTGTGCCAGCGTGCTTTGACAGTTGCCAATCATATCTGGTGTCTCTATAGCGTGCATTTACAAAGAAAAAAGGTTTCTAGTGTAAGCTAATAGCAGCCAGTCAGTGTCCTTCAAGCGGCTCTGTCAGTCCTTCCTTCAGCGTGTGCTCTCCAGAACTGTTCCAGTGCACATTGCCAATCATATCTGGTGTCTCTATAGCGTGCTTTTACAAAGAAAAAAGGTTTCTAGTGTAAGCTAATAGCAGCCAGTCAGTGTCCTTCAAGCGGCTCTGTCAGGCCTTCCTTCAGCGTGTGCCCTGCACAACCCTGCCAGCATACTTTGACAGTTGCCACTCATATCTGGTGTCTCTATAGCGTGCTTTTAAAACCAACATTTTTTTTTCACTGTTATAGATTGAATAGCAGTTACTTGTCTTCAAGCGGGTGTGTCAGGCCTACAGTGTGTGCTCTGCAGAACTGTTCAAGTGCACATTGCCAATCATATCTGGTGTCTCTATAGCGTGCTTTTACAAAGACAATTTGTTTTTCACTGTTATAGATTGAATAGCAGTTACTTGTCTTCAAGCGGGTGTGTCAGGCCTACAGTGTGTGCTCTGCAGAACTGTTACAGTTCACATTGCCAATCATATCTGGTCTCACAGTAGCTTGCACGCATAGTACCACTAATCCCCCAAAAAATGACAGGCAGAGGCAGGCCACCCCGCAGGGGCCGTCGTGGTCGTGGTGCTGTGATTCCCTTTTGCCCTAGAATAATGCCCAGTTTTCAGAAGCCACGTACCCTGAACTTGAAAAGTTCTGAGGACATAGTTGACTGGCTAACACAGGACACCCAATCTTGTACAGCCTCCGCTCGGAACCTTGACGCACCATCCTCCTCCAGCTTAGCTTCAGGCACCTCTCAAGATACCACTCACCCGCCTGCCGCCACCACCAAAACTAGCACCACAGCCGCTTTACTTGGTATGTCAGAGGAGTTATTCACACACCCGTTTGAAGAAATGAGTGATGCGCAACCATTATTGCTAGAGGATGTAGATAACAGGGATATGTCTCAGGCAGGCAGCATTAAACACATGGAGGTACGGTGTGATGATGATGATGTTGTACCCGCTGCTGCTTCCTTTTCTGAGTTGTCAGATACAAGCGAAGCGGTTGATGATGACGATGCGTCCATGGATGTCACGTGGGTGCCCGCTCGGCAAGAAGAAGAACAGGGCGAAAGTTCAGATGGGGAGACAGAGAGGAGGAGGAGACGAGTTGGAAGCAGTGGGGGGTCGTCACAAGGAGCTAGTGGCACAGTCAGACAGCATGCATTGGCACCCGGGGTCAGCCCGACAGCACGCCAATCAACGCATGCTGTGTCCACCACCAGAATGCCGTCATTGCAGAGCTCAGCAGTGTGGCATTTTTTGTGTGTGTCTGCCTCGGACAACAGCGATGCCATTTGCAACCTGTGCCAAAGGAAACTGAGTCGTGGGAGGTCCAACACCCACCTAGGTACAACTGCTTTGCGTAGGCACATGATCTCACATCACAAACGCCTATGGGATCAACACATGAGTACAAGCAGCTCGCCTACTCTAAGTCGCCATCCTCCTCCTGGTCTAGCATCTTCAGCCACGTCAACCACTGCTGTCCTTCTTGCCCCCTCTCAACCATCCGCCACTCCGTCTCCCGCCTTGAGCAGTTCCGCCTCATCTGCCCACAGTCATGTGTCTGTCAAGGACATGTTTGAGCGTAAGAAGCCAATGTCACCAAGTCACCCCCTTACCCAGCGTCTGACAGCTGGCTTGTCCGAACTATTAGCCCGCCAGCTTTTACCATACAATCTGGTTGAGTCTGAGGCGTTCAAAAAATTTGTAGCTATTGGGACACCGCAGTGGAAGGTACCCGGCCGGAATTTCTTTTCACAAAAGGCAATCCCCAACTTGTACTCGATTGTGCAAAAGGAAGTCATGGCATGTCTGGCACACAGTGTTGGGGCAAGGGTCCATCTGACCACTGATACCTGGTCTGCAAAGCATGGTCAGGGCAGGTATATCACCTACACTGCGCATTGGGTAAACCTGCTGACGGCTGACAAGCAAGGAATGCGTGGCATTGCAGAGGAGTTGGTGACACCACCACGAATTGCAGGCAGTCCTGCTGCCACCTCCTCTACTCCTCCTACTCCATCCTCTTCCATAACCTCCTCGGCTGAGTCCTCTTGTGCTGCTGCGTCTTGCTCCACATCAACGGCACCCCCCCAGCTCCCCAGGTACTATTCCACATCCCGGATACGGCAGTGTCACGCCGTCTTGGGTTTGACTTGCTTGAAAGCAGAGAGTCACACCGGACAAGCACTCCTGTCCGCCCTGAACGCACAGGTGGAAAAGTGGCTGACTCCGCAGCAACTGGATATCGGCAAAGTGGTGTGTGACAACGGAAAAAATTTGATAGCGGCATTGAAGTTGGGCAAGTTGACACATGTGCCGTGCATGGCACATGTGTGTAATCTGATCGTACAACGCTTTGTGCATAAGTACACAGGCTTACAGGACGTCCTGAAGCAGGCCAGGAAGGTGTGTGGCCATTTCAGGCGTTCCTACACGGCCATGGCTCACTTTGCTGATATCCAGCGGCGAAACAACATGCCAGTGAGGCGCTTGATTTGCGACAGCCTTACACGTTGGAATTCAACACTCCTAATGTTCGACCGCCTGCTCCAACAAGAAAAAGCTGTTAATGAATATTTGTATGACCGGGGTGCTAGGACAGCCTCTGGGGAGCTGGGAATTTTTTTGCCACGTTACTGGACGCTCATGTGCAATGCCTGTAGGCTCATGCGTCCTTTTGAGGAGGTGACAAACCTAGTCAGTCGCAACGAAGGCACCATCAGCGACATCATACCATTTGTTTTCTTCCTGGAGCGTGCCCTGCGAAGAGTGCTGGATCAGGCTGTAGATGAGCGTGAAGAGGAAGAGGAAGAGTTGTGGTCACCATCACCACCAGAAACAGCCTTATCAGCATCGCTTGCTGGACCTGCGGCAACGCTGGAAGAGGATTGTGAGGAAGAGGAGTCAGAGGAGGATTGTAGCTTTGAGGAGGAGGAGGAGGAGCAAGACCAAACACAACAGGCATCCCAGGGTGCTCGTTGTCACCTATCTGGTACCCGTGGTGTTGTACGTGGCTGGGGGGAAGAACATACCTTCAATGACATCAGTGAGGAGGAGGAACGGGAAATGAGTAGCTCGGCATCCAACCTTGTGCAAATGGGGTCTTTCATGCTGTCCTGCCTGTTGAGGGACCCTCGTATAAAAAGGCTGAAGGAGAACGACCTGTACTGGGTGTCCACGCTACTAGACCCCCGGTATAAGCAGAAAGTGGCGGAAATGTTACCGAATCACAACAAGTCGGAAAGGATGCAGCATTTGCAAAATAAATTAAAAAGTATGCTTTACACAGCGTATAAGGGTGATGTCACAGCACAATGGGAATCTAACAGGGGGAGAGGTGGAAGTCATCCTCCTCCTCCTCCTCCTCCTCCCACGACCACGCCGGCAAGGACAGGACGCTTTAAAGACGTGTTGTTGATGGAGGACATGCGGACCTTTTTAAGTCCTATGCATCGCCACAGCCCTTCGGGATCCACCCTCAGAGAGCGACTCGACCGACAGGTAGCAGACTACCTCGCCTTAACTGCAGATATCGACACTCTGAGGAGCGATGAACCCCTTGACTACTGGGTGTGCAGGCTTGACCTGTGGCCTGAGCTATCCCAATTTGTGAACTTCTGGCCTGCCCCGCTTCAAGTGTCCTGTCAGAAAGGACCTTCCGTGCAGCAGGAGGTATTGTCACTGAGAAGAGAAGTCGCCTAGGTCAAAAAAGTCTAGATTACCTCACCTTTATTAAGATGAATGAGGGATGGATCCTGAAGGGACTGACACTGGGCGATACATTCGATTAAAAAAGGCCTGATGAGATGAGCTGCCTTGGGCTAAAAATGGTCAACACGCTGCTGTATTTTAGCTCTGAATGACGTTTGACTTGCGTGACTTATCTGCCACCAACTAGGGTTCAAGCCGCCATGTTTTAGGACACTTTCTGCCTGTGAAACAAACATCAATTTTTCTGCCCGCTGCTACATCAGCGGCTGCAACAATACCAAATTTTTCAGGCATGTGTACATGCCTAATTTTTAGGCCCACTGGTGCAGCACTGTGGCTTCAAAAACAAAACCCCCAAAAAATCCTCCAAGATGGCACCAATATACCAGTGGTCTAAGCATCTTCCCACCTTGGCCTAAAAAGGGGAGGTGATTCAACAATTAAAAATCTCTGCCATTTACACGTCCACTGATAGGAGACGCGGAAGGTATTAAACTGATATGAACAATACTAAACTCACCACTCCTATCTGGTGGCACATTAGCTTGCCCGCGCAGTGCCCCAAATTTCAAGTAAGAGGACCGACCCAGCATCTTCTTCCATCTCCCTGTTACATAAATCAATGCCATATCCATAGAAATTGTAGAGAATATCCAGGATAGTTTTACAGGGCCAAATCATGTCGCTTGTTGAAAGAGGTGACCTTGCTCGGGTCCCAGGTGTGCGGTTCCTAAAATGGCTGCCATATACACGTCCACTGATAGGAGACGCGGAAGGTATTAAACTGATATGAACATTTACTAAACTCACCACTCCGAGTGCTGTTATTTATTTAATTTTTTTGTGGTGAGGCTTTACAGGACAGAGTGCTTCTCCACGGGACATGTTAACTCACGGGCAGCTGGCTCATCAAGGAACCAGAGCAGCTTGAACGAGGTGACCTTGCTCGGGTCCCAGGTGTGCGGTTCCTAAAATGGCTGCCATATACACGTCCACTGATAGGAGACGCGGAAGGTATTAAACTGATATGAACAATACTCCACTCCTATCAGTAGGTCCGTCCCATTGTGATTTATGCCCCCCACCCACCGCGCAGGGATGGGGGCCGTGGGGGAGGAAAGTAGGCCCCCCCATTGTGATTTATGGCCCCCACCCACCGCGCAGGGGTGGGGGCCGAGGGGGGGAGGACAGTAGGTCCCCCCATTGTGATTTATGGCCCCCACCGCGCAGGGGTTGGGGAGGACAGTAGCTCCCCCCAGTGTGTATCATGGGCTTTGAGGACAGGTGTCAATCCATACCTGCCAAGTGACCCTATGTAGGGGTAACAGTCCCTATTCTGCTCTGTGTCAGTGTGTATCATGGTCTCTGTGGACGGGGAACAGTCTCTATTCTGCTCTGTGTCAGTGTGTATCATGGTCTCTGTGGACGGGGAACAGTCTCTATTCTGCTCTGTGTCAGTGTGTATCATGGACTCTGTGGACAGGGAACAGTCTCTATTCTGCTCTGTGTCAGTGTGTATCATGGTCTCTGTGGACGGGGAACAGTCTCTATTCTGCTCTGTGTCAGTGTGTATCATGGTCTCTGTGGACGGGGAACAGTCTCTATTCTGCTCTGTGTCAGTGTGTATCATGGACTCTGTGGACAGGGAACAGTCTCTATTCTGCTCTGTGTCAGTGTGTATCATGGTCTCTGTGGACAGGGAACAGTCTCTATTCTGCTCTGTGTCAGTGTGTATCATGGACTCTGTGGACAGGGAACAGTCTCTATTCTGCTCTGTGTCAGTGTGTATCAGGGGCTTTGAGGACAGGTGTCAATCCATACCTGCCAAGTGACCCTATGTAGGGGGAACAGTCCCTATTCTGCTCTGTGTCAGTGTGTATCATGGTCTCTGTGGACGGGGAACAGTCTCTATTCTGCTCTGTGTCAGTGTGTATCATGGTCTCTGTGGACGGGGAACAGTCTCTATTCTGCTCTGTGTCAGTGTGTATCATGGTCTCTGTGGACGGGGAACAGTCTCTATTCTGCTCTGTGTCAGTGTGTATCATGGACTCTGTGGACAGGGAACAGTCTCTATTCTGCTCTGTGTCAGTGTGTATCAGGGGCTTTGAGGACAGGTTTCAATCCATACCTGCCAAGTGACCCTATGTAGGGGGGACAGTCTCTATTCTGCTCTGTGTCAGTGTGTATCATGGTCTCTGTGGACAGGGAACAGTCTCTATTCTGCTCTGTGTCAGTGTGTATCAGGGGTTTTGAGGACAGGTGTCAATCCATATCTGCCAAATGACCCTATGTAGGGGGAACAGTCCCTATTCTGCTCTGTGTCAGTGTGTATCAGGGGGTTTGAGGACAGGTGTCAATCCATATCTGCCAAGTGACCCTATGTAGGAGGAACAGTCCCTATTCTGCTCTGTGTCAGTGTGTATCAGGGGTTTTGAGGACAGGTTTCAATCCATATCTGCCAAGTGACCCTATGTAGGGGGAACAGTCTCTATTCTGCTCTGTGTCAGTGTGTATCAGGCATCATTAGGATAGGTGTCAATCCATATCTGCCAAGTGACCCTATGTAGGGGGAACAGTCCCTATTCTGCTCTGTGTCAGTGTGTATCAGGGATTTGACTATCTTTATTCAGATTCAAAAATTACAATTCCAGGAAAAAATTAACAAACATTTACAAGAACATGTTATGCACATCATAGAAACAACGTGAACCTCTTTAAAGCCACAAACTTAAGACAAAAAATACGTACACACAATGTGTAAGGGTTTGAAAGAATATTCTGAATCCTTACATGTTTACTTTATCGTTTGTTTGATTTTTTGTGAACCATATATAAACTACAAGCAGCGTGAAAACTATAAAAACTCAAGTGGCCATGCTGATCAAATTAAATAGTATGCTTTACACAGCGTATAAGGGTGATGTCACAGCACAATGGGAATGTAACAGGGGAAGAGGTGAAAGTCATCCTCCCCCTCCCACGACCCCGCCATATCTGCCAAGTTACCCTATGTAGGGGTAACAGTCTCTATTCTGCTCTGTGTCAGTGTGTATCATGGTCTCTGAGGACGGGGAACAGTCTCTATTCTGCTCTGTGTCAGTGTGTATCAGGGCAGGGCTTTGAGGACAGGTGTCAATGTTAGGTGATTTCTGCCCTTTATGGATTAAAAGCAGAGTCTGCATCAACTGTGCAATTTTCCATGGGAGTTTTGCCATGGATCCCCCTCCGACATGCCACAGTCCAGGTGTTAGTCCCCTTGAAACAACTTTTCCATCACTTTTGTGGCCAGAAAGAGTCCCTGTTGGTTTTAAAATTCGCCTGCCCATTGAAGTCAATGGCGGTTCGCGCGGTTCGCCGGTTCGCGAACATTTGCGGAAGTTCGCGTTCGCCGTTCGCGAACCAAAAATTTTGGGTTCGCGACAACACTATGTCTGAACCTTTTTGTATCATATTACCACAACACCTTGCACTTCTATTCAAATGTAGCTATTTTAGTAGTGTTCCATCATCCCAAAAAAGAGAGGGGAAAGAGAGGCGAGGGTGTGTGGAAGAAAAGGATTTAAAAGTTCATTACACAAAAGAGTTAAGACAGCAATAGCCCAAAGGGCATATAACCTCAAGGAAAAGAATAAATAACAGACTATCAATACAAAACTAAAACAAAATGGCTACAAAAAAGACACAAAACGGCAAGCACTTAAAAAAAGAAAATAAGCCGGAAAATAAAATAGAAAAACGCCTTTCCTTCTTTTCACCAAATCCATCAATAAATAAAACAAACATGGAGGAATCAAATCTCTCTAAAACCCCTTTAGACGAAGGTATTAATAAAGGACAAATGGAGGAAAATCAAGAGTCAAGACACAGAGAAAGAAGAAATGAATATGACTATTTACTTAGTCATATAGGCACACAATTCAGGAAATTAAGTGAAGAAATTCAAGTTAATACTAGAGGCATCAAGCAAGAACTGCTGACTCTTAACCAACGATTCCTAGAAATAGAAGAAAAACTATATGGGCTGGAATACAAGGAAAACGTCCACAAAGAAGAACACCTGGCGCTAGAGAAAAAGATGGCTGACATGAAAGACAAATTGATAGACCTAGAAGACCGGTCAAGACAGAATAATTTAAGAATTAGAGGACTATCAGAATAAATACATCTAAAAAATCTGGAACCATACATAGAGGAATTGTTTAAACACCTGAAGGTGGAATGGGACCCCAGAATTGCCATGACAGAAAGATGCCACAGGGTGAACAAACCTAAAGGCATCCCAGAACATCTCCCAAGGGATGTACTGATATGCTTTGCCTCCTCTAAAATCAAGATGCAAATTCTGAGAGCCATAAGAAGTAAAGAATGCCCAGAAAAATATGAAACATTACAAATATTCCAGGATTTGTCATGACCAACATGAATTAGGCACACTAATTCTGAGACAGAACAATATTAATTATCGTTGGAGGTTACCTACAAAAATTATCATATCACACTAAGAGAAACTCATTAATGATGCAGAAGACCTGAAAAGCTGGTTAAATAAAAATAAAATTGGAAATAGCCTTATCCAGCAGTCAACAAATAAGGGTAAGGGAAAGAGTGATAAGTTTAAGAATAACACAAGTATTGCACAATAAAAAAGAAAGAAATAGTGAGACAGTAACACTTATTTAATAAATTATGAAATAATATGATGAAAGTGTGAAGGGATTAGATTAATAAGATTTCCTTATCATTTGTTACACCCATTTTTTTTTATCTCCTCCTCTCTCCTTCTACTAGTAGTGCCTATAGGTAGGCTCATCTCAGATCGACTACCCTCGGCACGCCTTTCCCACAGGATACGTGGGACCTATATCTGAGTAATGTATTTTATTACTCAAGATACGGGATGACGGGGGTTTTCTGCCATACAATACTTTTGTTTTAGGTTAATGCCATTGTTTTGGATCAACCTGGCTTATTTTTGTGTAAATACCAAAAAAGAAGGGTTCTTTGTTTTTCACAGATAAATGGTAACACTTAGAGAGAGAGAGAGAGTCCCAAAAACTGACAAGAAAATGTAAATTAAGCTGATCTCAAGTGGTCTATAATTTATAAAAAAAAAGGTACAAATCTGTGCCCTGCAAGAAACCCATTGGACAAGGTACCCCACTATTATAAGTGCAGCGAGAAAGAGGTGTCTCATTTGTCTTTGCAAAAAATGTTTCCTTAATCATTAAACATCAAGAGTTAGATCCAGAAGGCTGATATATTATTTTAATAGGTAAAATAAATAACATGCTATTCACATTAGCCAATATCTATGCACCAAATAAAGCTACAATAAAAAATTATAACAAAAGTGTTTAAAAAAAATAAGCAGATCAAACAATGATTGGTACTAATTATGGGGGGCTTTAATTGTGTAGTTGACTAACTAAAAGACAGAAAGAGCCAGAATGAGAGAAAATATAGGAAAACAGGGGAGAATATATTGTAAAACTTACTGAACAATCATAATCTAAGAGATATATGAAGAATATTCCACCCTGCCGATTTAATTACACATGTTATTCAAAAACAATTAATTCATACTGCAGAATAGATCTTGTTTTGGGAAACGTGACCATGCTATATCTTGTCAAAAAAATAGTATTACAGGATATAGCATTGTCAGACCATAGCCCCATTATGTTGGAATACAAAGATAATTTCGATACTTTTCTTAAAGAATGGCGAAAAAAAGATTTTATATTACACAAAAACAATGTGGAAGACATTAAAAAGATAACAAATATTGTTTTTTTTTTAGAAAATGAAAGCAAAGGCACAGCGGACATCATGGTCTGGTGTACTTATAAAAGTGTAATTAGAGGCCATTTGATAAAAATGGCAGCTATCGAAAATAAAAAAGGACTTCCGCCTCTCTTTAACCTATATATAACACTAAGTGAATACAAAAGGCAAAATAAAACACCCTCCACACAAACAGCAAGTAAGATTGCAGAAATAGAAAAACAGATTAATAATCAATTAATAACTAAAGCAACCAAACAATTAGAAGCATTACAAGCTAAATGGTACTTAAAATGTTATAAATCAGAAACAATTATGTCCAAAAAATTGAAAAAAGATAAACATAAAAGAGTAATTTATAAAATAAAAGATAAAGAAACAGAAGCAAAATTGTGTATACAAGGCACTTAATAAGAAAATAGTAATCTAAGTATTTTTGAGGTATCAGCAGCTGACTTAACATATATAGCTTGGAGGAAAGACGAGACAGGGGGCATATGATATAAACATTTAAATACATAAAGGGAATCAACACAGTAAAGGAGGAGACTATATTTAAAAGAAGAAAAACTACCACAACAAGAGGACATAGTCTTAAAATATAGGGGAAAACGTTTAAAAATAATATCCAGAAGTATTACTGAGAGGGTAATGGATGCATGGAATAGGCATCCAGCTGAAGTAGTAGAGGTTAACACAGTAAAGGAGTTTAAGCATGCGTGGGATATGCATAAGGCTATCCTAACTATGAGATAAGGCTAGGGACAAATAAAAGTATTTTTAAAAATTAGGCAGACTAGATGGGCCGAATGGTTCTTATCTGCGGTCACATTCCATGTTTCTATGTTTCTATGAAAGTGTTCCGTTAACACCAATATTTCTAAGTAGGAAGGTCAGACAGAATTACATTTGATTGGTCAGATGCATCATATATAAAATATAGATATGCAAACAATTCTTGCAAAACGAAAAACAACCAAAGAGACTAAAATATTATCTTGCCTCTTTATACATCACAATTCTCACCTTGATTATGCACTACACATTTTGGTACCCGTTTTAAAGAAGGATGGTGTGGAATTAGGAAGAGTGCAGAGGCAAGCCACAAAATCAATAAAGTGCACTTGTTTACTTTAGAAAAAGCAATGGCTCAGTGGAAATTTTATAAAGTTCTATAAAATACACAGGACCAGTACAAACAGCTATTTGGAAACCTGTTTATTGATAGGACTATAGAATAACCAAGAGGTCACCTATTTAGATTAGAGAAAATAGATTTTGCTTACAGCCAGTGGTATATCCTGGTTTTGTGCTGCCCTAGGCAGGTCAAAACTCAGCCCCCCCTCCCACCCCAACCCCTGGACCACCCCCAGCTAACACTTCCCCCCTGCCTGCCTTCACATTCACTGACATATAAGCATACACTCGCTAATAGAAACACACACTCACTAACAGACACACACAAACACACACTCACTTACAGACACACACTCACTCACTAACAGACACACACTTACTCACTAACAGACACACACACTCACTAACTGACCCACACAGACACACACTACCAGACACACTAACAGACACACTCACTAACAGACACACTCACTAACAGACACCCACACGAACAGACACACACACTAACAGACAAACACACACTCACTAACAGACACACACTCACTAACAGACACACACAGTCACACACACGCACTAACAGGCAAACACAATCACACTCACTAACAGACACAAACGCACTCACTAAGACACACACACACACTAACAGACACAACCTCTAACAGACACACACAGTCAGACACACACACTAACCGACATACACACACACACTCACACACTCACTTTTTTTTAATTAACCCCCCACCCGCCTCCTTACCTTTGGGAATGCTTGGGGGGGGGTTCTCTTTCTCCCTGGGGTCTAGTGGGGCTGCTGGGTGGTCGAGCGGGCGGCGCTGGCGAGGGAGCACTTTCCCCTGAGCACTCTGCTCAGCTCCCTTGCGCGCAGCAGAGTGATGCCGGGAGCCGGAATATGATGCCTGACTGACCGCCCGGCTTGTCAGTTAGCCGCAAGGCTAACAAGACATTTGCCCTGGGCATTTGGGGGCGGCTTTATTTGCCGCCCCCTGGAAAATGCTGCCCAAGGCAAATGCCTTGTTTGCCTCATGGCTAAAACGTCCCTGCCTACAGCAGAAAACTACAGCAGCAATACAGATACGTAAAAAACAGAACTTGATGGACTTTTGATGGAGACTTTTTTCGGCATATACATGGTGGCCAAAATTTGGAGTAGGATATGACAGGTAAATAAGCTATTTTTTAGTAGTTCCATTTTTTTATAACTGAGTCATGGGAGATTCATCATGGGTATTTTCAATGAGTACAATGAGGACCAATGAGTAAAATGGTACGTCCATTTTGATAAATAGAGGGAAATCGTCTTAAAATGTGACTGCCCATACATGCAGATCCACAATTGACCTCCTGATACAACTGTTCGGCAAGTGAAATAACTTTCAAGAAATTCCCAGATTAATTGGCCACCGCGTTCACTCGACCTTTCAGCACTTGGTTACTTCCTGCTGGGATATTGGAAGGAGCGGGTGTACATGAAGAAATCACTTGTGCAGCTCAAGAAAAATATCCATGCAGAAATTTGAGCATATTGTAAAGCGCTACGGAATCTGTTGGCTCTATATAAATGGCAATAATAATAATAATAATAATAATAATAATAATAAAGCCTCAAACATTCACTAATGTTATGAACAATGAAATTGAACGAGCCTAACTTGAGGTTGCAAAGATGGTAAACAAAAATCTCCATATGTTAAGCATTCATTGTATGTAATATCATTGACATTGGTTTATTAATAAATAAAAAAAAGCCATTGACTCTGCATAGTTTTGGCCCACCCTTTAAAACTAGTTAATATTGTAACCATGTTTATCAAAACTTTAACTTTAACTTTATATTTTTGATTTTCAGGCTGCAGTACTGAATTGTTAAACCAATAAATGTTTATTTTTTCAGTATGGGCATTTAAAATTTCAGAAGAAACAAACTACCATTACAAACAACAAAGTTTGTTGCAGTCCTTAGAGGAATAGTCATGACATTTCATTTCATATTACAATCTAAAAACAAATGTTTCCAGAAGAAATATATTGATTAATACTAGAATATTTCAGGCTCTTGTTATTATTTTATTTTGTCTGCAAATTCTCAGTAGATGAAATTGGAATTCCCCCCCCGCCCCCCAAAAAAAAATACTGTTTAGTATTTTACATAATTTGACTAATAAAGAAAAAAATGGGAACATATTTATTGTATATGCACTCTTTTGCAAACTTCTTGGGTCAGTGTTAGCGAAAAAGCAGCTCTGACATTCAGCGTCCCCACTATAAATACAGAGTCATATTGGAACACGTTGTAAGCGATCATTTTTAATGTAAACTTGTTCTATTTGGGTCAACTTTATAAATGGACTGACTGCAAAAAGGTCAATTGGGTTACATTGTTTTGCTTTTTTTTGTTTATTCAAGGTTTCTTATGATCATTTATTTTCATAGGAAAAAAAAAGCCCCTAGGCTACAACAGTATTTTCGCAATACACATAATACGTAATTGGACATAACATCAATTCTACAGACTGCTGTTTAAATTCTTTGTTCAACAAAAGCAATTAAAATCAATCATATACTAGTATTTTTTTGTGAATGAATAAGAATATATATTAGTCGCTAGATATCTAGCATTGTCTAGATACTAATAAAAATGGGTAGCAGAAGAGGCAAGTGACCATATGAGAAGCATTTGTAGAGGATAGGACTAAAACTAAATAAATGGCTACACTTAATGAAGAACCCTTGTTAATCCAGTCAATGCTTTTTGTTCCCTAAACGAAACCAAAATGGAACATATGTAAGCCAGACATCTATGCTACATTTAATTGAATTTAATGAGCATGGCACTAAAATAAATAAATAACGCTCACATTTATTATTATTAAACATAAATGTAATAATATATATGACATATGCCTACTTTTCTATATATTCATCTGTAAGTGTATTACATGTTATATAGCTTAATTAGAACAATTAATGATGGGATTGGTTTTCTCCATAGAATTATTTTTGTTTCCAAAACCAAACTTTGTGAACTAGTAACTGGTGCAGATATATATCTATTTAACCGTTAAGAAAATCACGACTGTCAGGGGTGGAGCCCAGCTTCAGGCTGAACGGATGTGCAGAGAATCAGCTCCTGATCAAACTCGCACAGTCAGGGGGTAAAACCCCAGAAAATCGGCATGTATGCCCCCCCGGCAGGCTCCAGCAGTTTCCCAACAGAGGGCATTGAATGAGAGTTGCAGACGAGTCGGGGACACCTGGGTAAATCTTTTAATACTGGACTCAAGACTCTTTCTAACCTGGAACCCGCACCATTCGACTGAGGCCTACTGGCGATTGAGCCGGGGAAAGGCAGCTGCTCTCCTCGCTGGCAAACCCGAGTATGGATCTATCAGCGTTCTCACCTCACCTTCTACTCCCCTCCTCATTTGGACCAGTGAGGGACATCTCAGTCTTCACTGGGCGTTTGGAGCAGCCAGCCCGGATCAAGCCCTAAGCTTGATGAAACGCAACAGGGGAGCAGCGGACCAGCCTCGCACATGGCGCACTTAAGATGATGGCAGACTGCACATCACGCGAGCAGAGCCTGCTTCCTAACCAAAGGCTCCATAGTGACACCATGCAGAGTCTGGAAGACATATTCAATCGCTTCTGGAACAGGATCTGGGAGCGGCAGCGAGCAACCCAGACCGAGATGCAACACTTACCGACAATGGTTGAGCAGGGCCGCACACACCAGGGAGTGAGAGAGATACCTTCGGGTACAGCATCAGTACACCCAACCATTCCCACTCTCCTTAGCCTATCCAGGATGAAGGCCAAAAGGGTGAAGACCCTGAAGCATCACTCCACATCTGCCGAGGCCCATATGCTGCAAGCGGCAGAAAAACACCAGGCCCTTTGACACTCCCACACATGGAGAAAACTCGGGCTCTAGAAGTCACCAAGTTTGGGGCCAAGAAATGCAGATCTATTCCCATGGGTCGTCAACCTGGTCCCTACCGCCCACTAGTGGGCGTTTTAGGATTCCAGGTGGGCGGTAGGGATTTCCAGGTTTTGACGACTGGGTACCGCCGTGACCATTTGCGGCCCCGGCCCGCGCGGCAAACCGCCGGGGCCGCATATGGAGGGGTCCATCGGGTGGCCCATGCTGTCAGGGCCACCCGATGGATGTGGATTGTGAGGGGGCCCGGTCAGCGCTGGGCGCTTTAACAGCGCGACCGGGCCCCCTGTGATGACATCACAGAGCTGGGAGGAAGTGATTCCCCGGTCACTCCTCCCAGCTAAAACTGAGAGCCGCGCGGGAGGAACACCAGGGAGTCAGAGTGGGAACTCTGACTCCCATCCACCTGAGCCACCACTGGAGCCCAGGGAAAGTCACCCTCCTGCATCTTAAAGGTAGGAAACAGGAGGGTGACTTAAATATAATGTGTGTGTGTCTTTGTATGTATGTATTGTGTGTGTGTCTGTATATATGTGTGTCTTGTGTGTATGCATGTGTGGGTGTCTATGTATGTCTTGTGTGTGTCTGTATGTGTGTGTGTGTATGTGTCTTGTATGTGTGTGTCTGTGTCTTGTATGTGTGTGTCTGTGTCTTGTGTGTGTGTGTGTGTGTCTGTATGTGTATGTGTCTTGTGTGTGTCTTGCGTATGTGTATGTGTGTGTCTGTATGTGTCTTTGTATGTGTGTCTGTATGTGTGTCTTGTGTGTGTGTATGTATGTGTGTCTTGTGTGTCGTGTGTGTGTATGTATGTGTCGTGTGTGTCTGTATGTGTGTCTGTGTGTCTGTGTGTGTGTGTATGTGTGTCTGTATGTGTCTTTGTGTGTGTGTGTGTGTGTGTGTGTGTATTGTGAGTGTGTGTGTGTCTTGTATGTGTGTCTGTGTGTGTGTCTTGTATGTGTGTCTGTATGTGTCTTTATGTGTGCCTGTCTGTTATAGTGGGCTACCTAGCTCAGCCTTCCTACTGGGCATTGCTACAAGGAAGGTTAAAAATAGAAAAAAGGGAAAAAAAGGTGGGGAGGAGAATTGAGGACGGAGAGGAGATGAGCTGATGCACAAATGAGAAATCATATTATGCGCAAACAGAGAAGTCGTCTGAATATCACTGAAAGAGACCTTCGTTTGTTCCTTACGAAAATCGAACCAGATATCAAATATTTAGTCTCGCAGCATCAACCTCAATGATCTCATTAATCACTAGTAAAGGTAATTTCAATTTACTTTAGTGTTTTCTCATTAAACTTTATAAAGTTAAAACCTTATAAACCTGCATTAAGTAGAAATAAAAAGATAAATGTACGTACATTTTTATTTTTTTTTAAACACCCTCCTTTCTAAAAAATATTCTGCATTTGCGCGAAAACTGGTGGGCGGTAAGGAAATTTTTTCAACCAAAAAGATGCATTAGTGGGCGGTAGGTAAAAAAAGGTTGACTACCACTGATTTAAAGCATGGAAAGGCCTTTGTAAATTAATTTCCCACCCTGAATGCTTAGATTGCATGGAGCTCAGTGGATTCATTTTTTGCTTTTATTTACTTTCACCATTTTTGTGATTCAGTTTTTTTATTTAATTTTAAGAGAATTTGTTGGCTTAGCAGTGTAGCTAGGATAGAGGCTCAGGAACCTCTTTCCACTAAGGAAAATCATTATTTGGGCCCAGGAAATAAGTCATCACCTGGGCCCTTTAATAGCGGCCATTGGTTTTGATAAGGGTGTAAATGGTGAGTTAACCCTGTAAGGCTCAGGAGTCTTACCATCTTATCGAGTTTCTGTTGTTACATGTTGAGCATGTCAATTACATGCTCAATACATAGAACATATTTTACTTTAATTTTGAGTGCTATAGAGAAGAGTAACTAATTGCACTGGAAGGATAATTTACCAATGCAGCTTGCCTGTTGAGACCTTATGCCTGGTTTATCCAAGCATATCATGTTCTACATTAATAGCTGTTCGTTTTTGAAGCCTCTGAAACTGCAATGCTATTTTGTAAATAGCAAATAGATTTATGGCTTCTACGGTTCCCCAAGGAGTGCTCACACTGTTATTCTAACTGTTATGCCAGTTAGCAAGTAGCAGTTTTGGGGTAACTTTGTTGAGTCTCCAAAAACATGTTGGTTCTGTTGGGTTCTAGTAAATCGAGCTGTATGAGTCTATGTTACATTAGTAGAATGAACCAAACGAAGAGGTTCATTTTTCCACTATATAGGTTAATTGACTGCGACATTTCTCACCAATACCAAGCTGGCCTGCAGAAAAATGACAGACAAATGAAAGATATTTGTCAGATGTACTGCCTGCAGCAAGGTCTGCACTTTCAGCTTCAAATAACCCTGGCATCTGTGTATCTTCTATTGAGAAAATTAATATATCAACCTTGGGTCACATAAAAGGATAGAGTTTTCAAAGGATTGCTCTGGGTACTTATTCCAAAGTCAGCAATCTTCATGGTTCAATAAATACAATGTGTAATGTTTTCTCATCCATAGAAATGGATTTTAGGAAGAAGAAACATTTTACAATGACATGTTTAATTACAGGGGTTTTTTTTGGAGGATAAAAAGGAAGAGTAAGAACAAGTCTTTATTTGTTTGTTTTAATGGCATCTAAGCCCTGTGGAATTAATGTATTTTTGATAATATCTGAGCATCATTTAAAGACCAACATCTGTCAGAGCATGAAGCTGGAATGTGTATAAGGAAATTGGCTACATGACTGGACTGTTAAAATACAGTCTCTATGGGAATAGATTATTTTGTATGCTGTTTAAATTTTCCTAAATGTACTTTAAAATCAGACATCTGATAATTGTCAATTTAAACCTCTGGCATATCTGTTTTCCTATCTTGTGCTTGCCCTGATATTATACCAAACTCAAGCAGATTTGTGTTGGCCACTGTTGATACTTTTGTATTGTCCATGGCAAAAACACCAAAGGATAATCATATATAAGTGATTTTATTATTATATTTCATCATTCTTAGAAAAGCAAATGTGAGTTACTAAACAGAACATTTGATAAGTGGGTACTAATGAAAAACATTAAATAGTGGGTTTCATGAGTATCTGTCAAAAATATGTATTTTTGTTAAATGTCAACAACTTTATAGTTATGAAATAAAAATAAATTTAGAAAATTTAAAGGGACACTATAGTCATCATAACAACTACAGCTTAATGTAGTTGTCCTGGTGAGTATAATAATTCCCTTCAGGCTTTTTTCATGCCTCTAGGGACACCTCCAAGTGGCCACTCCTTAGATGGCCACTGGAGGTGCTTCCTGTGTCAGTGTTGCCGAAAAAGCAGCCCTGACGTTCAGCATCCCCACGCTCTGCATGGAGACGCTGAATTGTCCTAATAGAAATTGATTCAATGCATCTCTATGAGGAGGTTCTGATTGGCCAAAACGGCATTTGACCCTGCTCCTAAAAAAAGAAGCAGCAGTTTTGATGATGTCACACAGGGGGCGGAGCCAACATCGACAGACCCATGCGGCGCTGAAAATAAGGTGCGTTTTATTTTAAACTTTTATAGGTAGGCTAAGCGGGGGAGGGAGGGCAAACCTCCTAAATGGTGGGTTAACACTATAGGGTCAGGAATAAATGATTGTGTTCCTGACCCTATAGTGTTCTATTAACCATATACTGCCTGTTTTAAATAAGAATGGTTTACACACAGTATTTATTATATATGAATGGAATATATATGTCGGGATGTGTCTTTATTGTAATGTGTAATGGTGAATCTTTAGCCTTTGATATTAATTAATTTGTATTTTACATCTGGCAACCTCTCCTCAGAGCAGCGGCCCATCATAAAAAAGACCATTAGTATATAAGTATTCCAGGCTGCTTAGGGGGAGGTGTTGGTGGCCCCCAGATTACTGTCAGGATGAAATGTTGAGAAATAGAACTTTGCTGCACACCACTCTGCTAGTTAGGGAGCATGGTTGGATCACATTGCACAACTAGCTGTGCAGCATGGGCTTGTTTTCCGCGATGCGTCCATTGAGCTCCCGGAAAGCATAATTCGGACGCTGTTTCTGGATAAAGTATAGGGGGCATAACATGACATGTTCACATCTCTCTGTTATTGTAGGAGTCATTGCCTTATTTGGGTTTAAGTCCCAGGAGTTTCAGGAACCTAGAAAAACTCTTGGATCAAGCTTTGTATTTATTAAAAGGTAGGGGAAAATCTCATGTAGGTGAATAGCAAAAAACAGATGGGTTAATAAAACCTCAGCTTTTTTAATGTTCTATTGCAATGGCAGAACTGATTTATTGTTAAATAATTATTGACAGAAATAATGTGTGCACAATGTGTACAACATTGTGTTCAATGTGCACAATGTGTGCAACATTGTGCACAATGTGTCCAACATTGTGCACACATTCATCACTATTTTAATTAAATAATGTAAAATGCAGCACCTTCATGTTTAATGATCCAGCTACAGCGCTATCAAGTTTTATCAAGTATCAAGTTTTTTCGCTCCCCTACTTCCCACCTCTAAATAATGGTAATGAAGGAAATTAAGAAAATAAAACCATTAAACAAGTATCTGCAGAATATGTCTATTAAAGAGAAGAAAGCAGCGAATCAATTGAAATAAAATAAAGAGATTGTCATCAAACCGGCGAACAAAGGGGGAGGGGTAGTAGTCATCCCGAAAAGTCTCTACAGGAAGCAGAAAGAATAATGTCAGATCCTAATACATATCAAATATTAGACAGAAATCCCACTGAAGATGTTAAAAATAAGTTTGATGACTACATAAATAGAGGACTAGAAAAAGGAAGATTAACCTCACAGGAAGCAAAATATTTATCCACCCTTTACCCCAAAATGCCTGTGTACTATCACCTCCCGAAGATACACAAGAACAAGGAAAATCCTCCAGGAAGGTCCATTATATCTGGGATAGATTCCATCTCTGCCAAAGTTTCTGAATACCTTGACCATTTACTTCAGCCTTTAGTCATCCAGAATCCTGCGTACTTGAAAGACACCATCCACATCTTACAAATTTTAGAGGAGACACCTTGGAATGAAGGCAATTTTTTAGTCACATGTGATATGACTTCCCTTTATAGCATAATACCTCATGAAAAAGGACTGGAAGCTGTGCAATATTTTTTAAAGAAACATAATTTTAAAGAAGAACAAGTTTTATGTATTTTAGAAGATATACGTTTAATTTTAACCAGTACTTTTTAACCACTTTTTTTGGTTCAATTAGGTCTTTTATCTACAAGTCAGAGGGACGGCGATGGGCACCAAGTTTGCCCCCAGTTACACCAACTTGTTTATGACATATTGGGAGGAACAGTTCATATACCAAGGTCACCCATGGGGGGCGAGCTTGGTGAACTACTGCTGTTATATAGACAACATATTTTTTATCTGGACAGGCACCGATATGGATCTCAATACTTTTATCACATATTTAAATGATAATGAGTGGAATATTGTCTTAACTGCATGGATCAGTACGCAGCAAATTAATTTTTTTAGATTTAGATATCCATATAACAGACACAAAGATTACGACCAGAAATCATTTTAAGGAAGTTGATGCCAACGGTTATAATAGGAAAGAAAGCAGTCACCACACTCCCTGGTTAATAAAGGCACCCAGGGGACAGTTTCTAAGAATTGGAAGGAATTGCTCAAGCGACCAAGACTACTTGAAACAAGCTAATAAGATTAAAATTCAATTCCTACAGAAAGGTTACGAAGAATCTTCACTACAGGCAGCTTTAGATAATGTTCGACAAATACAGAGAAAAGATTTGTTGGTATATAAAAACAAAAAGAAAGATCCTAAATGGAACAACAGCAACATTAAATTTAAATGTAACTACAATGGTAACAACAGAAAAATTAATAAAATTATGAATAAATACTGGCACATCTTACGAGATGATCCGGTCCTCAAAAACATTCTGCCAGAAAAAACAAAAATAATTTTTAGGGGAGCAAAAAATGGAAAAAATATCTTGTGCAAAGTAGTAATAAAGAAATAACACTGAATAATTTTTTTTCACAATGAATAAAGGCTTTTATGGATGTGGACAATGATTAGCATGTAAAAACACCAAGAGTAAAAAAAAGACATAACAGATCTAGAACCTTTCATAAACCAAAAGTTTTTAATAAAATATAATTTAACTTGCCATTCTAAAGGAGTAATTTATGTTTTAAAATGCCCGTGCAACCTCCTATATGTAGGTCACACAATTCGAAACCTCAATACTAGGGTAGCAGAGCACATAAGAAACATAAAGAATGGGGTTGAATCCCACAGTGTTTCTAATCACTTTAGAACTATTCATCAAAAAACCCTGAAGGAATGTTTTTCAGTGCTGTAAAACTTGTACAAAAAGATTGGAGAGGAGGGGACTACATTAAAAAAATAGGAAAGGAGGAAATTAAATTCATTTTTAATTTCAATACCATGACACCATATGGGTTAAATAACGATTTTGAACTGTGCCACTTTATGAATTAATATATTTTTCTGTTTTTACTATGTTTTATATATTGTATATTTATACCACTTGAAAAGGGTTTTTTTAAAAATAGTGTATATACCCCTTTAAATATTTTGAGTCCCTCCATATAGATGACACATTACCATATTGCACTTTTGTAAGATATACCACTGCATTTGCACTTTAATATTATTTGGATATATGCCCAAAATACATCTCTTAGGAAACAAATACATATCCCTTTAAATACTTAGAGGTTTGAACAATATTAACCATCTTTAAAATTTAATATACATACATGGAATAAAAGGAATGCTAAAATACTAAAAATATTTATATATACTAATATTCCCTCAAGGTATAAAATATATCATTCAAATAAACTTCCCCTGAATATAGAGATGTATTGTATTTAAGAGATTGGTCGTGTAGCAATAAAGTTTGATGATATGCTTATTCTAAGCAGTATATACGAAAAGTAAATGAGAAGAACGAGCGTTGGTTCCAACAAAACGCAACCCGGAAGTGACGATAAGCGCTGGAACGCACGGTGTGTTTCAACGGGACGCAACGCGGAAGTGATAGATACAATGAACGAAACCGCCAAGCGGGCTATTTAAAAAGCAACAGCAACAGACGAGACACACAACAGCCAACTGAGGAAGCCTTTTAACAAGGCAAAATGTGTTTTGGACTTGGACTTTGATACATTGTTCTGGACTATTAAGTATATCCAGAAATATCTGGTACTATCATATTTATTTTTACTTTTGGAAAAATAGAACTACTTTTAAGAGGATCCTTTTGCATCTGGCATTTTAATCTTTGGGAGCCAGCAGAGGGATACAAGAAAAAACATCAAGAATGCTGGGAAAGAAGGGTTTGGACAACCCCCAAATGGTCCAGAGGATTATACCACTCGAGTCATATGAGGGTATGACTCCAGGCTTGTGAGTTTAACTATTCTTTTACTCCTCTTCATATAGTGTTTTAAAGACATATTGCACTATTTTTTGTACTAATTTTATTTTGCAGAATATCCGCAGAATTTCTATTCCAAAGCTCCACTTTTTATATGTATGTATAATTATGTGTTTTTAAGTGGTGTAGGGGATACCACTTTATAGGTGTTTTTGAGCTGTAATACCTACTTACCTCCATATTGTGCACACCTTTTATTGTGTATATGATGAAGTCCCTGTTAGCACTGCCAGCACTGTCGCTTTATCCCTATTGCGTGTGAAATGCACCACCGGATCCCTGGTTGTTCTCTGGGTGCTCTCTGGGGCTTAGGGATTTGGAAGGTCCCATCAATAATGACACTCTTAGCTTGTTTGGGAGTCAGCAAGGCCCCTACCAGTCTCTGCACAAGATGTGTGATCTCTGCCGGTGAGATGTCATCAGGTATGCCTTGTACTTTGACATTGTTGCAGCGCCATGCCTCTTCCAGCAGAGCAAAGTGTTAGTCAAAGGTAAGTTGTTGTCTCTTAAGACTCTGCACTTTGGTGTTAAGAGTGGAGAGCGTTTGGGATTGCTGCACAGTTGCCGCCTACACCATTTCCATCCGAGTGACGAGACCTGTAAGATCTGAGCGAAGAGTGGCCACATGCTCCTATATTGTTTTCTGGAGGTTGAAGAGTAGTTCCTTAAGGGTGGCTGTGGTCACGGGTTGGGAGTCATCCCCCCGAGCAGGTGTGTGTGGTTGTGGAAGAGACGGCAGGATAGCAGTTCTCCCGTCTGTTAGTATGTCCTTGGAGGAGTCAGATAAATCGTTGATGGCGGCCATCGCACTTGCCTCAACAAATCTTCGATGTTCATACCCATTCTGGGCTTATGGGATTTTTGTTTTTTGGTCTTGCAACCCATGGAAGGTGTGTGCTTAGGCCTACGATTTCAGGTCAGAAAATCGCTCAGAAAGTCAGGGTTATGGCAACATTTAGTGGAGCCCATGTAGTGAGCATCCATCTGCTTTGGCTGCTCGGCACTGCCCAGTTAATTAGCAGGCAACCATGACATTACAAGACCATTATTTTAAAGTGGAATCTCAGCAATTTAACCCCTTAAGGACACATGACATGTGTGACATGTCATGATTCCCTTTTATTCCAGAAGTTTGGTCCTTAAGGGGTTAAACAGAGAAGGTCCCCATATCTTTGATAACGGTGAAACACTTTAGTGTAGCATAGTTATTGTTTTTTTTTTTTTTAAATCTTCTATTATATATATTTTGATTGGTTGTTTTTTTTTTTTTTTTTTTTTTTTATAAATAAAGTACTTCTTTTAACCAGGACCTCCCTGTGCTGCTTCCTATTGCCTGAATAGGAAGCCTATAGGACTAAGCAAACCATATTTGCTCCTTTTAATATAAGTATGTTTTCATTCAGTTTTATACTCTCACATACAGTGTGCACTATATTGTTTTATTTTGTCATTCCATATTCACAGAGGAGACCTGCACTATCCAGAGTAGTGATCATACCACTCCATGCTACACTTCAGGAGCCATTATAGGACTCTGATAAATATGAGTTCATATATACTTACTTACCCACATAATATCCTTCTGATGACGTGTGACACTACTATCATCTTATTATATTCTCCTTTCATCATTACTCACAAGGACTAACCCCCAAAGAAGCAAGAAGCCACACTATATCATACCACTCAAGTGCATAACTTGGAGCTGTACTATAGTGTAGTGAAGAGGTTAATGAAGCTTGCTTTTGCTAACCTCGTCTATCACCAAAGTAGAAAACCGATCAATTATGTTGATGGCAATTTAAAGCATTTGCTAAACTTTAAAAAAAAAATCTGTCAGCTTAACTCTGTTCACAGACTGTTAATATAGTTAGTCTCAGTCATTTTGTCATTGAACATTCTACTGTTTCTTGTAAATTAGAGCAATTAGCCCACTTGTGTGTACAATAACATCCCTCGATATCAAAGCCTTCTGGCCTGATGTCATTTATTTATAAAATGATATTTACATTGGTCAAGGCTTTCAAGCATTTGTATGTCCTTCACTTTCATCCCACAATTAATAGTAGAATCAAATACTAGAATACTAAAATCTTTACCATAGAATACATTATTTTCAAGACCTTCAGTGCTGTGTGAGAGATAATAATAGTGAGCGAAAATGTTTGTATAACCAATGTGCGTACAATGATACCCTTTGCTCTTGATACAATGTGTTTTATGAGATAATTGGCAATATAATGCCACTCCAGTTTTAGAGTCCAACAGCTTGCTCCAAAACGGGACTCATGGAAATGCTTCTCACAAGAGATCTCATCAGTATTTGGCTAAACTTAGTATATGTTACAAAACCTACTACACTTACAATGTCAATA
The DNA here is from genome assembly GCF_036172605.1 of Pelobates fuscus. Taxonomy (NCBI): domain Eukaryota; kingdom Metazoa; phylum Chordata; class Amphibia; order Anura; family Pelobatidae; genus Pelobates; species Pelobates fuscus. Next base: position 132,923,299 of record NC_086320.1, on the reverse strand, counting down.
TAATACACATCTATGTGTAACAATAAATGGGGATACTACGCATTACAAAGATCTTTGCTTTCATCACATATATCTGGAATTTTCAACATTATGACAGCAATATAACAAAATGTCTCAAAGCACAGCTTTACATGGAAATATTCAAATTGTGTGGCTCATTCGTGTTTCAGAATAATCCTTCCTGACCATATTTCAATTAAACATATCCAGTGTTTAGAAAAATATATAAATAAAAAAACACAATTTGTTGTCTTGAGTAATATAGATATGATTTACCATTTTAAAATTCATTTGACAAGAATTGCCATGGCCAGCAAACATAATTCATTCTTGCACTATGGATATATTATTATTAAAAGTGATGTACAACTGGGAAGATTGTCAATTAGCAGTCAGAAGACAATTTCTGCTAGGGGTCATAACTAAGAAAACAATAATAATAACGCAGAGATAACAATTGTGCCTCCTGTTATACATGTTTAGAACTATTTTTAGTCAGGTGTAACACAGGAGATAAACATGTTTTTTCAGAAACTCTTCAATATACATTGGTGAGAGTGAAGGTATAATCCACCTAAACAGTTACCTTTTCACTTTTCACCAGTTTCACTTTCCCTCCATCTGGTACCTCCTTCTGGGCTGACTTGCATGCCTAAACTGGGGCATAAGGAAATAAAGTCCATGCAATGCAAATGAGTAAGTGTGCTTTCTTTGGGAGTCAAAACTAATGTGGGTGAGTGCCAGGGCTGTACCCATGAGTCTCTAAAAATAATTATACAAGGGGTGTGGACATTTCATTTTTCACCCCCCAATAAGTGACATAGCCCAACCCCCCAGGTAGTTAGGGGCCACCAATACCTTGCCATCCATCCTAAATTTAATTGAACCTAGCTACCCCTGCTCACTCTGATAACAGTAAACATACCATTAAAGCAATACCTGTAATAAATTAAACTTGCCATAAGAGGTCTTCTTATCTTAAGGCCCAAAAAAGATCAAATTTAAATCCATAATATGTTATGCAACTCTTAAAAAGCCACAAAAAAAACAGACAAGAACCCCCCCCCAAATAAAACAATGCAATTAAATGAATCCAATTTCGCCTTGTCCATACTGAGCTTCTTCAGCAGACAAGTCCTTATAATCTTTCCCAGGCTATGCATGCTTAGACAGAGTGCTCTGGTTGGTTAGCATACAAGTCTGACATTTTTTCCCCACACTATGCAATAATAGAGTGCTGTGATTGGATGGCTTGGCTTCCCTTTATCAATATCAGAGCACCCACCTGCCGCCCGTAGGTCGGGGCTAGTATTGGAATCACTAGGCCATCTACTGTATAAGTAATAGAGCCCTCACCCACTGCCAATGTTGGGGAACACTAGATTTTACTCCCTTAGCAATATTAGAGCTGCCACGCATGGGTGGGGGCTGGGATGGGGGACGCTGTGTCCCTCTATTTAGAGCACCAACCTGCCACTGATGGCTGGACCTGGGGTGGGTAACACTATGGCCCCTTGTATAATTATATGAGAGTCCTACTGCTGATGATTACATTACTGTTTAGTAAGTAGCCTCCACCTGCTGACCATGGGTGGTGGCAGGGGTTGGCATTAGGATGCCTCCATGTTTTTTTTAGTCAATAGCCACACCCACGTTACACTCCCCAGTTTTAAAATTAAAATCCCAGAGCCAATGCCCACATGTGAGGCAGAAGAGGGAGAACATGAGCCCCTTTGTGGGGATATGGGAATATGTCCATGGGGATATATCCTCTGCATGTGGGGATATGTCCTCTACTTTATTATTTAAAATATTTTATAAATGTATTAGGCCCACTGTGTGGCCACAAGAGGTGGACAGTGATCCATATGCCATTCTTTAAATTGGAGGCACAGGGGATGTGAAGCCATTGGCTGCTCAGTGTTTAGCAGATCTGCTCCTACATGTGGCAAGTTTTATACCTACTCATGCTCTCACTCACCATGCTGTGCAATGGGCATGTCTTCCAATAATAGCTGTTCAATGTGATGACCAAACGGTGCCTAACAAAATTCACTTGGCGAGTCATTTAGTCATGTGGAAATCCTGCTATTGAAGCATTTACATTCAGATACTGTTTAACCCCTTAAGACCAGAGGGCGTACTATTACGCCCTATTTTAAGCAGCTCTAGACGCCGCCGGGCGTAATAGTACGACCTCCGTTTTTGTTGTTACTTACCCGGTCGCCGGCGATCCCACACCGGCGATCGCGGTTGGGGGGACTCCCAGGGAGCCCCCTGCGGCACGTCCGTCCTCTTCCGACCCCCCCGGCAATGTGAGAGTGAGGTCCTTGCTAAGGACCTCACAATCACATGGCCGGGATAGCTGGCTCAGGCATTGCCAGCAGGGGGACTAACTGTAATGGCAGTTAGTCCCCCTGCTGGCTGGAAATAAAATAAAAAAAATGTAAAACAGTGTAAAAATATATATATATATACTTAGATCATGTATATATTATATATACATGATCTAAGTATATATATATATATACATATACATACACACACATACACTGTCTAGGTGTATTTTACTATTAATATATAATTTTATATATATATATATTAATATCAAATTACACATAGACTGACACTGATTAAATATATATATATATATATATATATATCATTATTGTTATATATATATTTATATATAAAAAATATGTAAACACGTAAAAAAAATTAAAAAAAAAATTAAAAATTAATAATTAAAAAATATATAGATGTGTGTTATTTCGTTCTAACTGTATTTTAAAATTAATATATATATATATATATATATATATTGATATCAAAATACATGTAGAACGAAATAATATATATATATCTATATACATAAATATACACGTATATATCACTATATATATATACCTATATATAAATAAAAATATTTTTAAAAGATTATATATATATATACACACATGTATATACACATACGTATATATATATACATATATTAATTCTACACATATATTTATGTAATATTTTTACATATTTAGGTATCTTAATTAATTACAATTAGCGGGACCTGCCTGACAACCCATGCCGAAAGTAAAGGGAATTTAATTTGCTAGCACTATATTTAACCCTATAACTTTCCAAGACACCATAAAACCTGTACATGTGGGGTACTGTTCTACTCAGGAGACTTCGCTGAACACAAATATTAGTGTTTCAAAACAGTGAAATGTATTACAACGATGATATCGCCAGTAAAAGTGATGTTTTTTTAGCATTTTTCACGCACAAACAGCACTTACACGGACGATATTATTGCTGCGATACTTTTTACTGTTTTGAAACACAAACATCTGTGTTCAGCGACGTCTCCCGAGTACAACAGTACCCCTCATGTACAGGTTTTATGGTGTTTTCAAAAGATACAGCGTCAAATATAAGGCTTGTGTTTCATTTTTTTCACATTAAAATTCGCCAGATTGGTTACGTTGCCTTTGAGACCCTATGGTAGCCCAAGAATGAAAATAACCCCTATGATGGCATACCATTTGCAATAGTAGACAACCCAAGGTATTGCAAACGGGGTATGTCCAGTCATTTTTAGTAGCCACTTAGTCACAAACACTGGCCAAAATTGGAATTTTTTTGCATTTTTCACACACAAACCAATACTAACGCTAACTTTGGCCAGTGTTTGTGACCAAATGGCTACTAAAAAAGACTGGACATACCCCATTTGCAATACCTTGGGTTGTCTACTATTGCAAATGGTATGCTATTATGGATGTAAATTTTATTCCTGGGCTACTATACAGTCCCAAAGGCAACGTAACCAATCTGGCGCATTTCAATTTCAAATGTAACGTGCTATATTTGACCCTGTAACTTCCCAAAACACCATAAAACCTGTACGTAGGGGGTACTTTTTTACACGTGAGACTTTTCTGAATACAAATATGTGTATTTTATATCAGTAAAAGCAAACAGTATTATGACATTGACAGTTAAAATGTCTTATGTTCTCCCATTTTTTTCATATTAAATTATGTTGCATAGCTAAATATTTGATATTAAATGAAAGCCCTGTTTCCCCTGAATAAAATGATATATAATAAGGGGGGTGCATTTAATATGAAAGAGGTGAATTACGGTTGGACAGACATATAGCACAAATGCCAGGTTTTGTTTACGTTTTGTTTTGTTCACACGTGTACATTTGGCTCAGTCCTTAAGGGGTTAATTGGCACAAAAACTTTGAATATTGGTTATTTTATTATTCTTATGAATACAAATAAAAAAGCACACTTAGTTTACATATTTTTTAAATTAAAATCCATTGATATAGTTGCTCAAGTGTGCAAGAGAACCAATATGAAATTTCACTTAATCTAGAACCTGAAAATAAGAATATCTAGCATTGCACAATTTGGGAGTACACCAAAAACTATTTGCTATACGTCAGCATGAGTTTAACGCAGTAGAGGGACTAGATAGAATGTTAGAAATCCTACTTTTTATTTAGAGCTAACAAAATATTAAAATCACTTTGACACTGACATCTCTAAGTGCTTTGGCCTATTTTCATAGACTGGCCTAGATTCATTTATGAGCTTTGTTGCAATCTGGTTAATGTTTTTGCCTTAACATTTTTATTATTTTTTTCTCTTATTTGAACATAATGGGGTTGGCACAACGTGTCTTAAACTGGTCCTTACTATAAAAAGGAAATAAAGATTGACCAATAAATCATGAAAAACTACTATTTATATTAACCCCATACCAAACACTTATCTGAAAAATATTAGCATAAAATATATTTGAAACATATACACAAAAATAAGTACTGCGCTCAAACTCCCACTACTCCTGGACAGCAGCAATAGTACGCATCAGCCCCAATACATATAATAAAAAACAAAGAAATATAGTTACTTGCGCACTATCCCAAATCCCTATGCATATTTAAATAACTGAAGTTTTTTTAGTAGTGTGAGTCTGAGCACAGGACTTATTTTTGTGTATTTGGATTCACTTTTGTATCACACAGCTGTGGGGATATTTATGGTATGATAATAGTAAACAGTTGAGAATTGCCCACTATTTCAATTCTCAGATCCCAAAGATCGTTATCATGCAAGTGAAATGTATTCCATATAAATAAAATCACAATTTGTTATAAAAATAGATACAATTTATTGTGACAATTTAGATAATAATAATATGTAACATGCGTGATAATAATCAATGAATATTCAGTATAACATAGTATGCAATACAATGGCAACACATTCCACTGGCTAACACAGTATAGAATCTACAACATTAGCTGTCAAGAGAAGATTTATGACGGTACTTCACAGAGAAACGAAAGTGAAACTTACACACACAGAGCTTGCAGCTTAAGGCCATAAAACTTTAGCTGACAGTTAGAATAACCCTGTCAATGCTGGTTAGACCTCCTAGGTAATTAAGACCTATTCTCATGTAATTTTAAATAAAATAACATTTAAACCAGCTCATTAGTCATTTCCTGGAACCATCCAATAAGAGTAATCTACCATGTTCTATAAGCAGCATTTTAACTTGCCTAAACAGATATTTTATCTTATTTTAGAGCAAATCAATACACCTGGATAAATATCACGATATGCTAACATGTGATATGTCACATTAATATATATAATTATTCCTTTCCATCTGCAGAATAGAATGCTTAATTATATATTCTTTAGTAACTAAGATTTCTAAGTATCGAAATCTGATCATGATTTATCCAGTCATATATCATGCTATTAGAAAATGTTAATTAATTTAGATTAATTAAATGAAACCAGTATAATTACCAGTGAAGTAGATATTTTCATCAGATTAGTAGGTAGTCTCAGGAACTGAATGGATGTGTGATTAGTGTGTAAGAAATTCTGAGTGCCCTGGAGTGGATATCTGTCATGGATTTCTCTGCATTGCCCCCGACTGTTCACCTCTTTGTTTCTTTGCCTTCTTTTGCATACCTCTCTCTTCCCTTTGTCTTAACTTTTTAGAGGGAAAATTCACTAGGTGATAGACCAATAGAAAACTGGAGGTGTGGTTACCTTCCAGATAGCAATTTAAGTATTTGGTCTATAGAGGGCAGTCTGGTCCCACTAAACATACCTATCCAGGAAAGAGTTAACTTTTCCTGGGGGCTATTTTTACATCATTTACCTTATCTTTATGGTAGTCTATAACTTAAGTTTACTGTCAGTTCAAAGAGTTTCTTTGGGCTTTCTTCAGACTATGTGTCTGGCAATTCTGCTATAATTTCTAATATGACAGTTCGTAAACTAAGTATGACCTCTAAATTACAATGGGATCTTATACAATATCGAAAGTGAAATTCAATTATTTAATCTTCTCTGTCATAAATGTCTGGGTTTAGAATTAATTATATTCCATTAGCATTTAGACAGTCTGTAAATCCCCAGTTCTCATTTCTTATCAATTTGGTTTGCATATACTAAGCATTCCTTTAGCTCTGGCAAAGTGGTTAGTTTATACAGAAGGGATAGAAATCTTGTGTCTTTTGTTAGTCTGAAAAAAACAAAGTCGAGTCTGCTCTGTTCAGAGTGACTCTGACAATATACATTTTAATTTCTATCATAGCACAAAATGTCTGCTGATATAAATACCCTGACACAGCAATGTTACAATATTGCCAGCCACCCTATGTGTTCCCTATTAAGGGTTAATAAGTATATAGGGGTTTAGTAAAATACTCCTATCTGTCTCATTAGAGGGTTTTTTTACCGGCAACTGAAAGAAAGCAATTGTTAGTGTAGGACCCACCTAAAAGGCTTGTCTTGAAATGGTAGGTGGGCTTACATCTACTGGCCATTGGGGTGTTACTAAAAAAAAAAAACTCTAGTTATTTAAATATGCACAGGGATTTAGGATAGTGCGCAAGTAACTCCTTTCTTTGTTTTTTATTGTATGTACTGAAGCGGATGTGTACTATGGTCATTGCTGATGCCCAGGAGTAGTGGAAGTCTGAGTGCAGGACTTATGTTTGTGTATTTGCATTACACAGCCATGTTACAATGCTGCTGCCTTAAGGTTAAAGGAACACTATAGCATTAGGAATACAAATAACTATTCTTCGGTGAATAAATGGTTAATTAACCATTTATTTGCTTGCCTTAATCCAGCGCCGTGCTCCCTCCGCACTGGTGACCTCTCCTCCTCCATCGACGTCAGCTCCGAAGTGTAGCTGAATGGCCATGCGCGACCAGAGGCGCATGCGCATTCAAACTTGCCCATAGGAAAGCATTACTCAATGCCTGGGGATCTTTTTTGATGCTGGAGGTCCTGCCAAAATTGTTTTAAACCTTATTAGGTATTGATTGTTCATGAATTTGATGATTAGGCACAACACACACACAGACACATACACTCAGGGCCGGATTAACATAGGGGCTGATGGAGCTGCAGCTCCAGGCCCAGGCCCATGGAATAGGCCCATTTAAAAAAAAAAAAAAAAAATTTTTTTTTTTTTTACACACTACTCTTAGGTTTGCCACCTGACTGGTATTTTACTGGCACAGCCGGTATTTGAGGCTGCCTTGCCCTGCCGGTATTGCAGTAATACCGTCAAAACAAATGCAGGTATTTTTCTCAGAATAAATGGAGATTACTCTGCAATATCAGCACCGGCCAGTAGGGGTCACTGTGTTTGGAGAGAGGCAGGGATAGGAAGTTGCAGCATATCCCTGCCTCTCTCTACTACTCACTGATCCGTGGGGGAGCAGCAACACAGCACAGAGTCCAGACAGCAGCTCTACAGCTCAGGTAAGTGAGGGATGGTGGGAAAGGCAGCAGGGACACATAGGGACACTAAGACACTAGGGGACACTGAGACACTAGGGGACATATGGGGACACTGAGACACTAGGGGACACAGACACTAGGGGGCACATGGGGACACAGACACTAGGGGACACTAGGACACATGGCGACACAGACACTGGGAGACCTGGGAACACTGAGACACTTGGGGACACTGAAAAACATGGGGACACTGAGACACTAGGGGACACTGAGACACTAGGGTACACTGAGACACTAGGGGACACAGACATTAGGGGACACATGGGGACACAGACACTAGGGGACACTGAGACAATAGGACACATGTGGACACAGACACTGGGAGACCTGGGAACAATGAGACACTTGGGGACACTGGAAAACATGGGGCCACTGGGACACATGGGGATGCTGAGACACATGGGGACGCTGTGAGACATAGGGACATTGGGAGACACTGAGACATTGGGACACAGAGACACTATGTCTCCCAGTGTCCCCATGCCCCCAGCCAGTGTCTCTAGTGTCTCAGTGTCCCCATGTCTCTCAGTGTGCCTAGTGTCCTCGTGTGTCCCAGTGTCCCTATATGTCCCAGTGTCCCCATGTCTATGTCCACAACTGTCCCCATGTCTCCCAGTGTCCCCAAGTGTCTGTCTCCCAGCCAGTGTCCCCTAGTCTCCCAGTGTCCCCTAGTCTCCCAGTGTCTGTGTTCCCATGTCTCTGTGTCCCTAGTGTCTTAGTGTCCCCAAATGTTTCAGTGTACCCATGTTTCCCAGTGTCTGTGTTCCTAGTTTCTCAGTGTGCCTAGTGTCCCCATGTCTCCCAGTGTCCCTATATGTCCCAGTGTCCCCATGTCTATGTCCACAACTGTCCCCATATCTCCCAGTGTCCCCAAGTGTCTGTCTCCAAGCCAGTGTCCCCTAGTCTCCTAGTGTCCCCTAGTCTCCCAGTGTCTGTGTTTCCATGTTTCTGTGTCCCTAGTGTCTTTGTGTCCGCAAATGTTTAGGTGTCCCCATGTCTCCCAGTGTCTGTGTCCCCATTTCTCCCAGGTTACCTAAATGTATCAGTGTCCCCATGTCTCCCAGTGCCCCCATGTCTCCCAGTGTCCCCATGTCTCTGTGTCCCCATGTCTCTGTGTCCCCGGATCTCTGTGTCCCCGGATCTCTGTGTCCCTGGATCTCTGTGTCCCCGGGTCTCTCAGTATCCCCATGTCTCACTGTGTCCCCAGTATCCTAGTGACATGGGGACACACTGAGACATTGGGACACTGGGAGAAATGGGGACACTGAGACACTGGGAGACTAGGGGACTGGGAGACATGGGGACACTGACACTGTGATACATAGGGACACTTAGACACTGGGTGACTTGCGAGACTGAAAAGATACACTGGGAGACAGGGAGACACTGGGAGCAATCCATCTATAGAGCAGAATCAAACTACCGTATATACTCGAGTATAAGCCGACCCGAATATAAGCCGAGGCCCCTAATTTTACCCCAAAAAACTGGGAAAACTTATTGACTCGAGTATAAGACTAGGGTGGAAAATGCAGCAGCTACTGGTAAATTTCTAAATAAAATTAGATCCTAAAAAAGTTATATTAACTGAATATTTATTTACAGTGTGTGTATATAATGAATGCAGTGTGTGTGTGTGTATGAATGCAGTGTGTATATGAATGCTGTGTGTGTATGCAGTGTGTATATAATGAATGGAGTGCAGTGTGTGTATATGAGTGCAGTGTGTGTATATGAGTGCAGTGTGTGTATAATGAATGCAGTGCAGTGTGTATGCAGTGTGTATATAATGAATGCAGTGTGTGAGTGCAGTGTGTATATAATGAATGCAGTGTGTGTATGTATGAGTGCAGTGTGTGTATGTATGAGTGCAGTGTGTGTATGTATGAGTGCAGTGTGTATGTATGAATGCAGTGTGTGTGTATGAATGCAGTGTGTGTATGAATGCAGTGTGTATATAATGAATGGAGTGCAGTGTGTGTATATGAGTGCAGTGTGTATATAATGAATGCAGTGCAGTGTGTGTATATGAGTGCAGTGTGTGAGTGCAGTGTGTATATAATGAATGCAGTGCAGTTTGTGTATGAGTGCAGTGTGAATGCAGTGTGTATGTATGAGTGCAGTGTGTATGTATGAATGCAGTGTGTATATAATGAATGCAGTGCAGTGTGTGTGTATGAGTGCAGTGTGAATGCAGTGTGTATGTATGAGTGCAGTGTGTATGTATGAGTGCAGTGTGTATGTATGAGTGCAGTGTGTGTATGAATGCAGTGTGTGTATATAATGAATGCAGTGCAGTGTGTGTATGAGTGTGTGTATAAATGCAGTTTGTGTGAGTGAGAGTGCAGTGTGTGTGTGTGTGAGTGCAGAGCATTGGTGGGGGTGGGTATTTTATTAATTATTATTATTTAATTATTATTGTAATATATATATTTTTTTCATGTTGTTATTTTTTTTATTATTATTATTTTTTTAATTTTATTATTATTTTTTTTATTTATTTTTTCGTCCCCCCTCCCTGCTTGTTAGCTGGCCAGGGAGGGGGGCTCTCACTCCCTGGTGGTCCAGTGGATGGGCTGCAGGAGGGGGCTGTCAGGAAGCTGTAACTTACCTTAACCGCAGCTCCTGTCAGCTCCCTTCTCTCTCCTCCGTCCGTGCAGCTCCCAGGTCAGCTCCCTCTGCAACTCTCGCGGCCGCGCGGAGCATTGCCACGGTAACCCGTGAGAGTTGCAGAGGAAGCTGACCTGGGAGCTGCATGGACGGAGGAGAGAGAAGGGAGCTGACAGGAGCTGCGGTGAAGGTAAGTTACAGCTTCCTGACAGCCCCCGGTCCTTGTCTGTATTATGCAATGAAAATTGCCATAATACAGACAACTGACTCGAGTATAAGACGAGTGAGTGTTTTTCAGCACAAAAAATGTGCTGAAAAACTCGTCTTATACTCGAGTATATACGGTATGTAGTTTTCTGGTGATTTTACAGAATTTTCTCTGATGTCACTCCTTGTGATGTCATGCATAACTAATTAATTATACAAATGATTAAGGCTGGTATTTTTTTCCAAGAAAGGTGGCAACCTTAACTACTCTCGACATACTCTTGCTTAAAGGAGCACTATAGGGTCAGGAACACAATCATGTATTTCGGACCCTATTATGTTAAAACCACCACCCTGGCCCCTTCTTGCCTCCCTAAATATAGTAAAATATTACTTGTATTCAAGTCTACAGCTGCTGGCTCTGCCTCTGAACTGACTGCCTGCTGACATCATCAGAAGTGGTGGTCTGAGCAAATTACAATACTTCCCCATAGGATTGGCTGAGACTGTCAGCTAGGCAGATCAGGGGGAGAGCCAGCACAAGTCCAACATAGCCCTGGCCAATCAGCATCTCCTCATAAAGATAAATTGAATCAATGCATCTCTGAGGAAAGTTCAGTGTCTGCATGCAGAGGGTGGAGACACTGAGTGGCAGTGCTGCACACTAGGCAGTACTGCCCCAGGAAGCACCTCTAGCAGCCATCTAAGGAGTGGCCAGTGGAGTTATTTTCTATGAAAAGACAGTGTTTACTGCAAAAAGCCTGAATGGAATGATTCTACTTACCAGAACAAATACAATAAGCTGTAGTTGTTCTGGTGACTATAGAGTCCCTTTAAGTTTGGAAGCTTAAGAGGGATGTATGGGAACAAAACTTGTGTGGACTGGCTGACAATAAAATTAGTTTAGGTAATGCAGACGTTGGTCTCTCTAACACTGTGGCATGTTCCCTTTCTTCTACACTCAATACATACACCTTTTCTCTGTCTCAGGAACTTGTGCCTGCTAGTAAGAAGGTAAGGAGACAAGTGGACCACCGAGTGCTAGGGGACAGTCCTTAGAAAGCATGGAGTGAGCGCATCATTAGACGCATTTATGTCAAGCTCAGGGTGCTGCCTGCATAGTATGCCCTTAGTTGGACAGCCTGCAGGATTGGCAGGGAGCCTGACATGCATTCATGCCAGGTTGACCTTTCAATTCTTTGGACAAACATGCCTCCTTTTTGGGCATGTTCACCCCTTTTGGCAGGTCTGGTCACGTGATTCGCGCCAGTGGCCCACCCTTTTACCCCGCCCATTGACTTTCTTCTTCACTGGACACTGCAGTTAGGGGTTATGGATTTACTTGAAAGATGAAAGCATAAATTATAGAGAGATTAGCATAGAGTATGTGTTTTCTTATAGCTGCATCCTATGAGTTTCCCTCCAGCACCATCTCCATCAGATACATGACGCTTGGGAGGAATGACTGTTTTAGTGTTTTTGGTCGATAAGATTCCGTAATTAGGCCCATCATAATTGTCAGCACCAGGCCCACTGTACTCTTAATCCGGCCCTGCATACACTGATAGACATACAGACAGACATACCGACACACACACTCAGACACACTAACACACACACAGATACATACACTGACAGACATACTGACACATACACAGACACACTAACACATACACGCAAAAACTGACAGACATTCTGTCACACACACACACTGAGACACACATTCAGACAAAGAAAACACAACAGATATAGTGACACATGTATTGACACAGACACACACATTTAGACACACATACACATTCGGGACTTCGACTCTTCAGTTCGGTTCAGCACTTTCGAAAATCGAGACTTTGGCAATTCAGGAATTTGGCAATTCGGGAATTCGGCACTTCTCTATCCCTATGCCTACCCCTACCCCTAAGCTAACCCAACCCTAACCCTAACCCTACCCCAAACCTAACCCTACCCCTAACCCTATTCTCCCCAATCCTACCCCTAAACCTACCCCAACCCTAACACCAACCCTACCCCTAACCCTGCCCTACCCCAACCCTAACCTTTCCCCAACCCTACCCTTAGGTACTTTCCAAAATTCGGCACTTCTGAAACTCGGCACTTCGGCAATTCGGATCAGCGCTTCCGAAATTTGGCACTTGGGCAATTCGGCAATTCGGACATTCGGAAGTATCCGAATGTCTGAATTGCAGAAATTCATCCAAATTTAAATTTGGACTGAAACGAATTGCACATGTCTAGTGGCTTCCCTGGGTTCCAGCTTTTGCTGGCTGGGGTGGCTGGGAGTTAGGGCTCGGCTCTCCCAGCCTGGCCCCCTCCATCGGTGATCCTAAACTAAATTGTTGTAAATAGAGTGCAAATTGGGCAGCTGCGTTGGGCCCCCCAGGAGTAACAGGGCCTGGGGCAGTTGCCCCATTTGCCCTGTGTAAAGACGGCCCTGATCATAGGCAGAGCCAAACACAGCCCTGGCCAATCAGCATCTCCTCATAGAGATGCATTGATTCAATGCATCTCTATGAGGAAAGTTCAGTGTCTCCATGCAGAGGGTGGAGACACTGAATGGAAGTACTGCACACAGTGCAGCACTGCCCCAGGAATCACCTCTCACCGCCATATAAGAAGTGGCCAGTGGAGTTGTCACTAGGCTGTAATGTAAACATTTTATTTTCTCTGAAAAGACAGTGTTTATGCAAAAAGCCTGAAGGGAATAATTCTACTCACCAGAACAAATACATTATGCTGTAGTTGTTCTGGTGAATATAGTGTCCCTTTAAATAAACAAAAGTTTAGCGCTAAAAAAAACAAGAAGGATATCTTACCCTCATGCACATGTGATTCAAAGGGAGTAAAATCCACAGTATATGCAAAAAAATGAGAACGAAAAACAATATATAGTGTAGATTGCACAATGCAAGATGCTATAAGATTATTAGTAATAGATCCACTCACATGAAGTAAAGTCTAAAAATAAAGGCTCGTTTTATATGCAGATGTGCCTTTCCAGGTAGCACTCCACCTTGGTACAAGCAGGGTTACTTTCCCTCAGGAAGAAAAAAAAGTTTGCCAAAGGAACCTTGACTAGATAGAATATTGATAGTGTTCACCATATATAGAGCTTTCCAATCCTTAAATCTAAGTTAAAGAAGGTTAGTGTCAGCTTATTGAGTAACAATTACATTTGGAATACATTAATACACTAATATATTTTGTGGGTTACAGCCCATTTACTGTTATGGGTCGACACCTACTTAGCCTTTTCAATACACCTCTTAGAGTTCACAGGATCGATACTTTGATCTATTTTTGCATCTGTTGACTTTGAGTAAGATAGCGATCTCCAATTGCTATACCTCTCCGTATCCCTTTAAGCCTGAATATGTTTTCCTACCCATCCACCACTGATTGGCCGCATGATATCGCCATCATAAAGATGCAGTATATACACAACTAACAATGTCACGGCATTCATCTAGATATCATCATAACTTTGACATCCTGCCTATAATCAACCATATCATTCCAATTGCTACATTATACGTTTACCCCGTTGTACACTCATATCCATTTCATGTAACGGATTACATATCCCTCTCTGGCTATTATTACTATTTTTTTACTACAGTATTATTACTATTCTGCATTATAGTTGGATAAGGCACATATTAGTTCTTTATGAGATGTATATATATTTTCTTACACATTTGTTATTAAATTGTACCCGCCCCATCAATCATGATTGGCACACTTATCATTCTCTCAAAAGACATAAGCCGAGACTCCGCCCCTTTGGAGGCGACTAATTGACTCATGGCCAGATTAGGCACACATTCGTTCTTTATGAGATGTCATATATCTTCTTACACATTTGTCATTATACTGTCCCCGTCCCCTCTATCGTGATTTACATTTTAATTTCTATCTCAAAAGACATAAGCCAAGACTCCGCTCCTTCGGAGGCGGCTCACATCATGAACCTCCCATTCAACCAGCTACATCTGAGTCTACACTATTGGTTGATTAGTAAGGTAGTTAAATGTTTTTCCCGGGTCTGTTCATTAACTTTGCCCCTGTCAGCGGCATGCTCACAGAAACGTGCGGCGGGGTTTTTAGCTCTTAGCACTTGTACTTCACTTAGGTAGCACGATGAGCACTTTTTAATTTGGTTTATTTCGTTTTTTCGTTTGCACTTGGGTCAGTTTATTCAGGTAGGGTTAGTTGTGCGGTGCCGAGGTAACTCAGGGAGAGATTTTGAACTATTCCTCCCTGATTGGTTTACCTTAGCTTGTCCTCATGGATGTCATATATAGGACTTGAGTAGTTGTATCTACATTATAGACCTGCAGAGACGAACCATATTTTTTTCCTATAGGACTTATCTGGCTTCTATTAGGTCTCTTAAGGGTTTTAGCTTGCGGCTGAGATATTTTGTATCTATGCAATCAGCTACAGATCCAAGCTAGCACCATACACATGTGTGGTCTATTCCCTATACTTATGGTATTCCTGTCGAGTTTTGTTAGTTACCATAGAGTAAAAGTCAGTCTTCTTTTTGCCTTAGCCCTGCATCTATATTCCTGAACCTATCTCCTAACAAAAGGAGGGTATTAGGGACCCCCTTTTTAGTATGTATCCCTGTTTTACACCATTAGTTTTGGTGTATATACTACCCTAGTGTCCTCCCCCCCTTTTTTTTAATCTAGTATATCCATAAAGGTAGGGCTTCCCCCCTGTTAATTTTTTTCCCTGTACACCTTTTTTTTCCTTTTACTGTGCTCTCCCTTGCTGAGTTCCCTTACCTATTGAGGAACTCATTAGACCTATTGTCATTTGCTGCAAATAGCTATCCTGCTGATTTCAGCACTCTCGGGTCCATTTTTTTCTCTTTAATACTCACACAGGAACCAAAGATATGCAAGGGTATCCGGTATGAATTACTGAATGCCAAGGATAAGGAATACACCTTTAGTTTTCCGTGCAAAGAGAAACTACAATTTGGTTTTAAATAAAGGGCCTAAGAGGTAGACCAAAGTATTGAGCAGCACATAACCACAGGATGCACAATGTCCAACTTTCACCCACATGATAGAATAAGTACCTGTTCTTCTATTAATAGCACTTTATTCAAGTGACCAAAGTGTACAAAA
Source organism: Pelobates fuscus (assembly GCF_036172605.1). Classification (NCBI taxonomy): domain Eukaryota; kingdom Metazoa; phylum Chordata; class Amphibia; order Anura; family Pelobatidae; genus Pelobates; species Pelobates fuscus. The sequence continues at coordinate 132,907,466 of NC_086320.1, read as the reverse complement.
ATGTCTTGCCTTGCCCACATGGTAATATTTACAGTTCTTATAGTTCTTTAATATTATTATGATATGTCAGTTTGATGTTTTCTTTGTGTCTGTTTACTAAACTGCTGCTATGCTACGTTGCTTAACGATATATATGTACCAAGGAAATCAGTATGAAATTTCATGTTGTTTGGTAACTTATCTTAGCATGTATATAAATATTGTAAAAAACAAAAAAAAAAAAAAAAAAAAACGATCCATACAGCCTATGCAAAAAATTCACAGCATGCACAATGTTTTGTACATGTGAAATATATACAGAGCCTTAGAGTGATAGCTCATTTTTACCTCAAACATCTACAGTTCTCTGATCCTTAATGCTTTCCTGCATTGTAAATCACTGTTTATAGGCAAGTATTAATCACCTCTAAGACTTAGTTATTTATTTAACAGGTGGTACACTTATCTAGGGCTCTTTTCAAAACATAGCAACTAAATAGTGTTAGAGACAAAGGGATTTATAATTAGCGATACAAATACAAAACAAAAAAATAACCCTGTCCATGAGCTTCAATTTAACATCTGTAGCACTTTCAATAAACAGTGTTATGCAAGACAACCCTCAGCATACTATCTAAAAAAAATACACATTGACTCAAGGAATAAATTAAAAACAACACAGTTGAAAAATAAATTTAGAATCATCATATAATACACCATATGTAAACAACTGCTAAGTTTAAGTTTATTGCACTAAAGGAATCCCTAGATATGATCCCAATACCAGGCCCTTTCCTACTGTGGACCTGTTGTAACTTATCTCTGCTGACCCTCCATAGTTATCTAATGAGGTCTCTATGTATCACCTGTAAGTTAACACACTTAGATTTGTTGACTGTAATAGTGACCAACCATAGCCAGAATAACAACCATCCTCCAGGAAGGGCAACGCCTTGAATTACCTTAGGGACACTAAGCCTCCAATCACACTAGTATTTCAGACCATCTAACAGTTGATAAAATTATACAATTTACAGTTTTGAAGAGCTCATCTTCATTTTTTGAAAAACCATGACTAGATATGTGCACTCTGTGGCCATCACAATTGCAACTGCCTGCCCTGGCATAGAAGTCATCCTTAAACTACAGTCACTTATGTTTCAAGCACTTCCTTGTTAGTATCATGAGGAATGAGGGCTGTGCCAAAGGTGAATGTAGTGGTTGCATGACAGGAGCCATTCACTTATTACCCTCTGAAGTCTGTGACTGTTGTGTGATATCCTAATAGAGTTAATGTCATCCTTGAGAAGGCCAAACATGTTGAGGTTGCCTGCAGGTGTGAAATTAGGTGTATCTATTACAGCCTGACATGACATGTCAAGTTGATAAAAGTATGGTAGAGCTAAGGTCTCCCGATCTATTCATCAACTGAGGCAAGTGGTGGCACAGCCGCATTCCTGGTACAAGCTCCTGCAGAAGTCCTTGTTGATGTATTAGAGAGCCTGACAGCTCTTCTCAGCATCTCAAAGGGAACATGATGGACAATTAGCTAATGCATGTCACATTGGTGTTTTAATTGTGTTTATTGCTGTTTTGTTGTTTTAGAGCAAATGTGCCCCTGGCACATATCACATATCATATCACATATCAAAGCAAATGTTCCTCTAGCACATATAATCTGTGGTCCCGATTGCCTAATATGATGATGTGTACCAGGGAAACATCTGCTTTCTTAATCAACATATGCCAACATGCATGTGTATGTTTGTCAGTGTGTGTCACTAGTGTGGATTGATATTTGTGCATGTGTCTGGCATTGAGTATCCCTGTATGTATGACTGTATGCCAGTTTGTACCGGGGTATGTATGTGTATCTGTGTGTGTGCCTAAAATGTATACGTGTGTGAGAGGTATCTATGTGTCAGGTGCATGTGTGTGAATATGCATGTATGGGTGGGTGGGTGCGTGGGTTGTGGTTGTGCACTTTGATATGCGTTCACTTTTAGTGAACTTTTTTTCAATATAAACTTAGAATTCTAAAACAACTTTTTTTTTAATACACAAGCACGTTTATTTAATCCCTTTGTCCATTTGCACGTACTATTTCATGATGAAAGTGAAGGTCCTTAAAGAAATCATAACCACTACAGCCCACTGCAGTGGCTATGGTGTCAGAAGCACACTGGCGTCCTCCCAGTGAAAGTCGTGAAACTGTTTAACCCCTTAGTGACCAGACCATTTTTCAATTTTCTTACCATTAAGGACCAGGGCTGTTTTTACATGTCTGTGGTGTTTGCGTTTAGCTGTAATGTTCCTCTTACTCATTTCTGTATTTCTAAAGATATCATTATTTTCATCATATCATATAATTTACTATAAAAATATATATAAAATATGATGAAAGAATTAAAAAAATCACTTTATCTAACTTTGACCCCCAAATCTTTTACACATCTACAACTGCCAAAAAACAACCATGCTACATAGATGCTACATAGTTTAAAAGTTTTTTTCTGAGTTTAGAAATACCCAATGTTAACATGTTCTTAGCTTTTTTTTTGCAAGTTATAGGGCTATAAGTACAAGTAGGACATTGCTGTTTCAAAATATATATTTTTTCATTTATCAATAGTGACATTGTAACACTGTTATCTGTCATAAATCTCTGAATCACAACTCACATGTACATATTTTAAAGTAGACAACCCAGGGTATTCAATATGGGGTATGTCCAGTCTTTTTTAGTAGCCACTTAATCATATACACTGGCCAAAGTAAGCATTTATATTTGGGGCTACTATACGTTCTCAAAAGCAACATAACCAATCTGGCAAATTTCAATGTCAAAAAATTGAAAATCAAGCCTTATATACTATAAAACCTGCACATGGGGGGTACTGAACAAATTTCAATGTCAAAAAACTGAAAATCATGCCTTATATACTATAAAACCTGCACATGGGGGGTACTGAACAAATTTCAATGTCAAAAAAATATTAGAGTTTCAAAACAGTAAAACGTATCACAACAATGATATCAGTGAAAGTGCAGTTTTGTTTATTTATTTTTAATTAATTATTTTTTATTTTTTATAATATATATACAATATATATATATATATACGTGTGTAATTTTACTCTAAGTGTATTTTTATTTTAATATATGTATATATTAGTAAAATAATACTTAGTATGACATTATATATAAGATATATATATATATATATATATATATATATACTACACATATTATAAATATTTATAATATATGTATAAATATATATATATATATGTATAAATATATATATATATATATATATATTTTTTTTTTAATACACTGCCGGGCGCCACGTTGGGCAACCTGGAAGTGATCGCTCCTGGGGAGTGATCACTCTGTGGCCTGGCAGTCAGGAGAGGTATTGCAGGATGCCTTAGCTGCAATACTGTTAGAGCGGCTGGAAGCGATCACGAACGCTTCAAGCGCTCTCATTTGCCACGGACGTACCAGGTACGTCCGAGGTTGTTAACAACCATTTTTTGTCGGACGTACCTGGTACGTCTGTGGTCACGAAAGGGTTAATGACGTGCAGTAGCAGACACAATATATATATATTTTTAAATGCATAGCTCCCATTATATATGAAACAGATTGTATTAACCAATATGTAATAAAAAAAAATACTAAGTCATCAACAGTATGTAAAAGTTGAAAAAGTACTACAAAAATGCTCATGTGCTGGTACACAAAGATCCTCCATGTCTATCTTCCACAGCACCCAGGATTGCCATCATACATTTTGGAGCAGTTCATGGCCTGGGCTCCTGGGTCCTGCTCTGAGTCTGCCCACAGGGTTGACCCAAAGTCTATAGGCCCACTTCTCATTTTACCACCAACTCAGAGGCACTTAGAGTTGTAGTCGATGATGTTGTGTGTGTTTGTAGGGGGTGAATGTGTGTTTAGGGAATGTATTGTAGGTGTATATGGATTCCAGTGTATGGGGAAAGTAGTATGTGTGTCAGGGAGGATGTGTTTGTGTATATTGTGGGTGCAGTGAGTGTGTGTAGAGTGGATGTAGTGTGTGTATAGTGGATGCTTCCATATGTGCATAGTGGATGGAGTGTATGTGTAGTGGGTGCAGTGTGTGTGATTAAGGGATGTAGTGTGTGAGTAGTGAATGCAGTGTTTATATGATCGCTGCAGTGTGTAAAGGATGCACTGTGTGTGTGTAGTGGATACAATGTGTAAATTGAATGCAGTGTGTATAGTGGATATAGTGTGTGTACTTGATGCATCATGTGGTTCTATAATGGCTGAAGTGTGTGTGTAAGAAATGGAATGTGTGTGGTGTGTGTGTGTTTGTGAAAAAAACAGGAATGATCTACTGTGCCAAAACAACCACACATATAAAAATATAATATTTAAAGTGTCCATATAGTGCAGAATTAGTATATAATCTTATATATACATACACTCAATAACAGTCAAAGATTGGCAATTCCATATTGCACAGGACCTTAAAACACAAAACAGTATATACAGATAATAGTGCAATATGTCAGATCTGTGTGAGAGTGTTTTAAAACAATATAGGTGTTAAATTCACACTTTTATGAGCTGCTAAGAGCTCCGCTGTATTGCGCTTGGCTGGTACAATCCCCGTCTCAGGATATGTGAAGATCTGTTTAGAAGTGTATCTAATAGTGCTCCAACAGAAAAAAAGAGAGATACTCCAATGGTGTATTAGGTACATATAAATATAATAAAAAGAAAACAAGAGGTATCCTATTTACAATTTTTGAGCAGTAACTTGCTCTAGTATGTATAGCTTTGGTAGTATAATCCCCACCTGGGATATAGCAGGAACCAGGATATTGGATCAGCAGCAAAAACAATAAAATAGGACTTATACAGTTGCAAGAAAAAGTATGTGAACCATTTGGAATGATATGGATTTCTGCACAAATTGGTCATAAAATGTGATCTGATCATCATCTAAGTCACAACAATAGACAATCACAGTCTGCTTAAACTTATGAACAGCAAGGCTCTTTACTGTTTTTTTTTTCAAGCAGCAGCACCCCCATTTTTGAGAGATACCCTCCTATCTGTGTACACTATATGCCCTAATAGGCAATATACAATACTTGAGGAATCTCTAGATATCTCCAATATTTGTACACTTAAGGGACCTGTGAATGTGCTCTGCATGACTCCACTATAGGACTCTCTTTACTCTGTGTATACCCCTTTGATGTAGTTGCCTGTATCAGTGACAACAGTCTTTCTGCTCCCTGTGCTACCATAACCACTGCCAGGCACCCTATATCCCTGTCTACTTATTTATACACTGCTTTTGACCTTATGCCAATGTCTTGGCTTTATCTTTCTATACTATACATATAAGCAGTCCCCATTTTACCTACTTACAGACGACTATAAGTTATCCAGGGATTTGAGACCCTAAACTACCAAAATTGATTGAAATCCTACAGATATGATGTACTGTAAATTATGACAAATAAATTAATTTATTTTGAAGCATTTTTCTTCAGCTTACCGATGTACACTTTATTATAGGCAATATTGTGAAAAGGGTTTTTCTTATTTTTTTCATAATAAATCATTGCTAATATTTGTCATATCACACATAAACCCTATTTGTTCTTTAAAAATAATATGTGTGGTTGCACTAAATGAGAATGAAGAGAATTATGGTTGAATAAATGCATAACAAAATTTGCTTAACTGCTCTGATCCATTAGAGCTCTAGTTAAGATGCATAGGTCTCAAAATGTATCCAAGACTCTGTACCCTCCAATAATGTACTGGGTCTCTTTAACACAAACGTTATTCCCTTCCTATGGAATAGCCTGCCTACCGCCATCAGACTCTCCCCTAGTCTTCAATCATTTAAAAAGTATCTTAAAACCCATCTCTTTAGGAAAGCTTATGGCCTCCCCGAGTTACCTCTACCTCAAATACCTGTCTCTTGCTCTCTTCTAAAGGGCAGCACTCTACTCTCTCCTCCAACTCTGCTTCACTCCCACCTTATTTGATTGCTATTTCCTGTCCTATTGTCCTACACCCCACCTCCTATAGCCTGTAAGCTCGTCTGAGCAGGGTCCTCTTCAACCTATCATTCCTATAAGTTTTCTTGTCATTGTCCTATTTATAGTTAAATCCCCCTCTCACAATATTGTACAGCGCTACGGAATCTGTTGGCGCTATGTAAATGGGGATAATGAAAAAATAAATAAATAAATTCCAAGAGACAATATCAGAGAACATGATGAGATATACAAATAAAAGCTAAAAGGGTATCAATTGAACAATACGTAAATAAACAGAAGAACTAAAATCGAAAAAAGTAATTAATTTTCATACTAAGTTCGATTGTTGTTGCATATGTCAACGAAACTAATAAAACTAAATTATATGTTGGCACCATTTACAAATAACACAAGACCTTAACATATAAATTTATAGTGCTGCCCAAATGGCAGTGTCATAAAAAAAAATCAAGCATGTAATTAAAATGCTTCTGTGCATTGAGTACAGATAAGATTCAATGCATTTGTAAACTGTAGTAAATCGCAGTATATTAACTACAACAGGAAACAATCAGTGTTGTTTCTGATCAATAGAACTATAAAATAGCCCTGCTAAATGCCATCCATAAGTAAAATATGATAAGAAAAACTAGGTCATATATATATATACATACATTTGTTACGAATAACACTCACCAGCTAATTCATGTCTCACACATATAATCACATAATGTGGCAGTCCCTCTTCAATAGCCAAGAAATTTGAGTAATGGAATGTAAATTAGATAATTTGCATTTCATTATCCAACATTCCTAATTGTGGCTCATGCATTGGCCTAAATTAACTAAGGGTTGTTGTTTTCTTACAGAGCATTACAATGTGAAAAAAAAAATATCTGCATCAGCTTATTGCTCAGTCATGAACCGAAATAATGGCTCGGATAATGTTAATTTTACATCTAACTTTCATTTGCAATTCATCAGTTTATACATTATAGTTTACACTTTCTTTAATACAGCTCTTTACAAAGCTGCCAATTTTATATTTTCCTGGAATATTCTCCAATTTATTGTGTTCCTAATATATAAGAAGTATGGTTGGAAAAGTGTAAATGTGAAATTAAATCACGACAATACATTCAGCAAGATATTCTAGATTACAATTTTTCTAGTACTTCATGGGCACCCACGGTGATCAACATTTCTTTAAATGGTAATGAAAAATAATTACAAGCAGTTAAATCAAGACATTACTACAACATTATTATGTTTTACATGAATGTGGTTCAGTGATCAAAAATGTTCTTCTTTAAATAAAAAGTGTTGGACAGCATTTTCATTAACCTCTTTCACCTCTGACATTTTCCAAAGAACAATGTTCTCTAATAAAAGCCATGAAAGCTAAAACTCTCACAGCAACCCTCTATATTCTGTCTTGACACAATACTTTTTTAACCCCTTAAGGAACAAACTTCTGGAATAAAAGGGAATCATGACATGTCACACATGTCATGTGTTCTTAAGGGGTTAAAGAAACTATAAACACCATAACCACTTCTACTGCTATGGTGGTTATGTTTTACAGAATTCCACCTTATTGTTAAGAGTCAATTTATTTTCAAACAGTGTGACACTTACAAGTGTCAGCTGAACACATCTCATTTAAAACTGATATTTATAAAGCATAATGGGAACTTCAGCTTGAGTGATATCTGTGAGGAAGGATCAAGCTAGAAGTGTCAGAAGGACCAAGGTAAGAGGCAACCATTCAAAAATGGTTTGACACCTAAAAGTGTTGATGATGGTCCCAGAGGATGCAAGGCACCATAATTATAGTTGACTGTAGTGATTATGATGATTATAGCTCTCCTCCTTTAACATTTGCACCTAAGTTAGTAAAATTGGTTTTGAATAATCACTTGACCAAGCTTCTCCCCTTTACATACACGAGGAACTTATTAATAAACTGTGAATCATGATGAACTAAAAAGTTAATGGAAATTTCACCTAAAGAAATTGCAGAATTGTTAAAATCTTGTAGCTCAAATATTTTCCAACTCAGCCATTCTGGCCAAAAAGGCAGTTTTCTTGTCAGAAATCTTCAGCATTTTTGGTTTAGTAAATAACCACCATTATTCTTAGAAAATAGCCAGATAACAATAGTTTTAAGAAAATGAGGTCCTGACTTCATTGGGACTGCCTGGATGTAAAAAGACCTGATGTGACAGATAATTTTGAAAGACAGCAAAATATTATTTTATTTCCGTAAATTAAAATGAAATGAAATCACTAACTGGTCTCTATAATTTCCCTCTAAGAATTATTAAACAAATATATTTTTTTATAAAATGTTTTATCTCCTTTTTACAATAAGCAAATACAGACATTGGGAAATATAATAGGGCAAGTATTTACTAAACAGTAAATTGGTGGATTGAGAACCAAATTACAAAAGTCAAAAGATTAAAACAGAACTTTTGTTTCCACTGTAAAGAAAAACCAAAAGAAAACATTTTATTTTGAGAATAGAGTTGTATGTTTCATTTTGTTTGTTACTTGTGTTGTAAAGAGGGTTTATTGCTCATCCACACCTCCATTATAACTTACTTTAGTAGGTGTTAAAATATATTAACATAGAACACAATGCTAAATCTTTACTGCATTCAATCTCATTGAGAAACTGAAAGAAAAGCAGACAAGATTGGAAATAAAATAAAAAATAGACATAAAATGAGAAATGACCTGCAAGAAAAGAACAAGAGAAATCAGAATATAATATAAAAGAAGGACACAGCAGTTCAGTCAGAAAGCAATATTTTACACTCAAATCAAACTGTCCCACGGATCCTCAGTCACTTTTCTCCTCCTCCTTAAACCTGAACTATAAATCTTCAGGTATAAAAGCATTGATCTGAAACAAGTTTATATTTCTATCATTTATCATCTATATTCTTTAACTCTGTGAGTGACAGTAGTGTATTCTGAGACTTTTCCTAAACAAAACAAAACAATCACCTTAACAGAACAAAGTAATAATTAAATGATGGATCATTAAAGGAACACTATAGGCACCCAGACCACTTCAACTCAATGAAGTGGTCTGGGTGCCAGGTCCATCTAGCGTTAACCCTGCAGCTGTAAACATAGCCATTTCATAGAAACTGAAATGTTTACAATAGGGTTAATCCAGCCTCTAGTGGCTGTCTCCCTGACAGCCGCTAGAGGCGCTTCCGCGCATCTCACTGTGAAAATCACAGTGAGAAGATACTGGCGGCCATAGGAAAGCATTGAGAAATGCTTTCCTATGGACTGTTGGAATCCGCGCGCCGCTCTTACTGCGCATGCGTATTCAAAGCTGACGTCGGGACAGGGAGGGGAGTTCCCCAGCGCAGAGGGAGCCCGGCGCTGGAAAAAGGTAAGTGTTTAACCCCTTCAGCCGGGCGGGAAATGGGCCATGAGGGTGGAGGGGACCTAAAGACCCTATAGTGCCAGAAAAATGAGTTTGTTTTCCTGGCACTATAGTGTTTTTCTAATGGTAAGTTGATGACTTAGGAAGCATTTTATACAAATACATTGTCATTCAAAACAGACTTTCCAGGTGTAATTAAAGTATTCAGAAGGCATTCTGATATTCAGCACATAATACTTTCTGTTCTTTACAGAAACACTTCAAGCACTAAATGTCCTCTGTAATTTAACTTTGACATTAACCCCTCTCTAACCTTAAACCCCCCATTACCCATTTCTATCATTAAGTGTAACCAGGTAGACATCTACACAGCTGTATAAACTCACCATACTCACAGATTTAAACACGATGAATTACAAGCAGTTATTTTCACATGCATACCTTAAGGAATGCTGGTATTTCGTATACCCGTTCGTATGCTCCCGAACTGCTAGGTAGTCACTGCTAATGATTATAACCCGCAGTTACAGAGCGCTTGTTCGTACTTTAATAAGAATCATAGTGCAGTATGAAAGTAAATCCAGCGCTTCGTTAGTCTCATGACCAAACATCAGCGTAAAAAAGAGCGAGGGTACAACAGGAATAAATGTATTCAGGCCACATTCGCTTTTATGTTATTCAGGAGTACAGTGTATACGCCCATAAAAACTCCCACAACACAAGCACAAAATTCTAAGTCATCCTGACTGTGCATAAAATACAAAATATTAAAAATACATAATAATACATACAAAACATATAGGAACCCCTATAAATGTCATATCCCCGGATAGCCTGGATCTGAGTGCCCAAGTTGTCCTAATAGCGCTCAGATCCCACAAACACAGCCGAATCGCCACTGGGGTAAAGTTTTAACTGACCGCTCATGAGGCGCCTCCCCGAAATAGTTCCATAGTTTCTGTGGTAGTGGTCGGTCAATTTTGGAAGTTCCAAACCGAACAAAACAACAAACGGTTCCACTGGCTCATAGGTAGTGTTTGTTCGCCTTGTTCGTGGGAACAAACCTACCGAACAGCGCTCTCCTGGCTTGTCTCTGAAAAGAAGCAGGCGTTCGCGAAGTTCACCGGTGTTCGCGGGGTCGACTTGGAGTTCCAGACACTCTACGACCAATTCCCGCTGCCTCTTTTTGTGCGACAAAATGGCCGATGTTTTCTCCAGTACGCGTTGTTCGGTTATACGCATGGCGGCCACAGACGGCCACAGAGGGAGAGCACTAATTCCTGCGGTTTTCTTGGAACTTAATGAGCCAGGGGGTGGTCGGTGAAGATTTATCTACCAAACACAGAAAAATAAATTTTGGAAACCAAAGTATGTAGTTTTGTCTACATACAGCAAACTGTTAAATATATATCAGACAAAAGGAAAAGCAGGAACAGAATCTTAAAAACAGAATAATAGAATCTTAATACTAAATTGAATCGTACCTTAAAAATAAAAGTAACCATTTTTATGTACTTGAGAAATCCACATAAAACCAATCATACATATCCATTTAGTCTGAAATTATAAATGAGTAACAAATATCCTTAAATAGTAAAAGAATAAAAAAACGTCCCTTATATATATACCATACACTTTTCCAAAGTGAAGCTATATCTGCTGTTTGTAAAAACATTGGGGTGTTCTGGTCTTCAGTTTGGGTCAGTATACCTGTTGTTTCATTGGGTTTATGCATTGAGCACTTGTTTGCCTAAGATATGTGGTTAGTTTTATAGTGAATATTCGGCATACTTTCAATTAATACTTATATATGTCTATTAATGCATCATGTGAATAAAATGTTTTGTGCAAAGCTTGTGTGCTGTGGGTTCATTTTAGGGTATTTGATAACCTGTAGCAGACACAGGTCACTTTCACACATTTAGCACCCTGCAATTAACCCTTAACAGTTGAGTGCTTGCTATATTTTTTTGTATATACTATTCTTATTATGCCTGTATCATTCTACATACATGATTTTCTTGATTTTATGATTTTATGATGTAAGTACTTGGTATGTAATAGTTTTTCTTACATTTTTGAAGCATTGTGGGATATGTAGGAAGAGGACGGTTAGTAGTCTGGTTCATTATTATTTTTCTTTTTTTTTTTAGGTGTTTTGGTAATTTTCCATTTGCATTGGTAAATTCTTATGAGAATTGTTTTCATAAATATTTCATAAAGCCATGTTCCCTCCCCACACATCATACCGTTAGTTGTAAAAAAATAAATAGATTAAATATAATCTACCTTTAAAAAGGTTTTGTCATCATAAGATATGTGTCTTTAACTATGATTTTGTGTCCAGGAACACACAAAACATGTAGATGATTTTTATTTTTTCTTATCCCCCGCCAACTGAGTTTTTTTAGCATTTAAAAACGTTTCCACTATACACAAGTTGTTCCTCTGTAGAACCAGCATTCAATTCTTGAATTATTGCTGTTGATGACTAAAGACACGACAACTCTGGAATTGTGGTAGGTAAAGAATGGAGCCCACAGGAAAATAATAATGTCAGTGCAACTTGAGAATGCAAGTTTTGATGATCTATGAGCAGCATGAGTCTCTTGGTTTTCTATGTTTTAAGTGTTACAATCATCTCTCTACTATTTGTCAATAGCCAGTTAAAACATCTTGAACTGAGTCTGACAGCTCATGTTTGCTGATTGAATTTTAAGCATGGCTCTTAACAGTCCCAATTTGTGGACTGTTAAGAATCCTACTTAAAATCCAAATCCTAATGCAGCACAGCAGGAACACGTCATTAGATGTGCTTGAGCTGTGCGGCAAGCTCTAGAACCCTGCAGAGTGTGCTTCAGCAGTGCTCTGAGCACTGTCCTGGTTGGAAGGCTGTATGTCAGGCCAGCCCATTATGGATATCACCAATGCAAGTTTCATCACTGATGATGCCCTATAAAGGCTCGCCAACCTGTGCTTTTAAGTAAAGCTCCTTAATAGTTAACTTGGAAAATAAAAATATTCAGGTGGTGCCAAGACCCCTTGAAAGTCACAAAGACCCTCATAACAGCCCTTCATATAACCACAACCGGAATGTGTAGGTATTAAATAATAACAATAATAATTAGCAAAAAGACTCAGCAGACCATTTGGTTTTTCTCCCTTTCCCCAGTAATGTAAGATAGGGTATATGAAAATGGGCTAGAATGTCCTCCTAAAACTGAAATTTCCCTGCGTTCTCCAGAAAGGTGATGCACAAATAAGCGTGCAAGTGAGTAATGTGCAACAAACATTACAAATCTAATAAAGATAATTTGTATTATAATGCAATATAACACATAATGATAATAGATAATATTAAAACTCAGTCCAGTTACAGGTGTATGTGTGCTGGTATGGTAGAATTGAGACTCTTTGCCCTTTTCATTAGCTGGCTCTTTACACAGCAAGGGGAATGGAAAAATTAGTGAGAAGGTGCACGAAGAGTTCTTCATTCCTTCATTCACAGCCACAGATGCTTGTGGACATAGCACTGGCTGTGATATCAACAAGAAGGTGGTGGGGAATCTTATTGCTGCATCAAAGTTAGGAAATTTGTGAGGCTATAAGGAAAAGAATACAGGAAGAAAACCAGCCACTTGGTAAGCATGTTTGCAAGAATTCTCTGCCCTCTTATCCATAGGCTCCTTTAATCCTGCCACACCACCAATAGGGATAGTGGTCTTTTTGAATAGTTGCATAACCTGAACATCGATAGTAGGTTAATCCTCCCATCTGTCTTATCCCTGAAGCCTATACATATCTTTAAAGTGCCTAGCTATGAAGGCTCTTTTTTCAGGTTCTTCCATTCTCTCTGCATGAGCTCCACTTGTATAAGTTGAACTGTAAAGCCATTTTTTTGTGTCGTCATCCTGCAGAGTTGAAGATACTTCTCTCATAAATCTATGAATTTCATCTTGTGGAAAACTAACTTCCAAATCAGTTGAACTATTGGATTCATTTAAGGAGGCTGAACATTCTCCTGGTGATGGCTCAGAGGAAGATCTTCTTTTTTGGCGTTTTTCTGGACCTGTACAGGTGCTGAAATATTGGCTTTTACAGATTCTTTAAAAGCCTTAAATGTTTGTGAAAGGTTATCTTAAAACGAGGACAAAATTTTTTATTCATTTACATTTGCTTAGACTTCTCTTGCATTAAGGAGGAACATCGATTGCAGATTTTGTTTTCTTGCAGACGTCTGGAAGAGGCATGGAGCATTCACTGCAAGTCAAATGCCTGGACTTACAGGCAGCGTTCTTAAGTTTGAATGTTGTCCTTTTCCATTTGCTCTGAATTTATACCTTTCAGAAAAAAATTATTTGAAAGAGTTCATAGAGATTTTTAAAGTAGAACCAAATTTATCTCACGGCAAAAACCTCTGACCCATGTGGGGGTGCTGGTGACACAGGGGATCCTTATTAAACAACATCCAGTGTTGAAATAAGGATCTGCACAGCTTAAATACCTTATTTTCAGGACGTGGCACCACATTTTTTTAATTTTATTCCGCGCATGCGCAGTAACGCGGTCTGGAACTTTGGTGGAACGCATGTCTTCCTGGGCATGTGTTCCTCTGCTGTGTGCATGCGTCCAACTTCCGCCATTTCATGTTTGCCGGAAATTAACTCTCTGCAACTTACCCTGGCCACACAGCCTGCTGCCCGGGGATCTCTCAGACCTGATCCCCCTGTCATCATCCTGTGTGTCTCACCATGACTCTTCCATCCCCATCAGGAAGAACCGAGGTACTTGGGAGTCTTATACCTGGAGGGGGGGGTACCTTTTGTCTTTTATATTTTCACAGACTTTTCCCTAGGGAAGGAACATCCCTCCTGTACTGCCACCATATAACAGGAAAAGCACAGACATCCGTAAACAGTTCGTTCAAAATCTAAGTATATTTGTTCTTCCCCATAGGGTATTATAAAACAAATACTATTAAATACTATCAAGCTCACAAAGCACCCTGAAGACAAAATGTGCAAGACTATGATTCAGTGATAATAGAAACAAGTCTAATCTAATATGCTCTCACAAATATATTCCCTTTAGTTTTCATGAATGATGGCATTAAAAAATTGTCTTTAAATGTTTGTGGTTTAAATTGTGCTAATAAGCACAGAATGCTCTGTGAGGAAGCCATCAGAAATCATGCAGATTTCGCATGTATCTATATAACCCACTTTGCAAGAAATAAAACCCTGTATTTTCAACACCTTTTATACCCTGTTGTAGATCACTCTCTTAATTATTCAAACAAGGACAGAACCTCTGTTATTTTCCACAAATCCCTGCGATTAAGTTTTCTTAAAATTATAATTGACCCTATGGAATGGATATATTTGACTTAATTTCATGTAATACAAATGGCGCTCCGGTAACTATTGTCAATATGTATTTACTTACCAATTTTCCAACCCCAATATTTACTATTCATCTACAAAATGTTAGTTAAATTCCAGCGCAAAATCTTATTCTATGTGGCAATTGCCGAATGTTACAAGATTCTGTCTTAAACTCTTCCAATATAGTGCATAGAGTCTGGGTGGTGCAGAGACAAATCAAACATTTCAGAAATCAAAGAGATTAATCAAACATTTTAGAAATATTACTTAAATATCATCTTCACGATGTCTGGTATACATTAGATCTTCATACAAGAAAATATTGGTTCAACTCACATGTACACAAAAAAAAATAAAGCAAGACTGACTATTTTTTTTTTTAACTAACTCTACTTTTCTCCCATAGGTTGAATCTTTGTATAAGGGTGTAATAACTTATTTAGATTATAGCCATTTGCTTTTAAATGTTTTGCTTGGGGCGTATGCCTCTAAATGTTTGAGATACACAATCAATGATTGCACTCAGATTTTAGTAATGAATCCCTTAGGTTATCCTTGGAGACTTACTTCAAGAAAAATAACACCCTACACCTTTCCACAGAGGTACTCTGGCTTTTTCATAAAGCAGTGTTTCAGGGTCAGTTTATTGCCCATGCCTCTGGTATCTCCAAGCTAAAAATGCTAAATTGATTAACACGCCCAAAAATTACAGAAATAAGACCATTTACATAAAACAAAAAAATGTCAGATGGTTGTAAGTTAAATAAATTGAGTTATTATTACTTGAGGGATAGTATGGTAGGTCATTCCCATGACATGTTTTCAAAGCACATAGACTCTTTATTTAACCTTTCAAAACAATTTGCAAATCTTTGCCCCATTTTGTTTTTAAACATTGACTATAAAATGCATGCAGACATTTTCAGATACATGACTCTCAGACATTCTACATCGAATAAATCACTATGACCAGGTTTTATGAAGCATCACTAGCTTTTAGATGCCACATATTTCAAGAGTAGTTCAGATACTGTCTTTGCAGCTTTGGATACTTTAAGTACTGGTGTTGAAAGACAGTCACTTATGCAAATAGGTTTATACACAAAATCTAATTAGATTCCTTCAAATATAGCATCTATTTTCTAAGCCTCAATTTTGGAAATGTTTGGTGGACTGAAGAACTGGTTAAAATCCTGTCTAAAGCAGAAGGTATGATCTCAATTTGCTATAGTAATATTCAAAGGTAGTAAACCCCAATATCTTAAAAGGCAAAATGGGAGTCAGAATTAGGAACAGTTTTCTCAGAGGAAACATGGCAGGTTATGTCCAACAACAGATGGTTCTCAGGATGTACGAGTCATTTAGAACTATATAAGAACATTTTGGTTAGTTAGCATTTAACCCGTGCCAAATTAAGTCATGTCTATCAGGAGTGCTGGAGAGGATGCGGGATGGATGGCTCTTACTTATGTATTTGGTGGAGTTGTCCGAAAATAGTTTCCATCTGGGAGGCAATATTTACCTTTATCTGAGATAACTTACAGATAGTTTCACCATTGCATCCAGATTGTGCTCATTTAGGGGTGCATCCACTAGGTATTCTAATGTCTTTTAAATTAAAATGGTTTCAGAAATCTTACTAGCATTTGCCAATCAGAGACTGATTCTCCATGTCTCTATCTCCTTTTAAAGATCAAAATTCCACTGAGCCCTACTTCATGATTTTTTTTGCATATATAATCTTCTGATGCTGTATCCCATCTATTTCAAAGTTTTAAGCAGATAATCCCATCTGCATTACATTGTTTTTATAGCAAGTCCTGTTTATTGAATTGTTTTGTTGTTGCACCATCATTTTAAAACCATAGAGGCAGTAATGCCAAGATATCTGCTGGGTCCAAGGTTCTTGAATCACCTGGATTGACATCTACAATCATATGATAGTCTTAATTGCTTAGATCTGACATTTTATCCATTATAATGTTGTCTTTTGTTGAACAACTAAACTTCTTTACCAATTTTCCATATTTACTTTCCACTATTTTTCGTAAAGAGCAGGTTTATTAAATAAAGTGGCTACATAATGTGTGTGCAATAGGAACATATTTCATGTTCAATTATTACATTTATAACTTGTAGGTATATTAAATAGAAGAGAAATAATAGCAGCAATTCAATATACAGTTTTACATATTTTGGAAATAAAAAATGTAAGTCTTTGTATTATTCACATCTTACCTTCCAGATTCAAAGGTAAACCACGTTGAATCCCTGCCATATCTTCTTAATGAACTTAGAGGCCACATAACTAGCTTCACTTTTGCATTGTGAATATCCCATAGATAGATGTTTTCGTGTGTGATCTGCATCGTACATTCCCCATAGATGTCTAAATTTGGCGTCGGCATTAGATATACATTGAATCGTTCTATGAAAAGAAGAAGGAAAGTAGGTCAGTTTGTAGATTATGGCGTCAGGTTAATTTGTCTTGTTTGTAGTTGTACTTTACGATTAAAATATCTATATTTATTGAGTGAAGCAAAATATTATTTTTAAAGACAGGTGTTCTACTTAGCATCAGCTATCATAAATATAATGAATACATATATAATTCTACTAAATAGCAGCATATCCCTTTATTTCAGAATATGTAATTTATCTTATTTTTTAATGTGTCAATTTTAACAATGCACATCATACATTGTACAATTAAATCAGATATGTAGCATAATTCTGAAAATTTACAATAGTATTTAATTAGTTGATTTGGCATTTGACTGCCAAGCCTTCAGTTTTAATTCTATCTCCGGTAAATATTGACTCAAGAGAGTTTAATTTGTAGAGAATGTCAAAATGGAGTAATAGCAAGGAAAATGAATGATGCGTTTCAAAAAACAGATTTTATAAAACAGGATTATTTTCAAATTATTATAGTGCAATGTACTAATTTGTATTCTAAATAATAATTATGGGTCTGGATTACTATTGTAAATTTTCAGAATGGGTCTGAATAACTAATGGTCTGGACTTTGTAATGTTGTTCAGATAAATATCTTACTGTAATATTTAATTGTAGTCCAGTCTTTTATCTTTTTTTTTTTCTAGTGGGGACAATATAATTTTACTACTAGTTTATCATAGTTTATCAATATGTGTGCCCATTCACCTAGACAAATAATATTAGTTGATATTAGAATTGTTTCAGTCTACTAGCAAATATTGAACCACACTTTTTAAACTGATTTTGTCTGCAAATGCTAAGCCACAAGGGTTACTTAATTAGAAAGCATTCTATGAAAAACAACCAAAGGATGTTTTTTAACCTTATCAGCTTTGTTACACTTGACATTACTTCTATTCATATTATTGTTTAGCCAAGCAAATCTTCTCTATGATTGCAGACTAACAGTAGAATAGACTCTGGTAGAGCAAGAGCATCCATAAAAACGATGCCATCTCCACAATCACGTCCTCTTTTATATATATATATATATATATATATATATATATACACACAAAATATATATATATATATATATATATATATATATTTTGTGTGTGTGTATATATATATATATATATATATATATATATAAGAGGACGTAATTGTGGAGATGGCATCGTTTTTATGGATGCTCTACCAGAGTCTATTTTACTGTTAGTCTGCAATCATAGAGAAGATATACTTGGCTAAACAATATTATGTATACTGTAGAAGTAATGTCAAGTATAACATCCTATGTTTTTTTTTTTTTATAGAATGCTTTCTAATTAAGTAACCCTTGTTGCTTAGCATTTGAGCATTTGCAGACAAAATCAGTTTCAAAATTGTGGTTTAATATTTGCTTGTAGACAAAAATATATATATTTCATATATAAATATATATATTTACTGCTTTACTATGTGTTTCCAGTATTTATTTTATTAATGGGCAATGGCTATAACAGGAGCTCAACCCATTCTGGCAAGAAATTTGGACTATGTAATTAATTACATAGATACAGGATGAAGGGACAAGATATCTTAGAATAACATATGTTAATAAACAGTATAGTAGCCATTCAGATTATATAATACAAAAATTAAATTCTCATTTCTGTTTGTTCAACACATAAATAAATATATTGAAAGTAATCAATTTCCCATATTTCCACATGTACGCATAGTGCTTATAGTCCTATATTTTTGCCTCCTAGGGAATACGGGAGACAGGAGCTCATACCCAGGATTATCTTGTTATCTTGTTGGCAGGTATTGATTAAATTCACCAACTATTTTATCAAATGAATGTTTAAGAAACAAAAACATCCATGCCAGCTATTCATTAAAGGTAAGTCAACTGCAACTTTCTTAGCGAAGCAACAATCTTTTTGCATTGTTGCAGGAGAGTCTGAAAGGAATCACTGTGGGTGTTGTGTTAAGTTGCATGGTGTCTGTTGTTTTTCTGGTGTCTGGTGTCTGTATTTCAAAGTATTTACTAAATTTAAAATAATTTTTAAATCCATGTCCACTTTTATATATATATATATATATATATATATAGGCTGGTGTTTTACAGAGCACCTTAAGTGATGCAGCCTAAGGGAATGTCTAATAGGAGGTGCTAGGGAATTCTATAGAAATAAGAAGTTTACTTGAGCAGTAAATGAG
Source organism: Pelobates fuscus (assembly GCF_036172605.1). Classification (NCBI taxonomy): domain Eukaryota; kingdom Metazoa; phylum Chordata; class Amphibia; order Anura; family Pelobatidae; genus Pelobates; species Pelobates fuscus. The sequence goes on along the minus strand of NC_086320.1, from coordinate 132,887,993 downwards.
AGTTAGCATAGCAGGTTCAAACTGAATATAAACAAAGTTGAAGGTGTATTCACCTATACAGGGAGTTCAGAATTATTAGGCAAATGAGTATTTTGACCACATCATCCTCTTTATGCATGTTGTCTTACTCCAAGCTGTATAGGCTCGAAAGCCTACTACCAATTAAGCATATTAGGTGATGTGCATCTCTGTAATGAGAAGGGGTGTGGTCTAATGACATCAACACCCTATATCAGGTGTGCATAATTATTAGGCAACTTCCTTTCCTTTGGCAAAATCGGTCAAAAGAAGGTCTTGACAGGCTCAGAAAAGTCAAAAATAGTGAGATATCTTGCAGAGGGATGCAGCACTCTTAAAATTGCAAAGCTTCTGAAGTGTGATCATCGAACAATCTAGCGTTACATTCAAAATAGTCAACCGGGTCGCAAGAAGCTTGTGGAATAACCAAGGCGCAAAAAAACTGCCCATGAACTGAGAAAAGTCAAGCGTGCAGCTGCCAAGATGCCACTTGCCACCAGTTTGGCCATATTTCAGAGCTGCAACATCACTGGAGTGCCCAAAAGCACAAGGTGTGCAATACTCAGAGACATGGCCAAGGTAAGAAAGGCTGAAAGACGACCACCACTGAACAAGACACACAAGCTGAAACGTCAAGACTGGGCCAAGAAATATCTCAAGACTGATTTTTCTAAGGTTTTATGGACTGATGAAATGAGAGTGAGTCTTGATGGGCCAGATGGGTGGGCCCATGGCTGGATTGGTAAAGGGCAGAGAGCTCCAGTCTGACTCAGATGCCAGCAAGGTGGAGGTGGAGTACTGGTTTGGGCTGGTATCATCAAAGATGAGCTTGTGGGGCCTTTTCGGGTTGAGGATGGAGTCAAGCTCAACTCCCAGTCCTACTGCCAGTTTCTGGAAGACACCTTCTTCAAGCAGTGGTACAGGAAGAAGTCTGCATCCTTGAAGAAAAACATGATTTTCATGCAGGACAATGCTCCATCACACGCGTCCAAGTACTCCACAGCGTGGCTGTCAAGAAAGGGTATAAAAGAAGAAAATCTAATGACATGGCCTCCTTGTTCACCTGATCTGAACCCCATTGAGAACCTGTGGTCCATCATCAAATGTGAGATTTACAAGGAGGGAAAACAGTACACCTCTCTGAACAGTGTCTGGGAGGCTGTGGTTGCTTCTGCACGCAATGTTGATGGTGAACAGATCAAAACACTGACAGAATCCATGGATGGCAGGCTTTTGAGTGTCCTTACAAAGAAAGGTGGCTATATTGGTCACTGATTTGTTTTTGTTTTGTTTTTGAATGTCAGAAATTTATATTTGTGAATGTTGAGATGTTATATTGGTTTCACTGGTAAAAATAAATAATTGAAATGGGTATATATTTGTTTTTTGTTAAGTTGCCTAATAATTATGCACAGTAATAGTCACCTGCACACACAGATATCCCCCTAAAATAGCTAAAACTAAAAACAAACTAAAAACTACTTCCAAAAATATTCAGCTTTGATATTAATGAGTTTTTTGGGTTCATTGAGAACATGGTTGTTGTTCAATAATAAAATTAAATCTCAAAAATACAACTTGCCTAATAATTCTGCACTCCCTGTAGAGCTGACGCAACCTAGGTGATACTCCAAAACCTGCTAACAATTAAAAAAAAAATGTACCACTTGCTGGACACATGCAATGTGCATATTTAGTTTTAAGTTAGTGTGAGACAATGGAAATTCTTTCAAAAGCATATTCATAATAAAACAAAAGTATGTATCTATTGAGCAGATGTCCCTACGGTATTCAATATAAAATACTTTATTTACATGAATAAGATAAAAATGAAACCAATCCTGAATCCCTCCTTCTGTGGAAGATTTGTGCACCGACAGCTGTATTTGAGTGTCCCCACATGATTTGAAACCTACACGCATTGGATTGCTTTAACCCCTTAAGGACCAAACTTCTGGAATAAAAGGGAATCATGACATGTCACACATGTCATGTGTCCTTAAGGGGTTAAAGGACCACTATAGGCACCCAGACCACTTCAGCTTAATGAAGTGGTCTGGGTGCCAGGTCCATCTAGGATTAACCCTCCAGCTGTAAACATAGCAGTTTCAGAGAAACAGTTTTGCTTCACCATTTACATCAAGTGGATTTATAAACAATCATTAAAGTTACAAGATCTTTATACAAAAATATAAGACTGTAGTATATAAACAAAGATCATTAAGACATTTTTCAAAAAGAGACCTTTTTTTTTAAATGTTAATTTGATTAGCAGTCATGGAAAGAGTCGGTAGGAAAAGAGAAAAAAATAATTAAATTAGAAATACATGAAAGACATAATGTCAATATGCATACCAAATCTACCATATGACTTCAATTGATGTATCCAGTAAGTCTTTCTTTGACAGACCTTCTTAAGAATGCCCCACCCCTTTCCAATCTCTGTCTACCTTTTGAATTCCAAAACATAAAAAATTGTGGATTTTGAATTTAGCACAATTATTGCAGTGGTTATTAGTGATTATTTAATTTTTTTATTTGAAATCAGTTACTTCTTTATGTAGCTAGTGATCACAAACTACACAAATATTAAAGTTATGTAAAAGAGCAATGACTTTTAGACGTATTAATTATTAAACCATTGCTAAGTGGTAAGTTGACTAAGCAAAAAAAATACTTTATATAACTGGAGTGACAATCACACGTTTAATTAAACTAAATGGCAACCAGGAAACTGAAAGAAGTTGAAAATGCACTTCAGAGATAAAATAAGATCAGGAGAACGAGATTTGCAAAAGTACAAGGAAAAGGATCAGATGAAGGGATCAAGGCTGAGATCACAGGGTAGAAAAGGTACCTGAAGATAGCTAAAAATTTGTATCACAATTTGTGAGGGAGATGCTTGTAGAAAGTGATGAGAATCAAAAACCAAATAAAACTAGATAAGAGTAATAGTGACATAATAAAACAAAAAAAAAGCAGATGGGGTATACTAAAACATATAATTTTAAAAAGACAAATTTTTATAGGATAAGGGCAGCCTTACAAATTATTGACTAGCATAAATTATATAGTGAAAAAACACGGAGATTAAATTGAATATCTTCAAACAAATACAAGTACCTTTCTCAGTATGCACCGTTGAGTAGTAAATATATAAAAAAAAAAAATCGATGTGGCTAAGTGGGAAGGTACATCAAAAAATGAAAAATTTGAAAAGGGCATTTAAATCGGACAAATCAGAGGCATCATATAAAAGATATAAGGAAGCCAATAATGCATGCAAAAAAGCGATTTGATTCACTAAACTATAAAATGAGAATGTGATAGCCAAAGAGAGCAAAACCAACCCCAAATAAATGTTTAAGTACATAAATTCTAAAAACAAATATGTGTAGATGCACTCAAAACCAGGATGGGGGTGTTAGTTAATGAAGATGAAGAAAAGGCAGACATTTTTAATAACTATTTCATCTCTGTATATGTTAAGGAAGAACTTGGCTAGAGATATGCAAATGATTGCTGCAAAAAAAAAATGCAGACAAATTGTGATTGGATGACTCCAGACAAGGTGCTGCAGCAGCTAAAGAAAGTTAATATGAACAAAGCTCCAGGGCCTGACGGTTATTACCCACAAGTACTTAAGGAACTGTGCGGAAATATATAAACCTCTATTTTTTATCTTGCAAGATTCTTTTCTTTCAGGAATTGCCTTGGAGAATTGGAGGAAGGAAAATGTGGTTCCTATATTCAAAAAGGGTTCAAAATCCTTGCCTGAAAATTATACACCTGTGAGCTTAACTTCTGTGTCTGGGAAAGTGTTTGAAAGGTAATCAAGGGATAATATTCAGGAATTCATTGGGAAGAACTTTGTTATTAGCAATAATCAGCATGGTTTTATGAAATATAGGTCATGTCAAACTAACCTAATTGCATTCTATAATCCAGAGTGGAAGTGGATGTGATCTACTTGGATTTTGCCAGGCAATGTCAATCAGCAGTGGCTAAAGCCATTAAGGTATTGTCATGTATAAAAACGGGCATTAGTTCTCAGAATCAAGATATAATTTTGCCTCTTTAAAACTTACTTGTAAGATCACACCTTGAATATGCTGTGCAATATTGGGTACCTGTGCTTGAGAAAGCTAAAGAAGGATATTATGGCACTAGAAAAAGTGCAGAGGCAGGCTACAAAATGAATGAAAGGAATGAAACATTTTAGTTATGAAGAAAAGTTAACAAATCTTAAGTTTAGAAAAAGAGATATGATGGCATTATACAAATATAACCGGACTAATACAAACCATTGTCTGGAACAAACAGAACTATACATGGGACATACATTTGGACTAGAAGAAAGGAGATTTAAACTAAGGCAAATTAAACGTTTTTTTTTTTACTGTAAGACTAATAAGGATGTAGAATTCTCTGCCTGAAGAAGTGGGTTTTATCAGTCTGTTCAAATGTTTAAACCACAACTGGATGCTTACTTGCAAAAACATAACATCCATAAAAACGATGCCATCTCCACAATCACGTCCTCTTTTATATATATATATATATATATATATATATATATATATATATATATATATATATATATATATATATATATATATATATATACACACAAAATATATATATATATATATATATATATATATTTTGTGTGTGTGTATATATATATATATATATATATATATATATATATAAGAGGACGTAATTGTGGAGATGGCATCGTTTTTATGGATGCTCTACCAGAGTCTATTTTACTGTTAGTCTGCAATCATAGAGAAGATATACTTGGCTAAACAATATTATGTATACTGTAGAAGTAATGTCAAGTATAACATCCTATGTTTTTTTTTTTTTATAGAATGCTTTCTAATTAAGTAACCCTTGTTGCTTAGCATTTGAGCATTTGCAGACAAAATCAGTTTCAAAATTGTGGTTTAATATTTGCTTGTAGACAAAAATATATATATTTCATATATAAATATATATATTTACTGCTTTACTATGTGTTTCCAGTATTTATTTTATTAATGGGCAATGGCTATAACAGGAGCTCAACCCATTCTGGCAAGAAATTTGGACTATGTAATTAATTACATAGATACAGGATGAAGGGACAAGATATCTTAGAATAACATATGTTAATAAACAGTATAGTAGCCATTCAGATTATATAATACAAAAATTAAATTCTCATTTCTGTTTGTTCAACACATAAATAAATATATTGAAAGTAATCAATTTCCCATATTTCCACATGTACGCATAGTGCTTATAGTCCTATATTTTTGCCTCCTAGGGAATACGGGAGACAGGAGCTCATACCCAGGATTATCTTGTTATCTTGTTGGCAGGTATTGATTAAATTCACCAACTATTTTATCAAATGAATGTTTAAGAAACAAAAACATCCATGCCAGCTATTCATTAAAGGTAAGTCAACTGCAACTTTCTTAGCGAAGCAACAATCTTTTTGCATTGTTGCAGGAGAGTCTGAAAGGAATCACTGTGGGTGTTGTGTTAAGTTGCATGGTGTCTGTTGTTTTTCTGGTGTCTGGTGTCTGTATTTCAAAGTATTTACTAAATTTAAAATAATTTTTAAATCCATGTCCACTTTTATATATATATATATATATATATATATATATAGGCTGGTGTTTTACAGAGCACCTTAAGTGATGCAGCCTAAGGGAATGTCTAATAGGAGGTGCTAGGGAATTCTATAGAAATAAGAAGTTTACTTGAGCAGTAAATGAGAGTTAGCATAGCAGGTTCAAACTGAATATAAACAAAGTTGAAGGTGTATTCACCTATACAGGGAGTTCAGAATTATTAGGCAAATGAGTATTTTGACCACATCATCCTCTTTATGCATGTTGTCTTACTCCAAGCTGTATAGGCTCGAAAGCCTACTACCAATTAAGCATATTAGGTGATGTGCATCTCTGTAATGAGAAGGGGTGTGGTCTAATGACATCAACACCCTATATCAGGTGTGCATAATTATTAGGCAACTTCCTTTCCTTTGGCAAAATCGGTCAAAAGAAGGTCTTGACAGGCTCAGAAAAGTCAAAAATAGTGAGATATCTTGCAGAGGGATGCAGCACTCTTAAAATTGCAAAGCTTCTGAAGTGTGATCATCGAACAATCTAGCGTTACATTCAAAATAGTCAACCGGGTCGCAAGAAGCTTGTGGAATAACCAAGGCGCAAAAAAACTGCCCATGAACTGAGAAAAGTCAAGCGTGCAGCTGCCAAGATGCCACTTGCCACCAGTTTGGCCATATTTCAGAGCTGCAACATCACTGGAGTGCCCAAAAGCACAAGGTGTGCAATACTCAGAGACATGGCCAAGGTAAGAAAGGCTGAAAGACGACCACCACTGAACAAGACACACAAGCTGAAACGTCAAGACTGGGCCAAGAAATATCTCAAGACTGATTTTTCTAAGGTTTTATGGACTGATGAAATGAGAGTGAGTCTTGATGGGCCAGATGGGTGGGCCCATGGCTGGATTGGTAAAGGGCAGAGAGCTCCAGTCTGACTCAGATGCCAGCAAGGTGGAGGTGGAGTACTGGTTTGGGCTGGTATCATCAAAGATGAGCTTGTGGGGCCTTTTCGGGTTGAGGATGGAGTCAAGCTCAACTCCCAGTCCTACTGCCAGTTTCTGGAAGACACCTTCTTCAAGCAGTGGTACAGGAAGAAGTCTGCATCCTTGAAGAAAAACATGATTTTCATGCAGGACAATGCTCCATCACACGCGTCCAAGTACTCCACAGCGTGGCTGTCAAGAAAGGGTATAAAAGAAGAAAATCTAATGACATGGCCTCCTTGTTCACCTGATCTGAACCCCATTGAGAACCTGTGGTCCATCATCAAATGTGAGATTTACAAGGAGGGAAAACAGTACACCTCTCTGAACAGTGTCTGGGAGGCTGTGGTTGCTTCTGCACGCAATGTTGATGGTGAACAGATCAAAACACTGACAGAATCCATGGATGGCAGGCTTTTGAGTGTCCTTACAAAGAAAGGTGGCTATATTGGTCACTGATTTGTTTTTGTTTTGTTTTTGAATGTCAGAAATTTATATTTGTGAATGTTGAGATGTTATATTGGTTTCACTGGTAAAAATAAATAATTGAAATGGGTATATATTTGTTTTTTGTTAAGTTGCCTAATAATTATGCACAGTAATAGTCACCTGCACACACAGATATCCCCCTAAAATAGCTAAAACTAAAAACAAACTAAAAACTACTTCCAAAAATATTCAGCTTTGATATTAATGAGTTTTTTGGGTTCATTGAGAACATGGTTGTTGTTCAATAATAAAATTAAATCTCAAAAATACAACTTGCCTAATAATTCTGCACTCCCTGTAGAGCTGACGCAACCTAGGTGATACTCCAAAACCTGCTAACAATTAAAAAAAAAATGTACCACTTGCTGGACACATGCAATGTGCATATTTAGTTTTAAGTTAGTATGAGACAATGGAAATTCTTTCAAAAGCATATTCATAATAAAACAAAAGTATGTATCTATTGAGCAGATGTCCCTACGGTATTCAATATAAAATACTTTATTTACATGAATAAGATAAAAATGAAACCAATCCTGAATCCCTCCTTCTGTGGAAGATTTGTGCACCGACAGCTGTATTTGAGTGTCCCCACATGATTTGAAACCTACACGCATTGGATTGCTTTAACCCCTTAAGGACCAAACTTCTGGAATAAAAGGGAATCATGACATGTCACACATGTCATGTGTCCTTAAGGGGTTAAAGGACCACTATAGGCACCCAGACCACTTCAGCTTAATGAAGTGGTCTGGGTGCCAGGTCCATCTAGGATTAACCCTCCAGCTGTAAACATAGCAGTTTCAGAGAAACAGTTTTGCTTCACCATTTACATCAAGTGGATTTATAAACAATCATTAAAGTTACAAGATCTTTATACAAAAATATAAGACTGTAGTATATAAACAAAGATCATTAAGACATTTTTCAAAAAGAGACCTTTTTTTTTAAATGTTAATTTGATTAGCAGTCATGGAAAGAGTCGGTAGGAAAAGAGAAAAAAATAATTAAATTAGAAATACATGAAAGACATAATGTCAATATGCATACCAAATCTACCATATGACTTCAATTGATGTATCCAGTAAGTCTTTCTTTGACAGACCTTCTTAAGAATGCCCCACCCCTTTCCAATCTCTGTCTACCTTTTGAATTCCAAAACATAAAAAATTGTGGATTTTGAATTTAGCACAATTATTGCAGTGGTTATTAGTGATTATTTAATTTTTTTATTTGAAATCAGTTACTTCTTTATGTAGCTAGTGATCACAAACTACACAAATATTAAAGTTATGTAAAAGAGCAATGACTTTTAGACGTATTAATTATTAAACCATTGCTAAGTGGTAAGTTGACTAAGCAAAAAAAATACTTTATATAACTGGAGTGACAATCACACGTTTAATTAAACTAAATGGCAACCAGGAAACTGAAAGAAGTTGAAAATGCACTTCAGAGATAAAATAAGATCAGGAGAACGAGATTTGCAAAAGTACAAGGAAAAGGATCAGATGAAGGGATCAAGGCTGAGATCACAGGGTAGAAAAGGTACCTGAAGATAGCTAAAAATTTGTATCACAATTTGTGAGGGAGATGCTTGTAGAAAGTGATGAGAATCAAAAACCAAATAAAACTAGATAAGAGTAATAGTGACATAATAAAACAAAAAAAAAGCAGATGAGGTATACTAAAACATATAATTTTAAAAAGACAAATTTTAATAGGATAAGGGCAGCCTTACAAATTATTGACTAGCATAAATTATATAGTGAAAAAACACGGAGATTAAATTGAATATCTTCAAACAAATACAAGTACCTTTCTCAGTATGCACCGTTGAGTAGTAAATATATAAAAAAAAAAAAATCGATGTGGCTAAGTGGGAAGGTACATCAAAAAATGAAAAATTTGAAAAGGGCATTTAAATCGGACAAATCAGAGGCATCATATAAAAGATATAAGGAAGCCAATAATGCATGCAAAAAAGCGATTTGATTCACTAAACTATAAAATGAGAATGTGATAGCCAAAGAGAGCAAAACCAACCCCAAATAAATGTTTAAGTACATAAATTCTAAAAACAAATATGTGTAGATGCACTCAAAACCAGGATGGGGGTGTTAGTTAATGAAGATGAAGAAAAGGCAGACATTTTTAATAACTATTTCATCTCTGTATATGTTAAGGAAGAACTTGGCTAGAGATATGCAAATGATTGCTGCAAAAAAAAAATGCAGACAAATTGTGATTGGATGACTCCAGACAAGGTGCTGCAGCAGCTAAAGAAAGTTAATATGAACAAAGCTCCAGGGCCTGACGGTTATTACCCACAAGTACTTAAGGAACTGTGCGGAAATATATAAACCTCTATTTTTTATCTTGCAAGATTCTTTTCTTTCAGGAATTGCCTTGGAGAATTGGAGGAAGGAAAATGTGGTTCCTATATTCAAAAAGGGTTCAAAATCCTTGCCTGAAAATTATACACCTGTGAGCTTAACTTCTGTGTCTGGGAAAGTGTTTGAAAGGTAATCAAGGGATAATATTCAGGAATTCATTGGGAAGAACTTTGTTATTAGCAATAATCAGCATGGTTTTATGAAATATAGGTCATGTCAAACTAACCTAATTGCATTCTATAATCCAGAGTGGAAGTGGATGTGATCTACTTGGATTTTGCCAGGCAATGTCAATCAGCAGTGGCTAAAGCCATTAAGGTATTGTCATGTATAAAAACGGGCATTAGTTCTCAGAATCAAGATATAATTTTGCCTCTTTAAAACTTACTTGTAAGATCACACCTTGAATATGCTGTGCAATATTGGGTACCTGTGCTTGAGAAAGCTAAAGAAGGATATTATGGCACTAGAAAAAGTGCAGAGGCAGGCTACAAAATGAATGAAAGGAATGAAACATTTTAGTTATGAAGAAAAGTTAACAAATCTTAAGTTTAGAAAAAGAGATATGATGGCATTATACAAATATAACCGGACTAATACAAACCATTGTCTGGAACAAACAGAACTATACATGGGACATACATTTGGACTAGAAGAAAGGAGATTTAAACTAAGGCAAATTAAACGTTTTTTTTTTTACTGTAAGACTAATAAGGATGTAGAATTCTCTGCCTGAAGAAGTGGGTTTTATCAGTCTGTTCAAATGTTTAAACCACAACTGGATGCTTACTTGCAAAAACATAACATTCAAGGATATCATTTTTCAATTGTAGGGAAATCGCTTCTTGATCCAAGGATAAGTCTGACTTCTGACTGCCATTTTGGGGTCAAGAAGGCATTTTTTCCAAGTTTGTTGCACAATTGGAAGTGCTTTAACCCCTTAAGGACTCCAATTGGAAGTGCTTTAAACTGTTTTTTTGTTGTTGTTTTTTTGCCTTCTCTTGGTACAGCAGCAAAAAAACAGGTGAGAGAAAGGCTGGACTGGATAGGCACATGTCTCTTTTCAGCTTATATAACTATGTAACACATATGAACAATATTTGGGTTCAGAGCGGTGTGATAGATGAAGATGAGATAGATCTGTTTGAGAGCAGAATTGGTGGAAGAATACAAATATTGATGGGATTTTTTTAGTAGGAAAGCAGAGATAAAGCCCAACACACAGAACGTAGGTCAAACTTAGCTAAGTTTTGGATCAAAAACAAATAGAGGCCTATTACCACCCTTGGATTTGGCCAGACCTAACACAGAAACAGATAATATAGCAGCCTGAGGAACATGCAAAAAAAAAAACTAAAAACAAGCCAACATCTAGAATTACAGAAATGCCTATAAACTGATGTACAATCCAGAGTAAAGGTGCTAAGAGTTGAGAATTATAAGGAAATAGCTGGGATCAAAATACCAGAAAAAAATACAAGGGAATCGCCTCAATAGGGCAACACAAATGCAGAAAGGGTTTTAAAAGACCTTAAAGTATGTGATAATCTGGCTGGCATCATTTCTGTGACACCAAACAGTACAAAAGCAATGTTAGAAAAATGATGCAGGTATCTGTGCTTTTAAATGAATGCAGGGAATTCCAGGGCCATAAAATAAAGTGGGTTCACAGTGACCAGCATCCAAAATGATTCCATTCCAAAATGAATCCTAACTGGTTGTAATGAATTCATCCGCTTATGGTAAAGTGGTTAATGATATTTACCATCCTGACAGGAATAGTTGTGCCCATTTACAGTCGTGCGCCCGGATACCTGATAAACCCAGCATGTCTAGGGCCGCTGGCCGCTGCGGATTTATGCCACCTTATAGCCCCATGACTGCCCACGTTGTAAATGACGTCGCAGAATAAAAGGAGGGTTATTTAAACATATTTTTTCATTCTCTCATTGCCCTGTCATGGTTTCTGCCTGATGGTAATCCGAGGGTGCATTCCTAATCTTGATTTTTTGGTATTTGACTTTGGCTTCGTTTTGACTTCCCTTATTTCTGGTATCCTTGACTTTTGGCTTTTCCTCATCGCTGTGTCTGATTCTCTATCCCTGACCTCGGCAAGTATTCTGACTATTCTTGGAAACATTAAATCCAGCCGTTCTAAGGTCCAGTTAGATGTTAGTCCTAGGTGTGATACAGTTCTGCGTGTGGTATCAATTGGTAATCCTGACACAGGTAGCATTACAATACCACAGTGAACGTTGCACACAGTATGCACATAATTTAATAAAAACGTTAAGATAAATTGGAAAATATGCAGCGTATCACTGTCATAAAGGTATGCATATTCATAAGAGTGAAACATGGAATTTAGAACAATTTCTCCAATTATACAAAGTATGACTATTAAGGCAGTTGTACAAGGATGAATTAAACTATTTAAAAGCATAAGTTATACATAAGATGATGTGCATGTAAAAGCAATGAGAGGATAATCTAGAAAACTAGCTGGCTCTGCTTTTTACTTCCAGTATTGCTGGTACATCTGGTGGGTGTCTCTTCCCTACAGATTTTCTTAGACAATAGCATTGACAGCAATTTATTCTCAAGTATGACTTCTAGGATTTGTTTTTCCTCTCCATCTGAAGTTGTTTCAAGTTCACACATTTTTCTCTTTCCATTTTTTTTATTCAAGTAATAGGAAAACATATAAGCAAAACTCCTTACTTCAACCATTTAATACACAACCTCTTTTATGAAGAAGCTAACTTGTTGCTAACATTTCTTTTTGTCAAGCTATCAATCAACATATCTCATACACATCACTGGGAGTAAATACTGCTTCTATAGAAAGCAATGTATTACAGAGTAAAATCTAAGAAATAAATCATATACAAAAATTACTACACAGATAATGTGTTTGCATATCATATCAAATCACTCAGAATATGTTGTTCTTTATTTGAAATACCGTTCACAAATAAGCTTAGCAAATTGTGCTCTAGAAAAGTTGATGTGTGTATGACAAGATGAAACCATACATTTCAATTATCAACATCTGCTTTGAACAGGCTCTGTAGGCTTTTTGTTTTGTTAAAATCCGTATTGGTTCCTATTGCTATACTGAACCACAGCATAAAAGTTACAGTTCAAACCCTGTTTTAACAGGTCTATCACCTTGTGTGTCTCGAAGATACAGTATGAATAGAAGCTCATTTTCTGTATGCAGAAAAAATGAAGGTTTTGCACTCCGTTTTTTTTTTTATTTCATCAGTGCGAAGGGCACAGTCAATATTTCAGTTTTATCAACCCTTTTCTAGCCAAGGAAACCAGAAGGTCAGCAACAAAAGCCCATTTAGATTTAACACGCCGATTGTTGGCAGATAATAAGAAAGTAATGCTTTCAATATATTTCATTAAAGGGTGAAGGGAAACTTATTTATTTTCTAAGAAATAAATGTAAATTCTGAACAATCATGTTATTTTTTTCAATGTGTCAATTGTTGCATGCATTGCAGTGTTTGTATAGCAAACAAATAATATATAAAAATGAAAATCCAGCACACTCCCTTCTCTACTAAACAGCTACTTTGGTGCTGACTGATTTTGTTAGGTTTTTTTAACCCCTTGAGGACGGAGTCAATAGTGCACGTTCTGATCAAAACAAAACGTAAACAAAAACTGGAATTTGCGCTATATGTCTGTTCAACCGTAATTCACCGCTGTCACATTAAGTACACCCACACTTATTATATATCATTTTGTTCAGGAGAAACAGGGCTTTAATTTATCAATAACTATTCATATATGGAACATAATTTATTATGAATAAAATTTAAAAAAATGTGAGAAAATAAGATTTTTTTTTAAATTTGTATTTCCGTCTGCCTTTTTAGCTGTGAATGTCATAATACTGTTTGTAATCAGCGATGTCTCACGAGTACAACAGTACCCCCCAGTAACAGGTTTTATGGTGTTTTGGAAAGTTACAGGGTCAAATATAGAATGTTTCATTTTCAAATTGAAATTTGCCAGATTAGTAATGTTACCTTTGAGAAGGTGTGGTAGCCCAGGAATGAGAATTACCCCCATAATGGCATACCATTTGAAAAAGTAGACAAGCCAAGGTATTGAAAGTGGGGTATGTTTAGTCTTTTTTAGTAGCCACTTAGTCACAAACACTGGCCAAAGTTAGCGTTCATATTTGTTTTTGTGAAAAAAGCAAAAAACGAATATTTGGCCAGTGTTTGTGACTAAGTGGCTACTAAGAAATACTGGACATACCCCACTTGCAATACCTCGGGTTGTCTACTTTTGCAAATGGTATGCCATCATGGGGGTAATTCTCATTCCTGGGCTACCATACGCTCTCAAAGGCAACATAACTAATCTGGCAAATTTCAATGTGAGAAAAATGAAATGCTAGCCTTATATGTGACTATCTAACTTTCCAAAACACCATAAAACCTGTACATGGGGGGTACTGTTATTCTCGGGAGACTTCACTAAACACAAACATTAGTGTTTTAATACAGTAAAACATATTACAACAATAATATAGTCCATAAAAGTGCCGTTCATTTGTAAAAAATGCAAAAAACTTACTTAAAATATCATCGTTGTAATACAATTTACCAGTTTGAACACTAATATTTGAGTTCAGCGAAGTCTCCCGAGTAAAACAGTACCCCCTATGTACAGGTTTTATGGTGTTTGGAGAGTTACAGGGTCAAATATAGTGCTTGCAAATTAAATTCTCTGCACTTTCTCCCTGTGTTGTCAGGCATGTCAATCAAATTTGAATTAATCAAATCACATAATTATGTTAAAAGATTACTTAAATATACATGTAGAATTTTAATATATATACATATATATGTATTTAAATTCTACGTATATACTAATGTAATCTTTTATGTAATTATATGTATTTATCTATATATATATATTTGCGGTTATTTGTATTTTATATATAGATAGATATATATAGAATGTCATTCTAAGTGTATTTTGTTACCAATATATATATATATATATATATTAATAACAAAATACAGTTAGAATGAAATTACATATGGATATATAATTTATATAAAATTTTGTTTCAATATTTTATTTATTTATTTTATTATTTTATTTATTATTTTAATTATACGTGTATATATATATATATATAGAAAATTGTAAAGATGATAGCACTCTCAGGACTCCAATATAATATTTAACTTTTAATGATTCACAGGATAAAAGATCGACGTTTCAGTCTGCTATACACAGACTTTCATCAGGACTAATATTAACAGTACAAATACACACTTATATACACATAAAAGAACCAGCAATTAACTTACCCACCACCGGAATTAACTCCCATTCACTGTCCAGCCGGACCGAAAAACGCGCGGATTCTGCCATGGGTCACGTGTGCGTATGTGACGTCATCACGTGACATCGGCGTCATTACCACGTCACGTGATCGGCCGGGATTGCAGCCTCATTGGGAAAGTGTTGCTATGCGACCACCGTGTCCATAGAAACATAAAAACAAATACAACTTCGCTGGAAAGCCTTCAAATATCATATTTATAACGGGCATACCCCAGGTAATCTGTACTGGGAAAAATATATCTTGCAGCATTAAACCGGATTTATACATTACAGCCCAATAGTGCAGACAAAGCATGCATCTTCATGTAATTAGACCTACAGCACGAAACAGGCAATAAGATATAGCAGAAAGAAACAAACAAAAAGGTAAGTGTAGTATAGACATCCCGATTAATCATAGGAAGCACATATCTTGAGTATTAAGGAGTAGATATTTACATAATTCTCCCAAAACCACCTCTAAATATATATGTATATATACTCATTTCGCAGGGAAAGAGCCCTTTCCAAAGTACAGGATAACTCCTGGGTAAAAAATAACTGATCAGAAAATATAAACAAGCGCCTATCCCCCTAAGTGGATACACCCCCTAATATTATTAACGCCATATGTGCCAGAACACCACTAAAGACACAATAACTACTGGAGCCAATATCCATAAGGAATAGACGTAATTCTACCGGGTGCATAATGGGTGTATACACTTGTAAACAATACCCTCCTACACAACAAGGAAGCAAAGTATTTTAGGATGCAGGGAAATACTATAGACTCCAAAGATTAAAGGTATCGGGAAAGAGATGCACATCCTATAGTATGGAGGTGTTAGGATGGGTGCCTTTCCCACAGGGTGGGCATCGTCATCCCACCTCCACCTCCTTGGGGTAAGAAGGTGCACAAATATTGCCAACGGGGATAATGGAGTAAATAGTAGTCACAGACGCTAGAGAGGAGGGCCCAGGCAGCCCCAAGTCCCCCCCAAATTATCTGGCATAAATCACATAGACAAACAAGGCCTGGGGTGTCAGGGTAGAAATTATACAGCAAAAGGGACCCTCCCCACGCCTTACAGGTCATCACATGCTGAGTAATAGAGATGGTGCCATAACCCATAGGGTGGGCATCAATCTCCCACAACAGACAGTGTCAGGATATACGTATTCAAAAACAAAAAGTAGAAAGAAAGGATATGTAGTCGAAAAGTATCTCATAAGAAGGCAGACAGCGAGTACTTTTCATTCAACCCATTAGGGTGGACAGTTTGGAGAGTCCTGATCCAATATAGTTCCCTTTGTAGGAGCATCTTTTTACGGTCACCACCCCTTCTAGGCATAGGAACATGGTCGATGGCCATCAGTTTCATAGATGGAAGAGTATGGCCTAGTTCGAGGAAATGTTTGGCAACCGGTAGATCAGACTTTTTATCCCTATACGCCGTCCTGATACTTGATCTGTGATTACGTATCCTCTCTCTCAAGGGTAGATCGGTCTTTCCGATATAAGTCAACCCACACGGGCACATAAGTCTATAGACCACAAAATCACTGGTGCAAGTCAGACGGTGCTGTATTCGATAGCTGCTACCTGTGTGTGGATGGGTGAATGTTTTCCCTGGGATCATGTGTCCGCAGGTTACACAACCCAGGCAACGAAAACATCCCAGATTCTGCGACGTTGTATCCTTCAGATAGCAGTGTGTGGGGTCGGTCTTCACAAGTAGATCCTTCAGGTTTTTGTTTCTTTTATAGCAAATCATTGGAGGTTGTTTGAAAATGTCCGGTAGAGTGGTGTCATTTTTCAATATTCTCCAGTTATCACAGATGATTTCCTTGAATTTTGATGATGCTGTGGTATAGGTAGTGGGAAAGACCAATCTCTTAGGCTTTGCTATGGATGATGAAGGATCTACAGTTGTGAGGCACCTGTTGAGTGCTTTCTGTAGCACATAGTTGCTATATCCCCGCTCCTGGAACTTATTCCACATCTCCTTCAGTTGATCTTGAGCATTGTTGAAGTCAGAATTGTTGCGCAATACCCGGAGGAATTGTGAATACGGCAATGAATGTTTTAATGCTGTCGGGTGGAAGCTGTTAGCCTGTAATAGCGTGTTGCGGTCTGTGGGTTTGGAGTATAGTGTATAGATTAGATTGGAGTCCTTACGTGTTACCCTGACATCCAAGAAATCAACTGTAAATTCATCCACCACCGCTGTAAGTTCTATATTGGACGTGCATAGATTGATCTGAGCAATCATCTGTTCCACTTCTATTACATCTCCTCTGACTAGCATAAAGATGTCGTCAATATACCGGACATACATTAGGATCCGTTCTTTATATGGTTCCAAAATGTAGATGGTCTCAAAATTGAACATATAGCCATTTGCATACATGGGTGCCATTGCAGCACCCATGGATGTACCTGCAATCTGCCTATACCACTCAGATTCAAATCTGAAATAGTTTTGAGACAACACGATGTCCAATATTTCCAATGTAAACTCTATTGGAGGACCACTGTAGTGTGCGGACACAGCTAAAATTGATCTCATCGCATCAATACCTTCTTGGTGCGGTATCACCGTGTATAGACTCTTTACATCACACGTCACTAGGACGATAGGTCCAGATGGTAACAGCGTCTCAGACAGTCGTTTGATGAAGCTCGGGGTGTCTTTAATACACGTCGGAAGGTGTTCTATAGTCTCCTTAAATAAGTGGTCCAACCACTTGGCCAATGGTTCCAATACGCCCCCTATCGCAGACACAATGGGGCGTCCAGGGGGTATCTCTTTATTCTTATGCACTTTGGGCAGTGTATATAGCACTGGGGTTCTGGGTGTTGTAGATTGCAGGTACGTGAATATTTCCATAGAAATGTAATTAGAATGAAGGCCTCGCATCAGACAGGTTTCAATCATACGGATAACCTGTTCTGTAGGATCTTTTTGTAACCTCAAATAAGTAGATTGATCCGAAAGTTGTCCCAGAATTTCGGAGCGGTAGTCAGAATAGTTTTGAATGACGATACCGCCCCCCTTGTCGGCAGGTCTGATAATTATGTTAGTGTCACTAGCCAGTGACTTAATGATGGCTCGATCTTTCTGTGTACAATTGGAGTGATGAGGACCTACTTCTTTCAAAAGGTCGGACGACTCTTTTTGCACCGAGCGTAGAAACGTTTTGATGGAAGCCTGGTTAGGCATAGGATCAAAAGTACTCCTTTTCTTGAATTGAGCATTCCGGTGGTGGGTAAGTTAATTGCTGGTTCTTTTATGTGTATATAAGTGTGTATTTGTACTGTTAATATTAGTCCTGATGAAAGTCTGTGTATAGCAGACTGAAACGTCGATCTTTTATCCTGTGAATCATTAAAAGTTAAATATTATATTGGAGTCCTGAGAGTGCTATCATCTTTACAATTTTCTACATTTTCGCTTGACAAGCACCAGGCAAGTAACAGTTGATTTCATGGAGTGCAAGATTTTTTTCTATTTTTGTATCTATAGCTCAGTGGCTTGAGCTGACTTTCTATGCACCCTGAACAGGGAGGTCCGTTCCCTATATTTTTTCTACAATCAATTTTTTCTATGTAACATTGTTTATTTTCTTGGTCATACCACTTTCTACCAGAGTACGCTGCATATGACTTTCTATTTTCATCAATGGAAGATTTCTTTTCACTTGCTGGGGGCTTATCTGACCAAGCAGAAACATGGCAATACAGTGAAGATGATGCAGATAGAATTCGCTGGGCTGAATCCACTACAGAATTGCCCAATACTACGTCCTTAAGGGACATCTACTTTGAATTGTTACGCTTAAAGAAACGAGAAACCGATTTAGACCTGCATGGCCTTTTCTTATCAGAGTACCATAGGAAGCTACAAATCCCAAGAGGGTTCCGTGTGAGAAATATCCCTACCATAGGAAGACTCAAACCGCATGTGTGCCGGCGATGGATCTCTGTCCTAAATAAATGTTCTCTGGACCTAATGCTCATCATCATTGAAGATGTGAAAGAGGACCTTATACAGGTCAGAAGGAGAATATCTGAACTAGAAACGAAACAAGCTGTACTATTATCAGCAGTGGAATCTGCACCGACTTTGTTAAAGCTAAACGAAAATATTAAGAATTACAAAATAGATCTTGTTAGGTTTAAAAGAGAAAAACAAGATAAGGTAACTGCAGACTACAAGGAGCATCGAGTGTACAGATGGTTGAGTGGTAAGAATGATCAACCATACTTTATAAAGAAACGGAGACCCATTAGAAAGCCGAGACAGTATACTATCGACAAAACGTCTGGGGAATCCACATCTGAATCAGAATACCAGCGTGATCAGAGGCCTGCACGACAACAGGGTGGAGCTGTTGGTACATCACAACCTTTTTTAGGGACATCATCATCAGAGGACACGGGTATAAGAACACGATACCAGAGCAGACACGGAGTGTCAGGCATAGACACATCTCAAGACGTGGCCAGCAGGGGCGTACCTTTTGGGGTAAGAGGCAGACCCCCTCGACAGCGGAGATAGTGCCCGTCTTCAATCTTTCATCCAGAATTCTATCAACGGATGAAGTTAGTTTATTAAGTAAGGGACTATCCTTTGTCCCCACCTCTAAGCCAAATCCATTAAACTGGGAGGTGGAACTTTTTAAGTTTGGGCGCTCCCTAAGACTTAAGGATTTTTTTAAGTCCAAGTCCAGTGACTGTCCTACTCCTGCTGCTCAATTCAAGAAAAGGAGTACTTTTGATCCTATGCCTAACCAGGCTTCCATCAAAACGTTTCTACGCTCGGTGCAAAAAGAGTCGTCCGACCTTTTGAAAGAAGTAGGTCCTCATCACTCCAATTGTACACAGAAAGATCGAGCCATCATTAAGTCACTGGCTAGTGACACTAACATAATTATCAGACCTGCCGACAAGGGGGGCGGTATCGTCATTCAAAACTATTCTGACTACCGCTCCGAAATTCTGGGACAACTTTCGGATCAATCTACTTATTTGAGGTTACAAAAAGATCCTACAGAACAGGTTATCCGTATGATTGAAACCTGTCTGATGCGAGGCCTTCATTCTAATTACATTTCTATGGAAATATTCACGTACCTGCAATCTACAACACCCAGAACCCCAGTGCTATATACACTGCCCAAAGTGCATAAGAATAAAGAGATACCCCCTGGACGCCCCATTGTGTCTGCGATAGGGGGCGTATTGGAACCATTGGCCAAGTGGTTGGACCACTTATTTAAGGAGACTATAGAACACCTTCCGACGTGTATTAAAGACACCCCGAGCTTCATCAAACGACTGTCTGAGACGCTGTTACCATCTGGACCTATCGTCCTAGTGACGTGTGATGTAAAGAGTCTATACACGGTGATACCGCACCAAGAAGGTATTGATGCGATGAGATCAATTTTAGCTGTGTCCGCACACTACAGTGGTCCTCCAATAGAGTTTACATTGGAAATATTGGACATCGTGTTGTCTCAAAACTATTTCAGATTTGAATCTGAGTGGTATAGGCAGATTGCAGGTACATCCATGGGTGCTGCAATGGCACCCATGTATGCAAATGGCTATATGTTCAATTTTGAGACCATCTACATTTTGGAACCATATAAAGAACGGATCCTAATGTATGTCCGGTATATTGACGACATCTTTATGCTAGTCAGAGGAGATGTAATAGAAGTGGAACAGATGATTGCTCAGATCAATCTATGCACGTCCAATATAGAACTTACAGCGGTGGTGGATGAATTTACAGTTGATTTCTTGGATGTCAGGGTAACACGTAAGGACTCCAATCTAATCTATACACTATACTCCAAACCCACAGACCGCAACACGCTATTACAGGCTAACAGCTTCCACCCGACAGCATTAAAACATTCATTGCCGTATTCACAATTCCTCCGGGTATTGCGCAACAATTCTGACTTCAACAATGCTCAAGATCAACTGAAGGAGATGTGGAATAAGTTCCAGGAGCGGGGATATAGCAACTATGTGCTACAGAAAGCACTCAACAGGTGCCTCACAACTGTAGATCCTTCATCATCCATAGCAAAGCCTAAGAGATTGGTCTTTCCCACTACCTATACCACAGCATCATCAAAATTCAAGGAAATCATCTGTGATAACTGGAGAATATTGAAAAATGACACCACTCTACCGGACATTTTCAAACAACCTCCAATGATTTGCTATAAAAGAAACAAAAACCTGAAGGATCTACTTGTGAAGACCGACCCCACACACTGCTATCTGAAGGATACAACGTCGCAGAATCTGGGATGTTTTCGTTGCCTGGGTTGTGTAACCTGCGGACACATGATCCCAGGGAAAACATTCACCCATCCACACACAGGTAGCAGCTATCGAATACAGCACCGTCTGACTTGCACCAGTGATTTTGTGGTCTATAGACTTATGTGCCCGTGTGGGTTGACTTATATCGGAAAGACCGATCTACCCTTGAGAGAGAGGATACGTAATCACAGATCAAGTATCAGGACGGCGTATAGGGATAAAAAGTCTGATCTACCGGTTGCCAAACATTTCCTCGAACTAGGCCATACTCTTCCATCTATGAAACTGATGGCCATCGACCATGTTCCTATGCCTAGAAGGGGTGGTGACCGTAAAAAGATGCTCCTACAAAGGGAACTATATTGGATCAGGACTCTCCAAACTGTCCACCCTAATGGGTTGAATGAAAAGTACTCGCTGTCTGCCTTCTTATGAGATACTTTTCGACTACATATCCTTTCTTTCTACTTTTTGTTTTTGAATACGTATATCCTGACACTGTCTGTTGTGGGAGATTGATGCCCACCCTATGGGTTATGGCACCATCTCTATTACTCAGCATGTGATGACCTGTAAGGCGTGGGGAGGGTCCCTTTTGCTGTATAATTTCTACCCTGACACCCCAGGCCTTGTTTGTCTATGTGATTTATGCCAGATAATTTGGGGGGGACTTGGGGCTGCCTGGGCCCTCCTCTCTAGCGTCTGTGACTACTATTTACTCCATTATCCCCGTTGGCAATATTTGTGCACCTTCTTACCCCAAGGAGGTGGAGGTGGGATGACGATGCCCACCCTGTGGGAAAGGCACCCATCCTAACACCTCCATACTATAGGATGTGCATCTCTTTCCCGATACCTTTAATCTTTGGAGTCTATAGTATTTCCCTGCATCCTAAAATACTTTGCTTCCTTGTTGTGTAGGAGGGTATTGTTTACAAGTGTATACACCCATTATGCACCCGGTAGAATTACGTCTATTCCTTATGGATATTGGCTCCAGTAGTTATTGTGTCTTTAGTGGTGTTCTGGCACATATGGCGTTAATAATATTAGGGGGTGTATCCACTTAGGGGGATAGGCGCTTGTTTATATTTTCTGATCAGTTATTTTTTACCCAGGAGTTATCCTGTACTTTGGAAAGGGCTCTTTCCCTGCGAAATGAGTATATATACATATATATTTAGAGGTGGTTTTGGGAGAATTATGTAAATATCTACTCCTTAATACTCAAGATATGTGCTTCCTATGATTAATCGGGATGTCTATACTACACTTACCTTTTTGTTTGTTTCTTTCTGCTATATCTTATTGCCTGTTTCGTGCTGTAGGTCTAATTACATGAAGATGCATGCTTTGTCTGCACTATTGGGCTGTAATGTATAAATCCGGTTTAATGCTGCAAGATATATTTTTCCCAGTACAGATTACCTGGGGTATGCCCGTTATAAATATGATATTTGAAGGCTTTCCAGCGAAGTTGTATTTGTTTTTATGTTTCTATGGACACGGTGGTCGCATAGCAACACTTTCCCAATGAGGCTGCAATCCCGGCCGATCACGTGACGTGGTAATGACGCCGATGTCACGTGATGACGTCACATACGCACACGTGACCCATGGCAGAATCCGCGCGTTTTTCGGTCCGGCTGGACAGTGAATGGGAGTTAATTCCGGTGGTGGGTAAGTTAATTGCTGGTTCTTTTATGTGTATATAAGTGTGTATTTGTACTGTTAATATTAGTCCTGATGAAAGTCTGTGTATAGCAGACTGAAACGTCGATCTTTTATCCTGTGAATCATTAAAAGTTAAATATTATATTGGAGTCCTGAGAGTGCTATCATCTTTACAATTTTCTACATTTTCGCTTGACAAGCACCAGGCAAGTAACAGTTGATTTCATGGAGTGCAAGATTTTTTTCTATTTTTTCTATATTTATATATATATATATATATATATATATATATATAATATATATGTAGATCTATTATATAAATAATATATATACATATTATATATGTAGCATCATTCTAAGTGTATTTTAATACTAATATATATATACTTATATCAATATTAAAATACACTTTGTATGACGTTACATATATATAATATGTATATATATTATATATATTATATATATATATATATATATATATATATATAAATACTTGTAATTTATTTTTACACATGTTTAATTTTTTATTTTTTTTTATTCTTCCTACCAGCAGGGGGACTGTCTGATATTTCAGACAGCCCCCCTGCTGGCAGATCCACAGCCAGCTATAGGGGGCCGTGTGATCGCTCTTTGAGAGAGAACACATGGCCCCCGGGGGCTTCATTTGTCATGGGAGGGCTTCCTGGGCTGTCAGGCAGCCCTCCAGAAGAGGATCGCGGCGGAGGTGAGTACCTCCTGGCTCCTGGGGCAGAAAGCCGTTACGGCGTTCCATGCTGCCGCAACGGCTTTAAAGCCAATTTAAAGAGCGACGGCATGGAACGCCGTAACGGCGTTAAGGTGTTAAAAAAACACCTAATCTAGGCAAAAAATAATGGGGGTTTAGTTACATTATATGATCATACATTGCAATATATATTTAGGAGTCTAACCCCTCATCCCAGGTTAGTAGTTGGCCTTGTACTGCAGAGAACTCGAGATGGCATTTTCCCCCCAAGTAAGTAGCTCATTTAGCAGACAGTTGGCTGTTAGAGTAGGACCTGCCAAAGATGGGGTACATTGATGTTGTGGCAGGCTTATGCAATGTATGATCATATAATGTAACTAAACCCCCATAATTTTTTGCATAGATTAGGTGTTTTTAAAAAACGAACAATCTGTCAGCACCAAAGTTGCTGTATAGTAGATAAGGTAGTGCGCTGGATTTTCATTATCAATTCATTATCAATCCTATCAGCGTACATAAGTCATGCTAAAGAGCCCATTCTTGTTGGGCAGAAGTGAAGAGAAAGTAGAAATGGACAAAATCCATGATTTTGGAGAGTGGTACATGCTTAGTCATCACCCATATAAGATGAGGAGCATATGTTGGAATCCGACCAGCATTAATATCTGGATTTCAATGGTGATTATACTTATCCAAAGACTCAGGTAAATAACACTACAGTTACTGACACAAATTCCAACTTAATAATGTATCTAACCCCTTTTTGACATAGATTTGTGATACACGACATCTACAGAATGATTTCCACTTAATCATATCACTCATTATCTGCCAAACAGTTAGATGTCCATCTGACAAAATTACAAAAATACATAGTGTACTGTAAAAATGCAGTAGTAAAAATAACAATACAACCGCACAAAATAACACATGTTCTCCTATGGGAACCCTAATAAGAAAAAAAATAGATATAGAGTTAAACGTATATATGATAACATGGCAGAAAATTAATAGAACCACTCATATTACATAAAACACAAAGGAGCATGCTTTACAGGCTATGAACCACAGGGCTCCGTTGGTAATTCCAAAATAGCAGGAGCCCTTCCAACAAATATCGCACTCACAAAAAAAAAAGCTGGTTTGTTAATGATTTAAAAAGCCTGTTGCATGATGCAATATTAAATACTCAGTATGCTTACCAGGATCATCAAAAACCATTGATGTTGAGAAAATGTTATTATATATATGATTAATGTGTGTGTTTGCATATTTCAGATGAGGAATAGATAGCAATAAACTATTTCAAATTGGTCTCTATTTCTGAAATCACATCTACATGTCATTTTGGAAATATATAGCCTTGGGAGAGTTCACAAGTAAAGAAAATGACAAAGTAGAAAACATTTTGCCTTGAAAAAAATACTAATACTACTACTACTACTACTACTACTAATAATAATAATAATATACATATCAATCAGGCTAAGGAAATGGCTACTTACAACATGTGGGCAAATTACTTTAAAAAAAATGAATAAAAGATTCTCATAACACAGACTAGATTGGAAATGTTTTGCACTATAGACAACACCCACACAGAACATACACAATACAGCTTTACAGTAAGTACTGTAATTTAAGACAACTGCAACTTTGTAATATTTGATTGGTCAGATTCTAAGCAACATTTTCCAGTTACAAGACTAGTCTTTTTTTTTTTTTTTACTAAACGAAACTGAAGTCAACATTTCCATGTGTGGTGTACACTCTTCTCATGATGCTATGGCATCAAAATGTTTTTCATTATGATGTTTAATAGATTTAAATAAATCTGCAAACTTCTCAAAAAGTTTGTTTTGTTTTCAACCTATAAATCGCATTTCTATTCCATTATTGAATACGCTTTAAACTTGCATAATTCCTGGATTTTACAAGGAATATTATCACTCCAAACAATAAATATTTTCCCACCAATGGATTTTTTTATTTTATTTTTTAAATTCTTTATTTTTTCTGTGCATAAGGTAACATAGGTACGTCAACAATGCCACAACAGCATTCACAAACATTTTAGGACACAGGAGTTCAGTGACAATTGTATGGAATTTTTTTAATTAATAAAGCTGGTTAAGTACATGCTGGGGAATCACTTCAGTCATCAGGTAGCTGGTGCATTCCGGCAATAAGCAAACATGTATAACTGCTGCGCTATGCGATCTGCTAGGTAACATGCCGGCATGTATATCAAATATTAGTTGAGGAGAGGACATCAGTGTGTCGCGTAAATATGAAAGGCACAGTGGTTAGATTAACTTGGTAGGGAGCGAACTGTATTAACTTTATACTGTGTAATGCTAGCCTGTCATTCAGGTGCATGTCTGCTGTATGTGTAAGAATATTTAAACTTTGTGTTATATCAAGATGCTCAACATATAAACATCACCAATGGATTTTGATGTTTTTTAAAGATATATGTTTAGTTAATGTATTTGCACTTATAGTTATGTTCTGAATTTACCTACTTTTCTCACAATTTCTCAACTCGGAAGTTAAAGGGACATGCCATGCACTAAAACAACTTAATCTAAACTAAATTGTTATAGGGCAATAAGGCCCTTGAAGGCACTCTTATTCAAGGCATTAAACCATTCTCAAACAGCTTCACCCCAAAGTTGCCTCCAGCGGTGATGTCTTCTTCCCTCCAGGTGTCATACAGTTTTGTATTTTCAGATTCAGGAAGTGGAAGTGGAGTGTAGCCGGGCAGGAGTCCGCTGATTGGCTGAGAACAGTCAGCTGACTCTCCCAGCCAATTAGTAACTAACAAATCACTAAACTGGCTTGGAAAAGATATACTTCTTTCAAAGCTAGTTTAGTGAATGGGGAGTCCTTGATTTGCTGAGAGCATCAGCTGACTACTCTCTGCCAATTAGCAGTGCTGCTGCCCAGAGAAAACGGTTTAACCCCTTGTGGAGGGGCCTCCTGGAACCATAAAAACTTCATTTAGATTAAGATGTTTTGCTGCCTGGAATGTACCTTTAATATTAAAAGTCAATCTGTTTGTGCAGTTTTGTAAAGTTAATCTTCAGTACATGTCATCAAATAAGGAGGACTTTTATAGCTATGATTGGTATATGAGGAGGAGAGATGTCTTATGTAACTATTTTGTGTTAATTTTGATTCTTGATTTGTTAAAATTGTTAATAATTTTCTTTGCTATTTAAGTAAGAAAATGATAAGCATAGTATTTGCCTCTGTCTCTTTAATAAAGTCATAATTTTACATACTGACTTAGTAAAATCTATGAATTTACACAGGGTCCTAGAGCTCTCCTACACTGAGCTTAGCTTGCAAACAGCTTGTTCCCAGTGTCCAAAGTAGAAGGAAGCAAACTTGGGAACATACATAAATATAACAAATATCATTATTGTAATTTTTGAATGCTTGGGGGGTTAAGGGGGTTGTTCAGGGAAAAGACAGGTGGCAGTCAGGGCTGCCTCCTGCTGCTATGCACAATCAGCAATGCTCTGTGCTCTGTGCAAACCTGCATTTACAGGCAAGTTAGGCTTGAGCAGCACTAGGTTAGATAACAATGGAATTTAACCCAACATGGCTGTTAAGCCTGATGAAAAAAGTAAAAATGGTTTACTGTTTATTTAAAAAAAAGTGTTACTGACAAAATAAAAAATCACCAAAACACTACTAGAATGAGTACAATCATTAGTCACATCATCTCCCCCAGTCATGTAGATTACTAAAGGTTTTTACTCATAGCTGTATTCCTTTCCATGGCTCTTTCAGATGGCAAGAAAGGCGCATCTTAAAATCAACAAAGCTGGCAATATTTATAAAAGATCTTAGAAAGGTACAATTTCAGAAATTAATGTTAGGATGGTTATTATTCAGTTTCTCTGACACTTGTATATGCTGCTCAAATTTAATTTGACAAGATTGTTTAATTTGCTTTGCAATTTAAAGCACATAATGACATTCTATTCATTGACAGGATATCATTCAATTTTACTTCCAATTTAGCACATACTGTAGATATTACATTAACCCCTTAAGGACACATGACACGTGTGACATGTCATGATTCCCTTTTAGTCCAGAAGTTTGGTCCTTAAGGGGTTAATGTTTTGGCATTGCTCCTTATCTTCGTTTAATCTATAGTTTAACATTTACAAAATTAGATTGCTATAATTTTTTTGAAAATTGTTTATTGTCTCAAATGCCATATGCACTCAAACAGCGACTATGCGTTGGAACATTTAAGTCAAGTACATAAATATAGTACCCTTAAATATAGCTAAATATGTTAATAAAATCAGTTTACATGCATGACTACAAAGAGGAAAGTGATTCTTTTCATGAAGGGCCAGTTGTACACACCAGAGCTCCATCCTGGTATAGTTCAAAGGCATCTGCAGAAGGAACAATTATGAAATAAACGGATATTTGGAAATAAATACATTTGTGAAGAAAACTTGGTGTACAGTCAATGCATAGTTCTGAAAGGGATTTCAGTGTGCCATCTGAGTCATATCCCACAAGGCCATGTATCAATATTGTGTAGTGAGGGACTAATGCAAGCCCCCAAACCCTGCAGTAAAGTGTGTGTTGTGATATATTGAGAGGAAGCAACTGTTGGCTTATCAGCTGAATTTTAACTAGTATGTTGCCTCCATGGCATCCACGTTAGAGTGATAATAGGGTGTGGTCTTGGGCATAGAGATTTTAGTGAACCCCCTTGCCAAGGGAAGCAAGATAGATATACTCTGACCCAATCCTGTTCTTAGGGAATCCAGAGTGTCTTGGATGAGCCCCCAAAC
The DNA here is from genome assembly GCF_036172605.1 of Pelobates fuscus. NCBI lineage: Eukaryota > Metazoa > Chordata > Amphibia > Anura > Pelobatidae > Pelobates > Pelobates fuscus. The sequence continues at coordinate 132,859,541 of NC_086320.1, read as the reverse complement.
CACCCTAGCACACCGGACAACATTTCTGCCATGTAATACTTGAAGGGATTGGGTAGTGTCAGGCCACTTTACTAATTAGATTTTGTGTGGATGCCACATGCAAGTCTGGATCTTCTACCAAACCATATTTAGTTGTTGAACAGTCATTGCAGTAAAGTAAAAATAGTTGTTAAAGTGTCTTAAATAAAAATAATAGCCTAGGGAGAGCATTCATTGAAATAATATTTATTAATACCAACCAGGAAAATTGGGGTTTGTTCCACTTCAATTGGTTTTATAATGAAGCATGTAGCACTGGGGTGTAATTTCATGCATATAAGTCCTTGAGATCTGAGGTAAGATTTCCTCCTAAATATTTGATGTGTGAGGTGTTAAAACATAATGGAAAGTAAGCTTTTAGATCAGCAGCTGGTTGGGGGCCATAAAAGGTAGTATCTTGTTTTTATCGAAGTTCACTCAAAAATTTGATTATGTAGAATAAGTGTCTAACTCTGACATTAAGTGTGACAGGAATGTGATGGGATTTGTGATAGTAAACAATAAATTGTCTTCATATGCTGATGTTTTTAAATGTGTAGACTGTGCTCCAATGCACTCAATGCCATAATTAGTTTGGATTGCGTTTAAGAGGTTTCCAATGTTATAATAAATAGGAGTGGCGAAAGCGGAGACCCCTGTAGTGTCTCATTTGTGATTAATATGTACTCTAAATATGTACCATTAACACTAATCCTAGCTCTTGGGCCTTTATATAGAGATGATTGCTATCATTTTTATCATAGCTTTTTCATCCTCAAAAACTGGGGTTTCTTAAGGCTCATCAAACCCTTATTGAATTAAGCACCTCTTTTGCTGTGGGGATTTAATCAAGCAGAGCGACCTCTGGGTTTTACTATGTTTAGATGCAAATTGCTAAAAATCACTTGGTCATATATTAGCTTTCAAATATATATATATCTTTTTAATTATTTTGAAGATGTACTGCATTCATTGGATGTTCATGCTACCATGTGTTTTTATTATAAATTTTGTCTTTTCTTCCTTCATATTGAAGAATGTTATTCTCAATGTCCTTTATTACTGATGACCACAAGATGGTTAATAAATATTATACATCAGATAAAATCCAATGAAACACCTTCTCTGCTCTTATCTTTAGACACAGAGACGGCGTTTGACAGGGTCCACTGGGTCTACTTAAGAGAGAAACTATTCAAATTTAATATGCCTGCACATTTTATTAAGGCAGAATTTGCCTTGTATCATAATCCAACAGCTAAAGTATTTGCTACTGTTTATACTTTGGATAATTTCTCTTTAACAAATGGAACCAGACAGGGATGTCTACTTTTGCCACTTCTTTTTGTACTTGCAATATAATCTCTAGCAGATTTAATAAGGATAACCCCAGAAATTAAAAGCATATCTGTAAGTGATAGAGGACACAAAATAGGACTTTTTGCAGATGACATTTTTCTATCAGTTGCAGATCCTAACAAATCAAATGAGCCATTATACTCTATCTTACAAAAATTGGTGATGCCTCATATTATAAGATCAACCCAAATAAAACATTGATATTACCAATTCATATACCATGGTACGATCTGGATACTTTGCAACTAAAGTTGTGCTTTAATTGGAGGGACTCCTGCACTAATTATTTGGGGATAAAGCTCTGCAAAAATTTATCCAAAATGTTTAATCTAAATAAAGCATGGCCTGACCTACAAAGGGAATTAGAAAGGTAGAGTAGAAATATCCGGGTTAGGCAAATTAGTTTCAATAAAAGGACAATTCTCCCATATATTTTATATTTATGAGCCACCCCCTAAACAATTACATAATTACATTATACATTGTTAGAAAGATTGAGGCACAATTGGAACACACGGCTTTGGCATTGAGACATTTAAAATAAACATTTTATTCTAAAGGCAATAAGGCAGCTAAACTCAGGCAAACAAACCAGCAATCAAGAATTGAACTTTTATATGATGATCAGAAAAAAAAAAATTACTCACCCAACTAAAATTAGTAACATGTTTATCCAATATTATAAATCCCTCTATAATTGGAAAACTATATTGCTATTACCTAACCTTAGTCAGATAATATAAAACTGTTTTTGGATAAAATTTAACTGACACAAATCCCTGTAAAAATGCTGAACTTTTATCCAAGGATATCTCGTCTGTTGAAATTTTAGAATCCATTAGAAAAAAAAAACAAGTGGTAAAGCACTTGGCCAGATGGCTTTACTTTACAATATTATAAAACATTCTCTGAAACACTTTTTGCCCCATTTGACAAAACAATTTTGCTATTATTGGCATGCGGGAGTTATAAAAGTAGATGCCTTAAATGCCAGAAAAGTTACTTTGCCAAAGCCAGGAAAGTCAACAGACAAATTTTCAAATTTTTGCACAATCTCACTAATGAATAACAATACTAAATTGTATGCTAAAATATTATTGAACTGATTGGCTTTATTTGTTCCCTCGCTTGTTAACAATTTCCAGGTGAGATTTGTTATGGGCAAAAAAGCACCAGATGGCACCAGAAGATTCATTAATCTGATTCACCAAATTAAAATTGATCGGACACCTTCTCTCCTCCTATCTTTGGGTGCTGAGAAGGCGTTTGATAGAATACACTGGGGGTTATCTCAGAGAGTTGATGGTTAGGATGAACTTGCCTTCCTCTTTCACTGATGACCATCAACAGAAGTATATGCATCAGGCATTGTTTCTGATACGTTCTTGTTGTCTAGTGGTACCAGACAGGGGTGCCCATTGTCACCATTATTGTTTTATTTTAGCTATGAAACCATATGCAGGACAACTGAAATTAAGGGAATTAAAATAGGTAATGTTGTTCATAAGGTGGGCCTATTTGCTGATAATGTGATTTTTATCTCTTGGAGAACCAGAATAATCTTTGGGCCCATTGATGGACATATTACTCGAATTTGGAAAAATAGATTGTATGATAAAATAAATTCTCTTAAAAGGCAAGCATTATCATTTCATATTCCAAAGCCTGTGTTGGAAACATTGATGAAGAGATACTGGTTTGATTGGAGAAAGTCATTTCTTTCTAATTTAGGAATTAGGACAAAGAACCTGTCAAACATGCATTCATTTACCTCGCCAAGTTATGGCCAGAACTTAAAAAAAGAGTTGGTAAGATGGTCTGAACTTGAATTATCCTGGTTGGAGAGGAAATGTTATATCAAAATGAATATTCTCCCTAAAGTCCTATAGTTTATTAGATCTATCACCTTAACTGTTCCTTTGTCTTTTTTTAAAATTTATTTTTTTAAAGAAGATACATTCAAATCTTCTTGGATTTATCTGGAGGAACAGAATGTGCAGAGTTAAGTTACTGATTTTACAGAACTGTTGAGAAGGCCTGAGGGTGCCTGATTAAAAAAAAAATACTATTATGCAGCTAATGTGGCAGCTGCTATTAAATTTAATTTAGATTCACATAAACAAAGATGGTTAGAGATGGAAACAGAAAAATTTCACCCATACTCTATTAACGCCTTAAGGACAGCGCTTCAGAAGCTTGTCTTTCACTTAATGACAACAGCATTTTTTGCATTTTTTGCTGTTTGCGTTCAACTGCAATTTGCATTTTACTAATTTATTGCACCGACGCATATTATATACTGTTTTTTAAAGGACAGAAAGGGCTTTAATTTGATGTAACATATATACATAAATGCTTATTTATTATAAAAAAATACAGAAAAATGCAAAAAAATGAAATATTTGGAGTTTTTTTTACAGTTTTGTGCAATAATAATGTGTGCACAATTAGTGCAGGTTAAGGAAAGTAATTAAAAATTAAATTAATTTAGTTGTTCTGATTTACAGAATATATAATGTGTCTGGGATTTGAAGTTTTTTTTTTTGGTAGTTACAGGTCACAAAGCACAAGGAGTAAAATAAACGTTTAATGTGGAGCGATTTTAGAATTTGGTATGTTTATCTTGTAAGCTTAATAGCCATAAAAGAGAACAAAATTGCCACACAAAAGTATATATTTATATAAAGTAGACACCACAGGCTATTTACCTAAGGTGGTTTTGACACTTTCTACGTAGCCATTTCACCGCCAACCTCTACTAAATATTAGAGTAAAATTGTGTTTTTTTGGGGTTTTGGCACACAAACTTATAACAAAGAAATTCTCATGTGTATTTTGTAAAGTTGGTGTGTGCTATTCCTGTACAAAGTTTTATTTTGTGTTCAGTTCCATCTGCTGAGTAAAATGACACCCCCATTGTATGTCTTTGGCACTATTTTGTGAAGCTACAGTGCCATATAGGAGACCTGTCCTTTTGAGTATTCACAGTCAAATTTTGAGAGACGGATTTAATGAGCCTATGCTTCCATTTGGGGTATTATAACAGGTTGACTGTTCAAAAAAAACCCACAAAGGCCTACCATTTGTAAAATTAGACACTCCAGGGTATCTCATAAGGTGCATATTGTGCCTTAGCATGCCCCCATTTTTCACCAATAGATGCCAAAGTATGTGGTAAAAAATAATTTTGGGCATTTTTTTTACATACAGATTGCATTTTTGCTGGGCATTTTGTATATTTCATATGTGCCACTAAGTTCAAAACCCCCAAATTATGCTCAGCTAAGTCTTCTGAGTAAAAAGACACCCCCAATGAATGTCTTTGGCACTATTTTGTGAAACTACAGTGCCATATAGGAGACCAAGCCATATCAGTTTTTACCGAACTTTGAATTTTGACACTGGGCCTATGTGCAATTTCCAAGCATCTTCGCAGGTTTTAAATTCAAACTACCCCACAAAGGCCTACCATTTCTTAAAGTAGACACCCCAGGGTATTTTAAAAGGCATATTTTGAACCAAAGCATGGGATCGTTTTTCCGCTAGCTTGTACCAATTGTAGTGGTAATAAGTGTTTTTTCTGCCTTTTTGACACACAAAGTGAGTTTGCACAGTATATTTTGCAAACCTTATGTGTACTACCACTGTATAATACTTCATATGTTGCTCAGCTATGTCTGCTGAGTACAAAAATACCCCCGTATGTACCTTTGCCAAGTATAAGTGGACATCGGAGGGGCACATTTGGGACACAGCCATTCCATTTTTTTCAAACTTTAGATTTTTACGCTGTGCCCATGTCCCATTTTAGAGTATTTTACCAGGCTATAGAATCCAAATACCCCATAAAGCCATACCATTTCTTACAGAAGTCATCCCAGGGTATTTCAAAAGGCATATTTTGAACCTTAGTGTGGGATCATTTTTCCCTCTAGCTTGTACCAGGTGTAGTGGTAGTAAGCGTTTTTTCTGCCTTTTTTACACACAAAGTGAGTTTGCACAGTATATTTTGCAAACCTTATGTGTGCTACCACTGTATAATACTTCATATGTTGCTCAGCTATGTGGTCTGAGTACAGCAATACCCCCGTATGTACCTTTGCCAGGTATATGTGGATGTTGAAGGGGCACATTTGAGATGCAGCCATTCAGTTTTTTTCTAACTTTTAAGTTCCATGTTCCAATTTGGAGTAGTTTAGATGGTTGGTTATTGAAACTTCCCACAAACACATACTATTTATTAAAGAATACACCCTGGGGTAATTCAAAAGGCATATTTTGAACCTTAGCGTGGGATCATTTTTTCTCTAGTTTGTTCCAGGTGTAGTGGTAATGAGCATTTTTAAATGTTTTTTAACTTTTTAAAACTTTTTTTACTTTTTAAAACTATTTTTTAAACTTTTGTTTTGCCTATTAATTTTTTTAAAGTTTCCTGAACTTTCTTAAAACTTTTTTTTTACAGATTTAAAATTTTTCTAAGCTTTTTTTTTTACCGTTAACCCCTAACTAGCAGTAAGCAGCACTAACAGTAAATTCCCAATTTTCCCATAACTCCCACCCACCCCAGCTAGCAAAATATTTAATTATACAATATTTAAATTAGTTAATTAAATAAATTGAACCCCTGAGGGTTAAAAAAATAAATAAAAGTTAATCGTCAGGAGTTAAAAAAAATTAGATCACAGTGATCTGTATTTTGATCACTGTAGGCAGTGATCGACTGGCAGGGAAGGGGTTAATTTTTAATTGGACTGGGTAAAGGGGGGTGTTTTTTATTTTTTACTTAAATGTTATTAAAACTTTTTTTAACTTAATTTTTTAACTTTTTAAAGCTTATTTTAAAACTTTTTTTAACATTAACCCCTAGATAGCCTAACACCAAATCCCCCAATTCCCCACTAACTTTCACCCTCCCCAGCTAGCTAAATTTATAATTTTAAAATACTTAAGGTAATTAATAAAATAAATTTAACTACTAAATGGTTAAAAAAAAAAAAAAAATCAGATCATAGTAAAATGCAATCCATGCCAATTGATTACTGTAGTCAGTGATCAATTGGCAGGGAAGGGGGTAATTTTTTTAATTAAACTGGGTAAAGGGGGGTGGGATTTTAATTAAACTTTATTTTTTTTTTTACAGGGGGCAGGATCAGCACTGATCCATCTCCCTGCACTTCACAGTGAACCCGGAAGTGCAGGGAGGCGGAGGGTAAGTATACTGAGCAAATGTACTGAGCAAATGTACATGCTGTCAGAGCGAGCACATGTGCTGGGACAGCCCGATCCGGTGCTCCTGGTATGCCTCAAATACAGAGGCAGACCAGAGCACCATTAACCCCGCGGTCGCCGCAATTGCGAATTGTTAAGGGTTTCCCCTGAGTGACGGACCTCGTCTGTCACTCGTCATTAAGGGGTTAAAGAATTAATTTGGCTACCTATTTCTAAAAAAAAACCTAAATTATCTACAATGTTTGCATTAATGAAAATCTCATCAAAAGCTTGGGATGTATTGTTTAAAACTTTAAAAACCCAATTTGTCTTGGTCAAGAGATATGTCATTTTCTATCCTAAATCATTATTATCCACAAATAGATTTGACTGACTGGCACTCCAAATTCATAAACAATATTGATAGTTTTTTCAACAATGATTCGCTAATGTTTGAAAAATATCAAATTAAAAATGATTTGGACGAAATTGGGCTGCAATTACTGAGATCCTACAAGAGCAATTTGACATCCCCGATACTGACCACAAATGTAAAAAAAATTACGTTTCGAATCTTGAAAGAATGTATTTATTTTACCCAATATTAAAAATATATGATCTCCTTATAATATTCTTCTTTTTTTTTCAGTTCAAGATACAAAACCAGATTATATTCTAGCCTGGTAAAAAGATTTGGGTCTACAATGGGACCTGGAGGAATGGCTTGCATTCACATCATCTCTCAAAGGGATCACACAGAGTTCGGTCCATATCGAAAATCACTACAACATTTATATACCGGTAGCACCTGGCCCCTTCAAAACCTCATAAAATGTAACAATATATTCAGATAGCAATAACAATATATTCAGATAGGTGTTGGAGGGGTTGTGGAGGCCTTGGTACTCTTTCACATGTATGGTGGCACTGTGCAAAATTGCAACCGTTCTGACAGGGAATACATTCACTGATTTAAAAAATAGATATGTAAATTATAACATTCTCTCTAGAGGTGGGTTTATTCAAAAATCTCACAAAGACATCAAGTAAATTAGATAGAATCATGGTAGGCTACATTCTTATTGCGGCCACGTCGATCATACCTTGTTATTGGAAGTCTATTACTTTACCATCAATTATGGAAGCACTGATTTTAGTGCTCGATAACAAAAGATATGAAGTTGCGTTGCGGCAACCCTCACCACAAAAAGTGAATTTGCAGTTTCATTATGATGCCTGGGAAAATGATTTTAGTATTAATGATTAAGAGTTTCTCCTGTAGACAATTCCACATGCCCAATTACATATTGTATTGATATACAATATACCGTATATACTCGAGTATAAGCCGACCCGAATATAAGCCGAGGCCCTTAATTTTACCCCCAAAAACTGGGAAAACTTATTGACTCGAGTATAAGACTAGGGTGGGAAATGCAGCAGCTACTGGTAAATTTCTAAATAAAATTAGATCCTAAAAAAATTATATTAATTAAATATTTATTTACAGTGTGTGTATGAATGCAGCGTGTGTGTATGAGTGCAGCGTGTGTGTATGAGTGCAGCGTGTGTATGAGTGCAGCCTGTGTATGAGTACAGCGTGTGTGTGTGTATGTATGAGTGCAGCGTGTGTGTGTGTGTATGTATGAGTGCAGTGTGTGTGTGTGTATGTATGAGTGCAGTGTGCGTGTGTGTATGAGTATGTGTGCAGTGTGTGTATGAATGCAGTGTGTGTATGTGTGTGTGTGTGGCAGAGCCTTGGTGGGGAGTGGGCAATTTTTTTATTTTTTTTATTATTTTAATTTTTTTTACGATTAATTTTTTTTATTTTTTATTTTTTAGACCTGTATCTTTTTTTTTTTTACCTTCCTTTCTTATTTCTACTTGTTTCTATTGTTAAATGTTGATTTCTCTATATGCTAAATTAATGTGAAATATGTGGTTTTAAAATACTGTTCAATAAATAGTTTGAAAAGCAAGATTGTCCTGAAGGGGTTAAATCAAAAGTTAATTCTAACTTCTGTTTTAAAGGGCACTATAGTTACCAGAACAACTACAGCTTATTGAATTTGTTCTGGTGAGTAGAATCATTACCTTCAGACTTTTTGCTGTAAACAGGGTCTTTTCAGAGAAAATGCAGTGTTTACATTACAGCCTAGTGATAACTTCACTGGCCACTCCTTAGATGGCTGTTAGAGATCCTTCCTGGGTCATGACTGCCTAAAATGCATCCAAACATTCAGTGTCTCCATCCTCTGCATGCAGACACTGAACTTTCCTCATATAAATTAATTGATTTAATTCATCTCTATGAGGAGAAGCTGATTGGCCAGGGCTTGTTTGATTTGTGCTGGCTCTGCCTCTGATCGGCCTCTTTGTCAGTCTCAGCCAATCCTATGGGGAAGCATTGTGATTGGATCAGGCTACCACTTCTGCTGATGTCAGCAGGCAGTGGGCAGGTCTAAAGGAAACAGGGACAAAGCAAGCAGCTCCAGACTTGAATACAAGTAAGATTGTACTATATTTAGGGAGGCATGAGGGAGCCAGAGGGGGCTAGATGGTGGTTTTAACCCTCTAGGGTCTGGGATACATGTGTGTTCCTGACCCTATAGTGCACCTTTAATTTCTGAACTGGTCCTCTTTAAAGCTTTCTTGATAATATTGAAAAAGTTGATACAATTATCATTGGCCATTTACTAATTGCTGCTTATGACACTGAAGATCATCTGATCTTCCTTCTGTTATAGAAGTTATGGGAAAAAAAATAGTAACTTGCTCTAAGGTAACCTTATCCCTATGTGAAAAAAATCACAAAAATATTTTTGGTTATGGAAAAACAATATACACAAACTATTCATTGTAAATATCTTACTTTTATGTTAATTCTGTCATTTTTTTGTTATACACTATGTTTTGAATATTATTATTTATAAAGCACCAACAAATTCCGCAGCGCTGTACAATGGGTGGGCTAACAGATACGTATTTGTAACCAGAAGAGTTGGACACACAGTAACAGAGGGATTGAGGACCCTGCTCAATGAGCTTACATGCTAAAGGGAGTTGGGTATAGTGACACAAACGGTAAGGATAGGGTTGAAAAGTAGGTTGCTGGGATATTAATCACTGAGGGCTTAGTGTTTTGTTTTGACAGTTTCAGGAGAGGAAATGTTGTGATTTGCCATAAATGAAGTTATTATAATAATTCAAAACTCATTAAAGATGTCAGACTTGTATATAGAGGATGGATACCCTTCTCCCTTCTCCCTCCCCTTCCAAGTTTCTTTTAACCCTAATTTTTTTTCAATTCTTTTTGTTTTACATTAAGTTATACTTAATATGTTGTTGAACATCATACATATTTTGGGTTGACAGATACAACATTGCAATATCTATGGCATATTTCATATGGATATTTTGAATTGCAATGCTGTAAATAAATTTAAGCTTGGTTTGTTTAAATATGTTATTATTATGTATACCAGGCAGCACACACAATGTCTGTAAGTGAAAAATCTACTGTTAATGAGTTACATTATTTTTAAACAGTTTTTCTCACCACTTCATCATTATTGTGCTAATGGAGGTCACTGCAGCATAAAACATGTATAGTTTCGTTGCAAAGATTAATTGATGTGAAAAGGCAAGGTGAAACAAAAAGACCTATTGTACATTGTATAAACTGATTTGATTTATTGTACTGTGTTATGGAAGTACACGTGCTTATAACTGAATGACTTTAGTTCCCCAAAAGTCATAGTAAGTCAATGACCATACAGAACAGTTTAATTAGAGTTGCCTCCATTGCAGTCTGGGAACATATAATGTTGAAGATCAGAGAGACATCATGTCATTGAGACTTTAATGGTCAATTGCTCTAAACCAGGGCTGCCCAACAGGTAGATCCCCCGATGTTATGGAACTACAACTCCGAGATGCTTTGCATGCCTTTAGAATGACAAAACATCATGGGAGTTGTCGTTCTACAACATCTGGGGATCTACCTGTCTGGCAGCCCTGCTCTAAATTTACTCTACTGACCCAAGACAACATTATTTCTCTCCTCATAGATGCTTCACTATTTTTTATATTACATGATTTGTTAGTACGAGTGTGTTAGAAGTTAGAATTAGTGCAGGAGTTAGGTATGCAACTTTTCTTTTATTTGGCAGTATCATCCTTACCCAACAGTGTCATCATCATCTGCTTGAGGCTTTCATTTACCCTTTGAAGCCCCATTGATCTCACAGAACAGCTGTACTCTTGCTTGACAATCCTGGTAACCCTTTGAGGGACTTTGTTAACTTGTGTCCAATATGTATTGGTTTGGTGAATAAAGTATTTAGAGCAGTTATTTTTGTCCTATATCTTTGTACAAATCCTTGACCCAACCATTTAGATTCCGATAACCTTCAAAATCCACTGCACATCATTTAAAACATTCATGTTTCTTGCAGCTCATTTATTTTTACTTCATCTGCTGCTCCCACACAGTAGGAATCTATTTCCAGTTACACCACAGTTGTCGTCATATAAAAGAAATTTTTTTAAGTAACTTATGTGATGTTTTATCATGTGATACCAAAAGTACTACTGTGAATCTTTAATGCAATACATAAAAAAATGTAAACTTGGACCTTTGTCATTATGATATAGTGTGTGTTTGGGTCAAGCACCCTGAAAAGGTATGAGCAAACAGGAAAATTACTTATAGAAGGCAGATATGAGATGCAATGACTAATCCAGCAACTTTTCTTAAAATTGTGCAGGAACTGCATTAAAGGCAAGAATTGTATGCTTTGTGCTAACCCTACAGATAAATGAGAGGTCTGTTTCTTTACTTGATTTTATCTTGTGACATTATGAAAACAGAATCATATATTATGTAATTTAAATTATTTTATTTTATAGTTTATCATGATTAAACCACTTTATTAAAACGTTTTATTCAGAGAACTTCATGTTCCGCATAGCTGATAAAGCACAATATTAAAATATGTTTACCTGAGAGCCATTAAGATAACAAATAAAAATAAAGTTATAAATTCAGTGAAATAAACTAAGAATTCTATATTGGGCACAAAGAACCACCAAATTACAGTTTTATAAATATTTCCAAATTACAAATTAATAAATATATGAATTTTATTAAATTGTGAAATGTGTATGCTGTACGTGCTGTCATTTACTAAAAATAAATCTATAGTGTAAGAAGTAACTAAATGCACCAATGGCTGAGCACCAAGAGTGGTGGAAAAGAAAGCTGACTCCCATGGCATGAAATATAATTGTTAATTTAGTGGGAGAACAAGGAATCTGTGTCTGTAACAGAAAAGAGTGTTCCACCGGGATTAACCCCTTAAGGACACATGACATGTGTGACATGTCATGATTCCCTTTTATTCCAGAAGTTTGGTCCTTAAGGGGTTAAGGAGGACAGATCTGTGCCACCAAATACACTAATCCCCTTCTTCATCCAGTCAAATGGTTAGATTCCCAGGAGTTAGAGCCTAGGACCTCTTCCCTTCAAACGTGTAAACAATACAAATCTGAATCCAAAGAATTCTGGTTACACTACCGCTATGTATTTCCAATAAGTTCTTTGTTTAACACTGCTATGCATGTTATAACATTTTATACAAAATTGCATGTTTCATTGATTAACTGTTCTGGTTTATTTGAAATGTCTTGTATAATATTTGTAACTAATTTGTTTGTAACCTTTGGTCTTTGAAAGCAATTTGTTTCAAAATCATGCATCTACTAGACTCCCAGGTGTCCCCTTATCAGAAAATCTCCCTTGTCATACCTCCCTGCATAGCAAGGCAACCTTCTCCTCCATATCAACATCCATGCAAGATATATCTGCTTTACCAAACACATGTAACTGTGTCCCTGGAGCCAGATAGGGACAGTGTTATGTTTATATTAATTTGTGCACAAAAAAGTAACATACAGACATCATGCATACTACTGGTTGATACATGCACAGTGATATATTATGCAAATAAAATAATATATACATATATATATATATATATATATATATATATACATACATATATATATATATATATATATATATATATATATATATATATATATTCTTCTCAAATATAGCTTTTTTAATATGTATAATATAGCATAGTCTCAGCATGTCACCTGCTTTTTTATCACTGTGCATGTATCCAATCTGCAGTGTGCTGTGCATGTTGTCTGTACAGTCATTTGAATTCTATGGTTTTACATATCAGGACATAATAACAATCATCTATTCCTTAGCAGGCTTTACAATTAGGTAAATACAACCTCAGATGAATAGCAACACATGGCATATTACAGTGTCATGATTGATTTAACAAAAATAACGCTAACAAGGAGAAGCCGTTTCTAAAAAAAAATAAAATAAGTACACCTTAGAACTACAATAATTATTTTTCTACGACTTTATTCATCTTTAATATCGTTGTTGAGTAATTTGGTACTTTGGTATTCAGAGGAGTTCATAGTTAACTCAATGGTCCCAAGGTCCTTTGGCTGCAAAACTCAAACCATTGCACCTCCACCACCATGCTTGACAGTTGGTATGATGTGTTTGTGCTGATATGCTGTGTTTGGTTTGTACCAAACATGGTGCTGTGCGTTATATCCAAACATCTCCACTTTGGCAATATCTGTTCAAAGAACATAGTTTCAGAAGTCTTGTGGTTTGTTAAGATGCCACTTTGGAAACATAAGATGTGCTGCCATGTTCTTTTTAGAGACTTTCTCCTTGCAACCCTTGCAAAAAAAAAAAAAAATCCCTGTTCAGTCTTTTTTCTAATTGTCCACCTAGTTAACCCCAAATGCCCCTAAGCCCCCCATATTACCTATTTTTTAATCTTAATTTTCTGTCCAGACCTAGATTGTGGGCGCCGCCATCTTTGTGTGGGTAGATGAAGGCCCTGTGGCACACGTCATCTTTCCACACTAGATAGCGCTGTAAAATTCCTGTGCATGCCAAGTTAAACATTTGGGCATTCGCTATGGGAATTTCATCCATTAATTCATTCATTCATCAGAAAGACGAAGAAATGAATATAAATTTCTGATGAACAAACACCGAATATCAGTGTTTGTTTGTTCGTTCAGTTTATTACAAGGAGGAAGCTACCGATGCGCAGCTCCCTCCTTGTAAAATGTAAAAATAGAAGCGGTAGGAAGCAGCGCTCCCCGCCAATTCCTAAGCCCCCATGTTTTCCCTCACTCTATATGACCCCTATAATAGCATAAGGGAGATTGAAATCTCCTGAATGCCCCTAATCGCTATGCCGTGAGTAGGGGCATGTCTACTAAACAGTAAGTATCCTGTGGCTGGTCACTGTTGTAAAAATAACCCCCTCTTTCAACAAATGGCCCCACGGTGGGGCATCTATTAACTATGGGGTGGGGATATAGTGTTCCCCACAAGCCCCAACCCATGGCCCACGAGTGGGGGCTATTCAACTAAACGGGGGACATAGGGTCCCCCTTGGCCCCCATTCATGAGCGGCAGGTAGGGGCCCTAAATGTAAATGAGGGGGGACCTACCTTCTTCCACCCCAGTCCCCACCCATGAGCGGCAGGTAGGAACAGTTAATGAAAATGGTTTGGTGGGCTATTGTCCTCCCCCCTCCCCGCCCCCACACATGAGTGGCAGGTGGGGCCCTAAATTAAAATAGGGGGGAACTATTGTCCTCCTCCCCCGGCCTCCACCCATAAGGGGCAGGTGGGGCCTTAAATTACCTTAGGGGAGGATCTATAGGCAGTAGGTTCCCCTTCAGTTTAATAGCCACCACTGGCGCGGCATGGGTGGGGGCTCAGGAGGGGGGACACTAGGGTTATTTTTTTAAATTTTTTTTTTTTACAACAGTGAGCAGCCACAGGCTGTTTATTAGACATGCCCCTACGCACTTTATAACGATTAGGGGCAGAATTTACTAATACTAAGTAATCTTTACTTAGTATTAGTAAATGTGGCTGAAAGATCAATTTAGGTCTTTCAGCCTTTTGGTAGATAACTCCCTAATTCAAACGGTATTAGGAAGCTATCTACTAAGCAGCTGCAAGATGCAGCCGCGGCACGAATAGGATCGGAGTTTCATTTATTCAAATTAAATTCTGATCCGTACAAAGTCCTGAATTGCGTCCTAACACGAATGGAGAAACTGTTCTCATTCTGTTGAGACGAAATTGGATAGTTTTGCTGGTGACCTGTCTAAATGACAGGACGTTTGGGAATACTGACAGGAAACATCGCAAGATCACGGAGGAAAGGTAAGAATTGTGGGAAAATGTCTCTGACCACAGGAAAAGGAGCACACTTTATTCCTCCGCTGGTCAGGCATAGGAAACCTCCATTAGACAAAATAGTCTGTACTTTGTACTTTGTAGAGCAGACAGGAAGAAATGAAGAACAGATCCTGACAGAGGGAGAGAAGCGGAATCGACTGGGGAAAGGTAAGTTCAGCATGACAGTGCAACTTTAACATTTAACATGCTAACTGAGGCCTGTGCAAAAACTGAGGCCAGTGGTAAAACCATAAAATTCAAAGAGGGTGTACATTCTTTTTCCCATGACTATATTTAGCCATATATAAAAAATATATATTTAGTGTAGATTAGACGTATATATGTATATATATTAAACATTATAAATGTAGCAAAGTAACTCACCATTTTGTTCTCTTTGCACCCCAGCAGCAAGTAGGTCAGGTTCCCCAAGGCTTATGTCATTAAGTCTGGTTCCCAGGCATTCCACACATAAAAACTTGCACCATTCTTCTGCTTCCAATTCTAAAAAGAACAAAAAAAACATGCAATCATTTGAAAATGTATCAATTTATAAATCAAATGTTACATGCTGAGTAAAATTTAACAATACCAAATAAAAATATTACAATATACTAATTCTAATATCCAATACATACATTTGTGTTTTAGGCTAACATAGATATAGAATTAAATAAAAACAGTTTGTGGCTTAAATATTCAACATTACTGCTTTTTGGAGCAGACCTCAGTAAAATATTATGGTTCCAATAACAACTTTCATATCTCGATTGATAAGATCACCATGTGTTTGTGGCAAACATATAAACTATTCTTACTGTTTGAATGTAAATGTCAATTTGTTCTACGATATATTGCTGTCTTACATTTATCATTTTAGCAATGCAGCTCTTTCTTTCTTTCTTTCTTTGTTTTATGGTTTTTAAGAAGGTGAATCTTCTGGTTCTGTTTGACAAATATGGCAAATTGTATGCAAATTGTATGCACTGGCCACCAGTAACCTATAATATATTCCTTATGTTCCTCCACATGAGAAACAAGTAGATGTGGCATTCCTTCATCCAAATGGAAGAGAGAGTTGTATGCCTTCACTACCAGGTACATCCATTCCACAAACTGTTTTTAGTTCAGTTAAAATAAGTCAGCTACATACTGTGATTAATGAAGAACTGATCATACCAAGCCTGGTATTTTTGCAACTTCTGGACAACTTAAATTGAGCTTGACAGTGAGAGATAGTTGCAGTAGGTGAGTTTGAAATTTATTGAAAAACCAATTTGAAGATATTTTACTTTTGCAATGCTTTGTGCTTGCCGTTTACAAAGTCGTGCATGCTACTTACAAACCACTTATGGATATACTCTTATCAATGGATAAAAGGATATTAAGATATTATAATATTTTCCAATTAATACATAGATACTACCATGATTTTATCTTGTGATAAATTCTGCATCAGTATTTTAGAATCTATGTGAACTATCGTTATGTATTTTTAACTAAAAATATACAGATGATACTCGAAACATTAGAATATCGTGCAAAAGTTAATTTATTTCAGTAATGCAACGTAAAAGGGGAAACTAATATATGAGATAGACGCATTACATGCAAAGCAAGATAGTTCGAGCCGTGATTTGTCATAAGTGCGATGATTATGGCTTACAGTTCATGAAAACCCCAAATCCACAATCTCAGTAAATTAGAATATTACATGCAATCAATAAAACAAGGAGTGTAAATAGAATATCGGACCTCTGAAAAGTATAGGCATGCATATGGACTCAGTACTTGGTTTGGGTCCCTTTTGCAGCAATTACTAATGTGCTTTGATACAGCACTTTGGGAACATCCAACTTCCTTTGCAATTACCTTTTTGAGGCTTTCCCTCCTTATGGAGGGTGTCAATTATGGTTTTCTGCACAACTGTCAGGTCAGCAGTCTTCCCTAGGATTGTGATTCCTACTGAACCATACTGAGAGACCATTTAAGAGCTCAGAAACCCTCTGCAGGTGTTATGGCTTACTTGGCTGATTAGAGTGGGACACTGTACGCTTAGAATATTGCACCTTTTCACAATATTCTAATTTACTGAGATTGTGGATTTGGGGTTTTCATGAGCTGTAAGCCATAATCATCGCACTTATGACAAATCACGGCTTGAACTATCTTGCTTTGCATGTAATGCGTCTATCTCATATATTAGTTTTCCCTTTTACGTTGCATTACTGAAATAAATAAATTCAAATTTTTCGAGTATTACCTGTATGTACTGTGCTGGTTGTCACGTTTTCTAAACCATCTGTTGTTAAGGGTACAATATACTTAACAGCATTAGCCGAAATTCTGATAGGTTACCCACTACCTATGAACAAAACCTGGTAAGGAATACATATTGCCTAAATAACATTTATTTCAGTTAAAAATGTATCAAATAGTCTCTCTCCTCTGGAAGACACTGGATCAACTCTATGCAATTTAACAGTATGTGGTTTTTAATAACTCCAAGCCAATGCTGTTCATGAGCTGAAGAATGGCTGCACAGCCAATTAAAATGATCACTAAATTAATGGACTGGCTTGGTCTTTCCTCCAGAATACAAAAGCTACTGGTAAAGATTTGTGACAGTTCTTTTAATTAAAAGACTTGTTTGTGACTACAAAGCATAACCTTATTTTTCAACATTACACAAAATTAATCAATTTTAGTGAACAGATGTAGTTTTACTTTGCTAAAATTTAGCTTCTAATACAAAGGTAAGTTTGTCTAGCGTGATAAATTACATATTTTCTACATGCAAACATTATGCAGTTGTCATTAAATAACAGAAGCCAAAATATGTGTATTTTATTAGCTTGAACAACACAGTGATAGTTGCATACGCAGATCATACAGATTTATTTTGTTGACTGGTTTCTCTAACTAATGGAACTGCTAAGGCACAGAGGAATATTGTGTACAGGTGCATGAATTGTCAGTATGTCTGTATTGTAGGTCTAGAATAATAATTATGTACTGAATATGGCATAGTATGTTAATTGAGCCTACTCTATAGCAGGAGCGAGATGATAAGCATTGTTCCTGAACAGTGAAAGTAATTTCATTAATTATATTGTATGCAGTCATTCATTTTACATTGTAATATAGAACTGAAATAGAAAAAGTGAATAATTAAAAATAATCCACAATATTATTGTATTAAGTAAACTTTTCAGAATATTTTCATATACCTTGACCATTGTGGTTCAAGAAGGAAACACATTTATAAGCTATGCATTTTGTGATGTAATTACTGGACACGATTAATATTATGTGGAGTAATTAATTTTAAATTATAATATAGAACTGAGATGAAAACAATGGACTTTTAAAGGTATATATATATATATATATATATATATATATATATATATATATATATATATTTGTGTTAGGTGCTTATGATAGTACAGAGTGAAATACCATAATTAAATGTAGGATAGTTAAAAGGGCAAGTCGGTTGTGGTGTGCCGGAACCGACGATGAGGTAGGCCTGAGAAAGAAGAGGGCCTACCCAGGAAGAAGAAATAGAAAGGAAATAAATGTTAAAATGTGGTGTAGTGGGAGGATCATTCAACGCTGACCTCGAACGGTAGGAGCAAGGTAAGGGGTGCGCCTTAAGTAGGCTAGGAGTGGATACCAGCACCTACCACAAATCCAGGCCAAATTGCCTTAATACTTGTGTTTAGAGATGTCCCGAATAGTTAGCTGGCGAATAGCTCCTGGCGAACATATGCGATGTTCGGTCCGCCCCCTATTCGTCATCATTGAGTAAACTTTGACCCTGTACCTTTTTTTTTAGACAGAAGTGTGTTATATTTGAGCATGCTAGGCTGAACGTGCGTATATCATGGCTAGTTGCCCTGAGGGTATGAGTATATAGCAGTACATTGTTGTGAAAGATGGCTGTCATGTTTAGGGTGTAGCTTGCACGTTATCAACTGTGTATTTATATCAGCAGCTCCACCACTAGTTATAAATCAAGTGTGAGTTGCCCCATGAGATAAGACTAGTGAATAACATAATACATGAATGGTTAAGGTAAAGGCATGTAAGGAACTATGACAATAAACTCTTTAGGAGGTGAAATAATGACGTGTTTAAACGCTTGCTACTTTACGATTAGTTAATGTGCAGAGAGCAGTTCATGTGATCAAAGGCATGGTGTGGAGGATCGGCTATAGTGGGACATGCTTGGCAGGCTGCTGTTTACTGCTTGTGCTCATCCGATCCCTTCTGGGTGCCAAGTGCAGACCCTGGGTGTCCCTGATACCTGGAACAACAAAGGCAAGTCTCTGGCTGAGTGCCGGGTTCACGGCTTGAGGTGGTGGAAGCTTGTTTTGTCGGGTGGTCGGATCTGTCCCGGTGGTGCTTCACGTCTGGTGCGGGATTGTGATGGCTTAAGGTGGAGGCGAGTGCTTGACGTAGGGAAGGCTCTGCATTTCTGTTTGTGCCTCCGGTCCCGTCTTCGATGCCTTTTGCATTGGTGGATTTTAATGGGGACTGCTTCGCTTAGCTGTGGTGGAGCTTGTTGGGGCTGTGGTGGAGCTTGTTGGGGCTTCCTGCTTGTTGTTTGCTTCCAAAATTGATTAAAGAGTCTGTCCAGCTTAGACTCAATATCCTGCCGTGCTTTGCTGGTACCAGGAGGACACGAGGCTGCTGCCATATTGGGAGAGTCGCAGATGAGTATGTCAGCCTGGGCGGCTGTGCTCTGTGCGTCCATTAGCTCCAGACAGCCTCTCAGGGGTGGACCGGGATAACCCCCACCGGTCCGAGGAGGGAGGTAACGGAGCTCCTGCCAGGAAGTAGCTGCTCCTGGGCAACCCAGGATCGGGAGATCGGCCGCCTCTCCTGCCCGGTGAGCACCAGGCCACACTTGCCACGCAGAGGTAAGTAAGACTCTGTCGAGTTGCTGACCGCTATTAAGCATGTCGGGTCGGTCAGGTAGGAGCCACATTGCTGGGTCATCCCCTTCTGGGGTGAAATTTGCTTGTTGATAGCTGCTTAAAGTGAGATATTGAGGGACAGCACCCCAAAATGCCCTTTTTAGGGCTAGAACATCTGTCTGCTTTCTTTTTTCCTGTGTAATCTAATTGCAGTTGCCTGAATGCCAGCGTGTGTGTCAGGCTCACAGTGTATACTGTGCCCACTTGCCCAGTGCCACCACTCATATCTGGTGTCCCAAAAGCTTGCCTTTAAAAAAAAAAAAAAAGTTTTTGACTGTAATATAATAGCAGTCAGTTTCCTTCACACGTGTGCGTTTCAGGGCCTCTCAGGGCACAGTGTCACACCAGTGCAACTCATATCTGGTGTAACAGTATTGTACATTTAAAAAAAAAAATACAATTTTGACTTTAATAGATTGAATAGCAGTTAGTTGTCTGCAAGCGTTTGTCAGGCCTACAGCATCTACTCTGCCAACTTCTGGCAGTGCACAGTGCCACTCATATCTGTTGTCACAGTAGCTTGCACGCATAGTACCACTAATCAAAAAAAAAATGACAGGCAGAGGTAGGCCACCCCGCAGGGGCCGTCGTGGTCGTGCTGCTGTGATTTCCTTTGGCCCTAGAATAATGCCCAGTGTTCAGAGGCCACGTACCCTGAACTCGAAAAGCTCTGAGGACATAGTTGACTGGCTAACACAGGACACCCAATCGTCTACAGCTTCCGCTCGGAACCTTGACGCACCATCCTCCTCCAGCTTAGTTTTGGGCACCTCTCAAGTTACCACTCGCCCGCCTGCCGCCACCCCCAACACTAGTACCAAAGCCGCTTTGCTTGATCTGTCTGAGGAGTTATTTACACATCAGTTGGAAGAAATGAGTGATGCGCAACCATTATTGCCAGAGGATGTAGATAACAGGGATATGTCTCAGTCAGGCAGCATTACACACATGGACGTACGGTGTGATGATGATGATGTTGTACCCGCTGCTGCTTCCTTTGCTGAGTTGTCAGATACAAGTGAAGCGGTTGATGATGACGATGCATCCGTGGATGTCACATGGGTGCCCGCTAGAAGAGAAGAAGAACAGGGGGAAAGTTCAGATGGGGAGACAGAGGAGGAGGAGACGAGTTGGAAGCAGGGAGAGGTCATCGCAACGAGCTAGTGGCACAGTCAGACAGCATGCATCGACACCCGGGGTCAGCCAGACAGCACGCCAATCAACGCATGCTGTTGCCACCACCAGAATGCCATCATTGCAGAGCTCAGCAGTGTGTAATTTTTTGGTGTGTCTGCCTCTGACAACAGCGATGCCATTTGCAACCTGTGCCAAAAGAAACTGAGTCGTGGGAAGTCCAACACACACCTAGGTACAACTGCTTTGCGAAGGCACATGATCGCACATCACAAACACCTATGGGATCAACACATGAGTACAAGCAGCATACAAATTCAAAGCCGCCATCCTCCTCCTGGTCCAGCATCTTCAGCCACGTCAACCACTGCTGTCCTCCTTGCCCCCTCTCAACCATCCGCCACTCCGTCTCTCGCCTTGAGCAGTTCCTGCTCATCTGCCCACAGTCAGGTGTCTGTCAAGGACATGTTTGAGCGTAAGAAGCCAATGTCACAAAGTCACCCCCTTCCCCGGCATCTGACAGCTGGCTTGTCTGAGCTCTTAGCCCGCCAGCTTTTACCATACAAGCTGGCGGAGTCTGAGGCGTTACAAATATTTCTAGCTATTGGGACACCGCAGTGGAAGGTATCCGGACGAAATTTCTTTGCACAAAAGGCAATCCCCAACCTGTACTCGATTGTGCAAAAGGAAGTAATGGCATGTCTGGCACACAGTGTTGGGGCAAGGGTCCATCTGACTACTGATACCTGGTCTACTGATACCTGGTCAGGGCAGGTATATCACCTACACTGCACATTGGGTAAACCTGCTGACGGATGCCAAGCATGGAATGCGTGGCTCTGCAGGGGAGTTGGTGACACCGCCACGACTTGCAGGCAGGCCTGCTGCCACCTCCTCTACTCCTCCTACTCCATCCTCTTCCATAACCTCCTCGGCTGAGTCCTCTTCTGCTGCTGCATCTTGCTCCACATCAACGGCATCCCCCCCAGCTCCCCAGGTACTATTCCACATCCCGGATAAAGCAGTGTCACGCCGTCTTGGGGTTGACTTGCCTGAAAGCAGAGAGTCACACCGGACCAGCACTCCTGTCCGCCCTGAATGCACAGGTGGATCAGTGGCTGACTCCGCACCAACTGGAGATCGGCAAAGTGGTTTGTGACAACGGAAGAAATTTGTTGGCGGCATTGAATTTGGGCAAGTTGACACATGTGCTGTGCATAGCACATGTGTGTAATATGATTGTACAATGCTTTGTGCATAAGTACCCAGGCTTACAGGATGTCCTGAAGCAGGCCAGGAAGGTGTGTGGCTATTTCAGGCGTTCCTACACGGCCATGGTGCACTTTTCAGATATCCAGTGGCGAAACAACATGCCAGTGAGGCGCTTGATTTGCGACAGCCCGACACGTTGGAATTCAACACTCCTAATGTTCGACCACCTGCTCCAAAAAGAAAAAGTCGTTAACGACTATTTGTATGACCGTGGTGCTAGGACAGCCTCTGCGGAGCTGGGAATTTTTTTGCCACGTTACTGGACGCTCATACGCAATGCCTGTAGGCTCATGCGTTCTTTTGAGGAGGTGACAAACCTAGTCAGTCGCACCGAAGGCACCATCAGTGACATCATACCATTTGTTTTCTTCCTGGAGCGTGCCCTGTGAAGAGTGCTGGATCAGGCCGTAGATGAGCGTGAAGAGGAAGAGGAAGAGTTGTGGTCACCATCACCACCAGAAACAGCCTTATCAGCATCGCTTGCTGGACCTGCGGCAACGCTGGAAGAGGATTGTGAGGAAGAGGAGTCAGAGGAGGAATGTGGCTTTGAGGAGGAGGAGGAAGACCAACCACAACAGGCATCCCAGGGTGCTCGTTGTCACCTATCTGGTACCCGTGGTGTTGTAAGTGGCTGGGGGAAGAACATACCTTCAGTGAGATCACTGAGGAGGAGGAACGGGACATGAGTAGCTCGGCATCCAACCTTGTGCAAATTGGGTCTTTCATGCTGTTGTGCCTGTTGAGGGACCCTCGTATAAAAAGGCTGAAGGAGAACGACCTGTACTGGGTGTCCACGCTACTAGACCCCCGGTATTAGCAACAAGTGCCTGAAATGTTACTGAATTACCGCAAGTCGGAAAGGATGCAGCAGTTCCAAAATAAATTAAAAAGTATGCTTTACACAGCGTATAAGGGTGATGGCACAGCACAACGGGAATCTAACAGGGGAAGAGGTGAAAGTAATCCTCCTCCTCCCATGACCAAGCCGGCAAGGACAGTACGCTTTACAGATGTGTTGTTGATGGAGGACATGCGGAGCTTTTTAAGTCCTACGCATCGCAACAGCCCTTCGGGGTCCACCCTCAGAGAATGACTCGAGGTAGCAGACTACCTCACCTTAACTGCAGATATCGACACTCTGAGGAGCGATGAACCCCTTGACTACTGGGTGTGCAGGCTTGACCTGTGGCCTGAGCTATCCCATTTGCGATAAAACTTCCGGCCTGCACCGCTTCAAGTGTCCTGTCAGAAAGGACCTTCAGTGCAGCAGGAGGTATTGTCACTGAGAAGAGAAGTCGCCTAGGTCAAAAAAGTCTAGATTACCTCACCTTTATTAAGATGAATGAGGGATGGATCCCGAAGGGACTGACAGTGGGCGATACATTCGACTAAAAACGGCCTGATGAGGGGGACGTAACAGGGATTAAACTGATAAGAATAGTACTACTTAACACACCACTCAACGGGGAGTTTCGTCTGTCACTGTGAAGCGGGCGTAACCCTTACACTACCTGATCGATACAACATCATACCTGATGTTTTAAAGCACATTATTCCAAACAATTTAGGAATGTTAGGTGATTTATGCCCTTTATGGATTAAAACCAGACTCTGCATCAACTATGTCATTTTCCATGGGAGTTTTGCCATGGATCCCCCTCCGGCATGCCACAGTCCAGGTGTTAGTCCCCATGAAACATCTTTTCCATCACTATTGTGGCCAGAAAGTGTCCCTGTGGGTTTTAAAATTCACCTGCATATTGAAGTCTATGGCGGTTCTCCCGGTTCGCCTGTTCGCGAACATTTGCGGAAATTCGCGTTCGCCAGTGGCGAACGGAAAATTTTATGTTCGCGACTTCTCTACTTGTGTTAGGTGCTTATGATAGTACAGAGTGAAATACCATAATTAAATGTAGGATAGTAAAAAGGGCAAGTCGGTTGTGGTGTGCCGGAACTGACGATGAGTTAGGCCTGAGAAAGAAGAGGGCAAAAATTAAGTAATCAAATTTATTACAAACAACCAATACAGATACATATATCAACCAGACATGTTTTTAAAAACATCCCTTAATTCTTGTACTGGGTTCGGTATGTATCGTGAGTAAGCGGATGACTTCCAGCGCCCCCGTTGCGTTTATAACATGAATTAGAATGTTGACACTGGAGGCTGTGGATGCTGCTCCTATGCGGAAGGAGTGCCCTGAGTAGTTAGCTGCGTTGAGGCCCAGTTGACCTGACGTAGGTCATGAAGGTTGTAGTGGTGAGTACCGAACCTTGTAATAGTAGTAATGGTTGTGATGGTAGTAAATTATGATGCTGTATGTATGCATCAAGAACCCTGACGGGGCACCACCTGTTGTGCGTGGGATAGTATGGAATGTTTACTGGTATGTGCTGACTGGTTTTGGAGTGAGGTAGAGTCAGGATGTAATGATCCATGTGTTTTGTTAAGTGGGAATAGAGGAGAATAGGAGTAGATTGTGTTGTGTTGGTTGTAGTGAACTCTCTAGGTCTTAGAAATCCATAGAAAGCTATGTATATTGCTGCTTTGATGACAGAATTTGTAGTGGTGTCAAAAGGTTTTAAATCAAGCAGGTTAGATAATGCTTTGAAGATATGGTTATCTATGGGTAGCCTCTGTGATGCACGTGTGGGTTCAGAATGCCTCTGAGTATGGTCTTAATCTGGTGAGAGGCCATGAAACTAGTGTTGTTTGGTTGTAAGATTAGCATATGGTGTTGAATGCCTGTGAGATAAAGTTTGATGGTGTTATATGACATTTTGAGTTTAAGGTGGCAAAAAGAAGCAAAACCCCAAAAAGATGTCATAACAAACGGTTGCATGATGTTATGTTCCAAAAGGAATCTTTTAAATAGTGTAAAAGCCCTGTCGTATGTTTTGTGTGTATTTTTTGATGGTGTCTAGTCCAGTATTAGTTGTTGAAATGTTGGAGTGGTGGTGGCTGTGGGCGCAGCTGACGGGAGTGCTTGATGAAATGCCTGAAATTTAAAACGAGACAAATTGTCAGCAGCTGTGTTACATATACCTGGAACATGGAAACAATATAGAAAGAAATTATGACAAGCTGCCAACCAAGTGAGTTTCCTCAGAAACCTCATGATCGTAAGGGATTTGGAACGACCTTTGTTGATGATGTGACACGTTGCCTGGTTGTCTGAGTAACAACGAACTGGCATATTTGCCCATAAATGACCCCATGCTACGGCATCCGCCACGATGGGATAGATCTCCAAGAGAAATTTAGTGATCCCAGCAGGGACTGTAGCTCTTGGCGGTTGCAAGTACCGAGCTGAAGGTAGCGGTTGATGTAAGTTAGAATGTTCTCTATCTTGTCGTGTGGTAGGCTTGCTTGCATTGTGGCTGAGTCTAATTGAATTCCCAGGAAAGTAATAATTGTGCCTGGCCCCTCTGTTTTCTTAGGGGAGATTGGTACACCTAGTTGCTCAAATAGCTTGGTGGTAGCTTTGAGGCTACTAGGAGGGGAAGTATTTTCCTCGACCAGTAAGAAATCGTCCAGGTAATGTAATACCGTAGGGCATCTGGCTATGTTCAATAGTAACCAGCACAATGCTTCGGCAAATCGATGCTGGACTAGCTACCTCTCCTCCTTGTGTGGGAGTGATAGCTCTAGCCAGAGTGCTAGGCAGGGAGAAATCCTCTACGCCTTCCTGAGACATACTACAAACAAAACAATTAATTAGTGTATGAAAACCACCAAATCGTACTGGCAGGCTAGCTAAACCGGATGGCGAAACATTACACTTGTTTGGTGACAGGTGAGGCCCTACTAGTTGCCAAGTGGCTTGAGAGGCTCTATCTATACGTTGGCGCGAGGGGATTTGAGGCCACCCGTCGTAGTGGCAGGAGTTTTAGGCCTCTCGGTGACTGTAAGACAGAAAAACAGGGGAAGGGAGCAAAATAAGAGGAAGGGGTGAAGGAGGCCGTGGCCTATGTTTAAACAGCATATATGTGTTATATAATAACAAATGTGGCAGGGAAAACAAAATGCTTAAAAATGATGTAAAGTTACATATATATATATATATATATATGTATATTACTGTACTGTAAAAGACGTATGATTGGTTGGATCAGAACATGTGATTCAACCCGAGAATTCATTATGGAAAAGGAAAACTGTATCCTTATGAATGTCGTAGTTTAAAACACAGAAATGAGGCCTGTAATGTAGGCTGAACCAACTTGAATGAAATGGATAAGTATGGAAGACCCCTGAAAGCGTGGGAGTCAAAATGATCCGTACAGATATGTTAGCTGTTTTTTATGAACATTGATAGAATACTGATACCTTTAAACAGTAATGGAAATAATCTTGTATTTAATCAAGCAAATCGTTAACCGAATGGTATATACATGAAATGATGAAATGTAATCCACGAAAGGATTTATGCGTAATACATAGCAAGAAAACCGAAACACAATGTGAAGGGAAACAGAAGCTGGGACGAATAGTTTAAACGTATGAATTTTATGCGAACAGCAGCAAGCGTGTTTAAGCATATCATGAATTAAGTGCCGAACGGCAAAACAACCGAAATGATAACTTGTTTCACTGTAGCAAGGGAACAGTTATATGCCAAATGATCACTGAACTAATATATATGATTAGACGAATAACTGTACGAAATGAAGCCGCGAACGGACGCGATCTACGATGAAGACCGGAGTAGGAAGAAGCTGGATGGACAGAAAGGCCTGCGACAGGATTGGTGGACACAGCTTGCCGCGGAAAAAAACTCGTGGATACAGAAAACCAAGATGGCGTCTGAGAGAACCCAGAAGTGGATCATCATTCAACGCTGACCTCGAACGGTAAGTAGCAAGGTAAGGGGTGTGCCTTAAGTAGGCTAGGAGTGGATACCAGCACCTCCCACAAATCCAGGCCAAATTGCCTTAATACATATATATTATTTATTTTTTTATTTATTCTGTTTTTACCCCATTGAAAAAGCCTATTGGTGAAACGCTTTTGGATGTATGCTATTGTTTTTAAAACTAATAAATAGATTTTGGTTACTTCATTTATTTCCTGTACCATTATCTTTTAGATACTCCAAAGAAGCCCAGGTGGGGATCATACCACCGATGCTGTTATCATAGAGCTGTTAGCCTGATCTGCCTTTGTGAGTATGATTTTTATTTATATTTTATTGAGAGCACTATTGTTGCCATTTTATCTGTTTTCTGGGTTCCTGATACTTTAATCATTAAGAACACTCACATCATACCCTATAAGCAGTGATGTATCCTGGTTTCGTGCTGCCCTAGACATGACAAAACTCAGGCCCCTCTTCGCCCCCACCCCCCCCTCTTCCCCGCCTTCTAAATACACACACACATTTACTGACAGTCACACATACACTAGCTAACAGACACACACAAATTAACAGACACACACACTCACTCACTAACAGACACACAAACACACACACACTAACAGACACACAAACACACACACACACTCTAACAGACACAAACACTCACTCAATCACTAACAGACACAAACACACACACACACACACTAACAGACACACACACACTAACAGACACACACACACACACTCACTAACAGACACACACACTAACAGACACACACACTCACTCACTAACACACACACACACACACACTCACACACACTTTTTTTTAAATTCAATTCCCCCAGCCTCCTTACCTTTGGGAATGCTGTGGTGGATTCTCGTTTCCCTGTGGTCCAGTGGGGCTGCTGGGCTGCTGGGCTGCTGGGCTGCTGGGCTGCTGGGCGGCCGGCCGGCCGGTGACTGCAGGCGGCGAGGGAGCACTGATCCTCCTGTTCAGCTCCCTCGCGCACCGCAGAGTGATGCCGGGAGCCGGAATATGATGTCATATTATGGCTCCCGGTATCACTCTGCAGCGCGTGAGGGAGCTGAGCAGAGAGCTCACTAATCAGTGCCCCCTTGCCAGCGGCGCCCAACCGCCTGGATTGTAAGTTAGCCGCCAGGCTTACAAGACATTTTCCTGGGCATTTGGGGGCGCCTTTTTTTGCCGCCCCATGGAAAGTGCCGCCCAAGGCAAATGCCTTGTTTGCCTCGTGACTAATACGTCCCTGCCTATAAGTGGGGATTGTACCGCTGTATGCCATACACAGCAGAGCTGGCTTAAGCTCTATCAAATGTGAGTGTAACCCCACTATTTTACTGTTTTATTTATATTAAGTAAAACATATTGCACTATTAGTTTCTCCATATTTTATCACCTCTTTCTGTATACACGGACATCTGAGAAGTGCAAGGACCACTATCCTCTGTCTCTAAAGACCAACATTGAACTAAAGTACCCCATACAAGATTTTTGCCAATCTGGGACCATATACAGAAATATTCACCATCTGACTGTTATATTTTGACCTTTGTGGTCACTGTGATCACTTTTGAGACTCATGGGGTTAGTTTCCCACCTTCCAAGTAATTCTCTGCTCTGAGCTGTTATTAACAAAAGTCAAAAGATATTAGCAGCTACAAAGTATTGATAGATTTTTAAGTGTGTTGCTATTTTTAGTAGTGACGTACTAGTATTTCTTCTCAACTTGACAAAGATTACCACATAATGATATCCTTGTACAAAATTGTAAAAGTGCAAAAAATAGATTTTTGTGTCCCCAATCCCATATTTCAACCCTCTGACAGCTGGTTGAGAGGTAATAATGGGGGCCAGGACTGGAGTGGAGTGGTGGGTTGGGGCTATTAATAAATGGGGGGAACCTAGTGTCCTAGTGTTGTTTTTGGCCTATTTGGAAGAAAAAACATATTTAAAGATAATTATGATTTAATTGAACTATTAGGTTGAAGGGAGGTACATAGATCATTTTATATAGGGGGTTGGCTGGGTGCTTGGGGACCACTAGCCACTGGGTCAGTGAGGGGAGTATTTACTCTAGCATGTTTAAATCCTCATGTTTAATAAATTAATAGCTTCCACCCACTGGCCATAGGTGGTGGCAGGGAGCTACACTAGGTCTAGTCAATTTATTATAATGATAACAACACATACTTACATTCATTCATTCATGGTTGGGGGCTGAGATGGACACTAGGATGTACCCACTTTTAATTTTTATTTTATAGCGCTCTCACCCCCATGGCCTATGGCATTATATGATTTAAAGCCCCGACCTGATGCCTATGGATGGCCAATATTTTTAAATGACTGGGCAGCAAAAGCTGGCTGATTACTTTTTAGTAGATATGACCCAACACATAGTATGGTGGGTTAGAACATAAGGTAGGGGGGCGTGTCCGACTTCCGGCGAGTACGGACGCATGGCATAAGAGCTCCGCCGTTTACCCAGCCTGAAAGCGACAATAATAGCTTTATACTGCGATTTTTTACAAATTTTTACGATACTGAAGAGGCTCCCTGTGACTATGTCACCCCCTAAACAGCAGAAGCTTACCGATGCGGCGAAATCCCGAAAAAAAGATCGGAGAAAGGAATACCAAGATGGCGACGATGTGCATGGTGTGTCGAACGACCACTCAGACAATGAGTAAACTATCAGACACGATGGTTATGGAACGGAGTCTGCACAGAATGCTGCAAGACCTCAGAACCACCATCAGACAGGACTTCCTACATATTGATAGTGAGTTGAGAAAAGAAATTTCATCGTTAGGTGACAGAACCAGCCATCTGGAGAATAGATCCGATGAACTGTGCGCAGCTCATAACGAAGTGGTGGATAAACTTCAGAAACTTTCTGATGAAAACGCTACACTTAAACCGAAACTGGCAGATCTGCAGGATAGGTCAAGGAGGCAGAACATTAGATTTAGAGGTATACCGGACGATATATCTCATGATGCCTTACCTGCTTTTATACTCTATATCTGCAAATCACTAGTGCCAGAGCTACCTGATTCTGCCTGGTCGTTTGATCGCATGCACAGGCTTCCACGCCCGGCTCGAATGGCGGCTGAAGTCCCCAAGGATGTAATTGTGAAGTTCCACTACTATACCCATAAGGACACTTTGCTCAACGCAGCTCGGAAGGCGGGTACTCTATTGAAACCCTTTCAACGAATTTCTTTATTTGCTGATTTATCGGCTTCCACAATGGCACGCTGCAAAGAGTTCATAACCATTACAAAGACTCTACGCAACAATAATGTATCTTATAAATGGGGCTATCCAACGAAACTACTGATCTGGAGACAAAGCAGAACCCAAGTTATTAATGAACCAGCTGAAGGTATGAAGCTCCTCACCTCCTGGGGTCTTTGGATCGCCAATGAGACAACCTCAAGAGACTTGCCAACAACAGATCTTTCCCCGAGGAAACTTCAGCCGGTGTGGAGTATGACGGGATCGTCGGCCACAAACTCATGAACTGTTCCTCTATTTTACACATTTGAGAAACGATGAGTATAATTCATTTTGTGTGCTGCTCTATGGGGCATTGTGCAAATATTTCTTTATGTTCGCTAGTTTAGTTTATTTTTTCAAAGTTCCGTTTTGTGACATATAAGCACAGCAGGCCCTAAGTCCCTATATCATTTAATCTTCCTTCTATGTCTTAATGTAATCCTTTCTAGTGCCACCTGGCTGTTAGAATGTAAGCACACGAGACAGAACGAGAATGTTGACATGCCCAATTGTATGTGTCCTTGCCGTTTGAAACGTGCTAAGGCATAGGGTATCTTTTAGAAACATTCCGTAGCTGTCACCATACCGTGCTTAGCCACGATTACTGGCTGTTAAGTTGTAGCAGCCCAAAAACGGCATACTCTCTATATCTGAAAATTATTGTTTGTTAAATCGTTAATCCTACACATTGTTGGTATGTAGGCTTCTCTGTCACTCATTACACGCTATTTGCCTCAGACGATGCAATACCGATTATCCTACCTGCTAATTACAAGATGTGTGGCCGTTATCGGCATATCGGCATGTGCATGATTATTTCTGCCCATATGTACTTTAATCAGCAGTGTTAACTACATGCCCATCGCTTAGTCACTAAAGAGCGATAGCTCCATGTTGGGAGGCGTTGGGGCGTTCTAATGATTGACACCCATCTGGACGCGTTGAAATTGATATTTACTTGTATTATCCAAGACATACTCCTGATTGCAAGAACAGAGTAACTGTTTACATCTATACAAATTAATAGTTCTACTTATACTTGCATTCATCCGCCCACGCATTCCTTTTGATATGCACTGTTAGACGACTCATAATGGCTTAATTTCTTTATCATATACCTAATTGAAAGTTAAAGCTATCTGTTATATCTTCCTCGTTTCCCTATAGATAGCGTACATTTCGTCTCATTTTATCTTTTATTATAATCAGTAACTACATGTCAATCCGATCATATTAGTTACAGCGTATCATTTACTCGGCAGCAGCAACTCTCCCTATCCCCCAATAGTGACTACAGTATTACTTTGTCATTCGGTTGCTAACATTCCCCCACATCTCACGACACACACAGATATCATTCGGATGCCGATCGCATAGGGAGATTCTTCTTCCTCACACTTAGCTGGCTCGATGAATGCCTACTAATTAATAATAAGGGCCAGACGCCATCTGCACCTTCCACTCATTATGAGGGTTCATGTAGTTTATATTCCTTTGGGGCACTTGTTAGCCTAACTGCAGTTACCCATTAGGACACAACTCTCATCAGGCTGTAGGAGCTCCTCGTCCCCCAGGTCGTGAATTGAGACTCCTATAGTGCTCTCAACATGACCGAGATATATCTTCCTTCTAGAGAAGATAAGTGTGTACATAGTTATTTATACCTTGTTACTTTCTCCTTCTTTTCTTTCCTTTCCTCCTTATCCTCACATCCGAAGACCTCACATGGTGGTCTGACCTCATACTTCTGTGCACATAAGAGGACACAGAATATTAGTATTCTCATCTCTGTACTAGCAAAAAATCAGTTCGCCTCTCTTCCCACGAAGACACTTATATTCACGCATTGGTGCTATACCTACTTATTATGATGGTTAACACAATGAAAATGTTTTCTCTCAACGTCAAAGGCCTCAACAGCCCGTACAAAAGAAGACAAGTCTTGAAAGACATGCATGACTCCAATGCCACTATAGTATGCCTTCAAGAAACCCATCTATGCAATAAAAATCCACCTCAATTGCGCTCCACCAAATACCCTACAGCTTATCATGCTTATGCACCTAACAAATCAAAAGGAGTAGCTATTCTAATACATGCAGACTGGGTGTTTACCCCTACCATACAATACGCGGATTCGACTGGAAGATTGTTAATAATAGTGGGAGAACTCAATGGAATCCAGGTGACGATTTCGTCTTTATATGCCCCAAATGATGCCCAATTCTCGTTCCTTAATAAGGCCATAAAAAAGATCTCATCCCTCAAAAAAGGTCATGTTATAATCTGCGGCGACTGTAACTGCACTTTAGACCCCTCACTAGATATCCAACGTATCAACAATCAAAAGCCTAACAAATTGACCATTCACAATAACAAACTATTCTCCAATCTTATTTTTTCGCATGATCTCTATGACACATGGAGAAATCTGTTCCCGGCTGCCAAGGATTTCACCTACTTTTCCCCGGTCCATTTAACATACACACGAATAGATATCTGCCTGTTAGACAAATCAACATTGCCTCACTTAATAGATCAGACGATAGGGAATAGAACGTGGTCTGACCATGCCCCAATAGTTATTACAATAGCAGTGCCCTATCCTTCGAAAGGCCGAGGTAGATGGAGACTGAATGAATCCATTCTAGACTCACCTTCTGGTTTAGAAAAAATTGCTCATGATTTACAGAACTATTTCGCAATTAATACTACAGATGATACTTCACTTGAAACCCAATGGCTAGCACATAAGGTGGTGATTAGAGGGGAGTTTATAAAAATAGGAGCAGTCAACAAAAAGAAATTTCATAATTTGCAGCATACATTGCTCCAAAAACTCACGACCTTGGAAAACTCCAACAAATCATTCCCATCTCGAACCACAACAAAGCAAATAATAGACATAAGAGAGGAACTCCTAAAACTTAAAGTTCAAGAATTTGCTAAAAATTCAGCAAAACTTCAACAAAAGTATTATGGCTTAGGCAATAAAGCCATCCGATTATTGGCTAATCAACTGAAATCCAAATACCTACAAACGAAAATTCCATTTATTCTCTCGAAGTCACAGGTGAAAATCCATAATCCTACTGACATAGTGAATGAACTGGCATCCTTTTATGAAAATCTATATAACTTAGACAAAGATGTGAATACGCACACCCCAGACAAAGAAGTATTATCCTTTTTGAAACGTATTTCGCTGCCACGGATGACACAACCACAAAATGATTTACTATCAGCGCCATTTACGGAATACGAAGTGGCTACGGCCATCAGATCCCTTCCTAAGCACAAAGCCCCGGGCCCAGGTGGCCTCCCAAATTATTACTATCTTAAACTGGAACCATACCTAACTCCGCACATTACCAAACTTTTTAATAAAATAAAAGAGACTGGCTGCTTCCCCAAAACAATGTTGGAAGCTTACATCATCACCCTTCCCAAACCGAACAAACCGCCTACGACATGCGGTAATCTGCGACCAATTTCACTATTAAACACTGATGTGAAACTTTATGCGAAACTTATAGCCACCAGACTGAAACCCTTGTTACCCACTTTAGTTTCAGAAGAACAAGCAGGCTTTGTGCCTGGAAAGCAGGTAGGAGACAACACTAGATTTTGTATGGATCTAATCGATTGGGCAATTAGTCATCGTCAATCTGGGGTCTTAATGGCCTTGGATGCAGAAAAGGCCTTTTCATCCAATAGCTTTGATATTTCTAATGGTACGAGGCAGGGTTGCCCCTTGTCCCCTCTCATATTTATCTTATGTTTAGAACCACTCATTCATACAATCAAACATGATTCCTTACTTCCAGGCTTTGTCACACCGGCAGGGGAAAAGAAGCTTGCTTTATTTGCAGACGATGTTATCCTTTTTCTAGCAAACCCAAGCTCTACCATACCACACCTCATGAATACTCTAGTCTCATATGGCAAACTGTCATTTTATAAAAACAACATCAGTAAAACCCAAATACTTCCTTTGAATCTTGAGTCCCACGTTGTGACCACCCTAAGGTCGCAATTCCCCTTTGATTGGCGCAAATCTTCCGTTTCATACCTGGGTATCAAGCTTGCCCTTTCACATACTCAAGTCATTAAGGAGAATCACGTAGCAGTCGTATCAAAAATTTCTAAGCAACTGGAATCATGGGATAAATTGAACACCTCCTGGATAGGTAGAGTGAATTCTATTAAAATGATGGTATTACCCCATATACTCTATTTATTCAGAACACTGCCCATCAATATCCCCAAATCAATTCTTACTAAATTCCAATCATCAATCAACGCACATATTTGGAAAAGAAAACCTCTGAGGGTCGCTTCCCGTTCTCTATGGCGTCCCATAAATCAAGGTGGCTTAAGTGTTCCCAATATCACCAACTATCATAGAGCCTCTATATTAGCACAAAGCCTGGACATAATGACAGGGAACACCAGTCCAATCTGGCTCAATCTTGAACAGGCATGCGGTCAACTTCAATCCATATCTGATACTATGTGGTCTAGGAAAAGTTGCACCACACATTCATTGCTACCGTGCACGAAATTTCTTCTGAACTCTTGGAAATCATGGAGCTCGGATCTTTGTCCCATCCAAGAACTGCTTTACTTAGCTCCATTGCAAGCCCTCTCCACGCTATCTCCTGACTTGTCAATACGACATTGGCCTAAACAAGGATTAACCCATGTCTATTCCTTGTTTGACTCCAACGGCCTTCGTACCTTCCCTGACCTGCAAGTCTCTCACAATTTACCACACAGAGATGTCTTTCTCTACCTGAGAGTAAAACATATATTAAATAATGCAGCAATTAAGTATATAGATTTACCGTCACTTAGCAAAATAGGCCATACCTGTTTACCGTCACTTAGCAAAATAGGCCATACCTTAGCAAAATAAAACTCGCATTCCACCGAAATTTCTCACATTATGCTACCTAGCCCAACTAGAAAAGTCCAAAGAAGATAAACTAATTTATATGATAAAATGGGAAAAAGACTTGGACGAAGAATTCCACATCAAAGAATGGCTATCTGCATTGGCAACTACCAAAATATCCTCCAAATGTGTCAATTTATGGGAAGCATATCTTAAGGTTTTGATGAGATGGTATTTAGTGCCCAGCAGGTTGTGTAAAATATACCCGACAACTACTTCCACATGTTGGAGGTGCAACAGAGATAGGGGCACCATGTTACATATTTTTTGGGATTGCCCGAAGTTAGGCAAATTCTGGGACTATGTGAAAAACATTATACTCACTATCTCAGGGATACAACTCGCTCTTCGTCCTGCAATTTTCTTACTCCACCTATTACCAGACGGGACCCACGTTCCCTCGACAGCAGCAATTATCAATACTTTAATAGCAGCAAATTATGTATAGCAGCTCATTGGAAAAGTGACTTTATTCCCTCTGCAAAAGAACTGCTCAACAGAATAAACACTATATATTGCTATGAAAAAGAATGGGCAAAGAAAGGAAACATGTCCAAATTCGAGGAACAATGGAACGGATGGGATATCACATTTAAACAACTTACCAATTTAATCTGACTTCACTCTCCAACAGCAAGTTACTCTTCATACTACAGGTGGGTATATTCGGATGTGGGGATTTTCCTTCTCCTTTTCCTTTCCCTTTACCCCTACCTCCTATTCCTTTACTATTCCATTATTACCTTCCCTAACACTCAGCAACAAACAAATTATCTGAATCAAAATGTAGCAAGTACATCATAGCTAACAAGATCCTATATCTAGATTAGCAATACGGCACGGCCTTCGCTCTGTTACTGAGCACGAATGTAACAGCTGCTTCTAATGCAACTCAATGTAAGCTACCCATTAGTACCCACACATATGCTTTGTATAGACCAATTGTCATAAGAAGTCCAACTGAGTGTGACTATATAGTATACCTCTACAAGGTCTCATCGCTACTCTTCTTATATTGATAGGCCATTGTTCATATAGCTAACATGTATCATGACACATGGGAAAACAACTAGATTTTAGTGGTTTCCCTCGACTCACCATAAATTTGAGTTTAATGACATACATTTATGATCGTTGGAGTGTCACACAATTCAATTGGACCAGTAAAATTTATCGGTATCCCTAATCCCTGATCCCAACTAACACATATAGGACACTCGGTGTGTTTTAAAGCATGTTAGTTATTTCATTCTCTATTCTTGTCAAAGCTTGGGTCTCTATCGCTATATTTATTATAGTTAAAATTGTTTTGTTATTCCTATATAGCGTAATGTGCACATTTATATTTATGTATAGATCCTTAACTCACATCATCTTCGGGACAATGTATATAAGACTATTATGAGCATGTACTTGTACTGTGTAAAAATATGTAAAACTGTAATATTGTACGAACTTTAATTCGTTTGAACCCCCCTTTTCCCCTCCCCTTTTCTCTTCTGTATCCCCTTTTCTACCTATTTTTATATGCAAAACTTCTTCAATAAAAATTAGACATTGAAAAAAAAAAAAAAGAACATAAGGTAGGTATTATACGAATCGTATACAACATTGTGGTCATATTGACTCCCATAGTCATATTCATTTGTTTGAAATTAAAAACTTTTTTTTTCAAGACAAAAAATATGAAACATCCCAACTGGATCAACACATTAAAGAAATAGGCAAATCCCAAGAAATACTCTTTTGGAATATAAGGATAGAGACAATATCATCACAAATAAAAAAGAGGAAGACAAACCTTTATTGATTCTGAATTTTAACAGAGAAGCCAATCAGGTGAAATCCATTATCAACAAACACTAGCATATTCTTAAAACAGACACAGATTTGTTAACTATTATAAAAGATAAACCTAAAATCATTTATAGGGGAGTGAAAAATTTGAGTAATTTTTTTAATAAGGAACCATATTAAAAAAGCTCACAAAGCTGACCACTTCCAACAAACACTGGGATTCTATCCATGCAAAATGTGCAGAGCATGCAAAAAAACTAAATTTACGAAGAAAAAAAATGGACCATTTTAGATCAATATCCACCAACAAAACATACAAAATGTATTCCATACTTCCTTGCTATTCATCTAATGTGGTATACCTCCTCTGGTGCCCATGTGGCCTGCAGTATGTGGCTATGACCACAAGATCTTTTAAAACCTGTATGCAGGAACACATGAGCAATATACAGAGAGGTTTTGCCAAACATAGGGTCTCTGCACATTTTGCTACGCATCATGATAGTGACTCTCCTTTGATCAGTTTTGCGGTCATATATCAAAAGAAGAGAGACTGGAGGGGGGAAGACAATTTTAAAGAATTAAGCAAAGTGGAAGGGAGGTGGATTTTTGAACTTGATACTTTGGATCCTCAGGGCCTAAATTTAAACTTTGAATTCATTCACTTTTTTTTACAAGTGCAGGTGCAGCATATATTTTCTATATATATTTTTTTAAATATCTTTTTCATATATATGAACAAAAAATAGTCTTAATAGTGTGAGGTTACCATGGAGATGACCTCTGATGGCGTCAAGACACCGGTTGCAGCATGATGACGCAATCGGGTTCAACTAGCAACCCGGGCAGGCTCCGGCTCTGGCGGTCTCAGACAAAATCCCCTCACTAATTATTTAAGTGAATATGTTGGTGGCAGGTATATAATTATCTTTTATTGTATTAGCTCATCCTGATGAAAGTTAGGTTTACAAACTGAAATGTCGCTCTTTTAAATTTTAAGCAAAAAACGCTACGTTTTATTTTATCCTCTTAGAGTCTTCGGAGTGCGATCTGAACAATTTGGATATGTATATGTGTGTGTATGTATATATGTGTGTGTGTGTATATAGATATAAATATATATTTCTATAATTTTTATTTTTTATTCACAGTGAACATAGATAGGTTTTGCGCTACCAATTCAATGCTTGTGCACTTTTCCTAATAATTTTTTTATGAGACACATTTTTATATTTATAATTTAAAGACATACATCTCTCAATTCCAATTGCAATATACCAATTGCTTTTATATGTTTTTATATATTTAGTGTAACCATTTTGCATTATTTTTTTCAGTTAAATATCCATTACGGTTGTTTACTTAAAGACATGCACTCCAAAACCAACTCCTGGATAACCATTAGATTGTATCTAATACCAACCCTTTTTATTTGCAAATCCGGGGATTTTTAGTGGAGTCCCTATTATTTCCAGTTGAGTGGTTCAGACTGCCACTCTAATATTGAGATTTCTAATCTCAACTTCTAATCCACATTATATGGGCAGGTTGCCCTAACTTAAAATGGTAGTTTGGTGAATATGAGATGCTACAATTCAAGTAGTAAAAGAAATAATGCCACTAAAGTAAATTACGTTAAATTACGTCGACCGGAAATTCCGTCAGATGCCACAACATTCAAAATAATCTGGATGCACCAAATTAACTAATTTGATGTGTATTTAAACAAGGAACACGCAGTACTTATCAGAGACATTGAGAGACTGCAGCGCAGTCGAAATGCATCTGATCTCTGAAGTACATTTATTTTATAACTACCTATGTTCATAGGATCTTGTTTTTAATTCCTATATATTTGTCCCAATAAATTTACTTTCAACTGATCCTGTTGTTCCTGAAGCTTCATTGGAAATCCCCCCATGAGTCATCTACAAGTGGATTCCTTTTGCGTTCTATACAGAGTCTGGCATGGCTCTGAAATTTGTGAGTGCAACCATTAATTATCCTTGTATCTGGATGCTTTTACAGTATACACTGTGAGTTGTACTTTTTATTGTTTCATTCTCTACACTTGATATCCTCAAAAATTCTGTTAATAAATATACTTGTATTTGTATGCACTATAAGGGTGTAGTTTACTTTGTGTTTTGTCAGATTGTGTATGTTTTGAGGTATGTTATTTATTAATTTATTTAATTTCTGGTTTGATTAACCCCTTAAGACCGCAGGACGTACTATGCCGTCCTTATTTTGGTGGCTCTAAACGCCGCAGGACGGCATAGTACGTCCTGGGCGGTCTTCAGCCCCACGTGGCCGGCGGAACATGGCCGCTGCAGATCGCGGTCGGGGGGCATGCCTGGCCCCCCAGGCAGCCCCCCTGTGCCTGGGGACCGCGGTCTGCAGCTTCCGATCGCAGTGACAGGCTGTCACTGCGATCGGTATTTACCATGTGTCAGCCGATTTGAAATCGGCTGACACATGGAGCCGGCCGCATTCTTCTGCAGCAGATCGCGGTCGGGGGACATGCCTGGCCCCCCAGGCAGCCCCCCTGGGGTCAGTGACCGCGATCTGAACTGTCAGGCTGCAGTCTGATCACACTGACAGGCTGCCATAGCCTGTCAGTGCGATCAGTGTTACTATGTGTCAGCCCATTGGCTGACACATGTAACTGCAGCCATTAGCCCCCTACAGATCGCGGTGGGGGCATGCCTGTACCTCCCAGGCATCCCCCTGTGGCCAATTACCGCGATCTGTAGGAGGTGATCACAGTGACAGCCAGTCACTGTGATCACTGTTAGTATGTGTCAGCCAATGATCTCAGATCACTGGCTGACACATTGTCTCTGCCCCTCTCCTCACCTCACTTCGATCTGATAGAGAGAGGCAGAGAGATCGTGGTTTTTGCAGCTCCTGTGGAAAAAGAAAGTTTAATTTTTTTTTCAAAGTTTTAAAATTTATATTTTATTTAACCCTTTCAGTGCTGATCACAGCATATTACTGTGATCAACCTGATTAGGGTATTTATTTATTATTTTTTTTTTGGATCAAAAAAAAATTATTTCTAATTTTTTTTGATCCTTTGTGTCAGTCGCAGCAACCCAAATCTCCATTACCCTTTCCCCGCTGCCGTGATCACTATACTGTACAGTATATCTGCTGTACAGTACTGTATCAGTGATCACTGTGATCAGAGGGCTCTCTGATCAGACTGACCTTTTTTAGGGTTATTTTTACATATCAAAAAATAACCCTTTCAGTTTTAAAAACTTTTTTGGGTCAAAAAAATTATTTCTAATTTTTTTTGACCCTTTGTGTCAGTCGCAGCAACCCAAATCTCCATTACCCTTTCCCCGCTGCCGTGATCACTATACTGTACAGTATATCTGCTGTACAGTACTGTATCAGTGATCACTGTGATCAGAGGGCTCTCTGATCAGACTGACCTTTTTTAGGGTTATTTTTACAGATCAAAAAATAACCCTTTCAGTTTTAAAAACTTTTTTGGGTCAAAAAAATTATTTCTAATTTTTTTTTACCCTTTGTGTCAGTCGCAGCAACCCAAATCTCCCTTAACCCTTTCCCCGCTGCCGTGATCACTAAACTGTACAGTTTATCTGCTGTACAGTACTGTATCAGTGATCACTGTGATCAGAGGGCTCTCTGATCAGACTGACTTTTTTTTAGGGTTATTTTTATAGATCTGAAAATAACCCTTTCAGTGTACTGATTGCAGCTGCCTATACTGTGATCAGTACATTTATATTATTTTTTGAGGGCGGGTAGTAGGTGTTAGGCAGGTAGATAATTAATTACCCACTTTAGTATATAAATTAATTAATTTGTCCCCCTAGAATGGCACGTCGCTACTCAGCCGAGGAGGCGTATGCCATTCTGGCAGGCAGTGATAGTGACACTCTGCAAGACAGTGACACTATCACTGCCTCTGACATTGAGCCTCTGAGTGAGACCTCAAGTGATGGTGCCCCACCACCACTCACAAGAGGACGCTCAGCAAGCCCAATGCCAGGCGGAGACTGGGTGCCTCCAAATATGATGGCCCCAGAAATACCGCCGTTCACTGTTACACCTGGCATCACTGTAACAGTGGACGACTGCGAGCCAATTCGTTTTTTTGAGCTCTTTATGTCAGACGATATATTTGAGCTCATGGCTCAGCAAACGAATTTGTTTGCTATGCAGTATCTCTCTGCACATCCGGGGTCCCATCATGGTCGCAGGAATATGTGGAGACCCACGGATGTCGCAGAGATGAAGCGGTTTTGGGCTTTAACCCTAATGATGGGTATTGTAAAAAAGCCCAGTATCAGGTCCTACTGGAGCAAGCAACGTATCCTGGCTACACCTCTTTTCCCTGAGGTTATGTTGAGGGATCGCTACCTGCAACTGCTGCGATTCCTTCATTTTAATGATAACTCGCTGTGTCCCCCTAGAAACGACCCACTGTTTGACAGGCTATATAAAATTCGGCCCTTTATTCAACTCCTGTCAGACAAATTTTCTGAAAATTATGTCCCCGATAAAGATATTTCAATTGACGAGTCCCTTATGAAATTTAAAGGTCGACTGCTATTTAAGCAATATATTCCATCGAAGCGGTCCCGATATGGCGTTAAATTTTATAAATTATGTGAATCCTGTACTGGTTACACATGGGCGTTTCGCATTTACCAGGGGAAGGATAGCCATCTTGACCCACCAGGATGCCCTGATTCTGTGGGTACAAGTGGCAAGATTGTTTGGGATCTAATCCTTCCCTTGTTGAATAAGGGATATAGGCTATGGGTTGACAATTATTATACCAGTATAGAATTATTTAAAAATTTATATTGTTTTGAAACCCTAGCCTGTGGCACAGTGAGGAAGAATCGCAGGGGTTTCCCCCAAGCCCTGGCAAGTGGCAGAAGCAGTAGAGGTTCCTCTTCAGCTCTCCGCCAGGATGAGTTGCTTGCTCTTCGCTTCAGAGATAGGAAAGATGTATACATGC
The DNA here is from genome assembly GCF_036172605.1 of Pelobates fuscus. Lineage (NCBI taxonomy): Eukaryota > Metazoa > Chordata > Amphibia > Anura > Pelobatidae > Pelobates > Pelobates fuscus. Next base: position 132,817,335 of record NC_086320.1, on the reverse strand, counting down.
TGTCTACGATGCATGACGAAAGTACAGTGCCAGTGTCTGTGAGAGGTAGCACTGAGCATCTGGAAAAGCCGAAGTGCATTGTAGACTACAGCAAGTTTATGGGGGGAGTAGACTTGGCTGACCAATGCATACAGCCCTATCTGGTGAACCGAAAAACTAGGACCTGGTACAAGAAAATTGCAATCTACGTGAGCCAGATTGCAATTTTCAATGCCTATGTCCTCTATACAAAAGAGGTCATAGGTAGGCCCTGCCCTTTCCTCGAATTCACATTAAGCATTTTGTCCCGTATGTTATTTACCCAGCCCCCCAATCCCACTTTGGAATCAGGAGATCTCCAAAGACTTTGTGGCAAACACTTCCCTTCCCGAATCCCACCCACCCCTAGTAAAAAAGCTCCCCAAAAAAAGTGCCGTGTTTGCTACAAGAAAGGAGTCCGAAAGGACTCCAGTTTTTATTGTCCAACCTGCCCATCTCTACCCGCCCTCTGCATAACAGACTGTTTCAAAGTCTACCATACAGAGCTGAATTTCTGAATCACTCTGTATGGGACTTTGGCAGTTTGTTTGCTTGATTTACCTGGATTTCTGACCTCGGCTTGTCCTGACTACGCTTTGTTAGCTGCCTGTACCGACCCATTGGCTTGTTTTACCGACTACTCTGAATTCTGGATTCCCCTGACCTTGGCCTGTCCCTGTTTACGCTAGCCATTCTAAAGTGGCTACACCAAACAACTCAAAATACTACATTTGTAGTACTTGAAATGTGACTTCCCAATAAAAAACTGATCACAGGGTTAATGCTGTGATTAGCACTGAAAGGGTTACAAAAAATAGTTTATTTTTTTCGTTTTTTTTACTTCTCAAACTTTTCGCACAGTGACTCTCTATGTGATATCAAAGATCTATCTGCCTCTCTCTGCCTTCAGATCAAAGTGTATGTGGGGTACTGTTCTATTCATGTGATATAATAAAAACCTGGAAACATGGTACATGTAGGTACTGTTATATTCAAAAGACAGTGTTAAATAAAAATACTAAGTCTCTAGTGCACTAACTAATATCAGGATTATGACATTTCCAGTGAAAATGCTATTTATCTGATTAAAAAGACAAAAATCAAAGTAGAAATCACTACATGGGCCCAGCATTTCTGTTAAAATGGCTAGACCTAACATCTCAAATTATGCCATTTGTTATACTCTGGGGTGCCTACTTTTGAAAATGGTTTGCCATAACGGTGGGAATGTTATTACCCAGGCTGCCATACTCTCTGAAAAGCTACATAGGCCCAGAAAATAATATTGGCAAACTTACAAGCTGAAAGGGCATCTAATATATTTCGCCCTGTGACTTATCAGTAAAATCTGAAATAATAGTACGTGGGGGTACCGTTATATTCAGAAGACAGTGTTAAATCAAAATACCAAGTCTCTAGTGCACTAACTAATATCTGTATTATGACATTTCCAGTGAAAATGCTATTTATCTGATTAAAAAGACAAAAATCAAAGTAGAAATCGCTACATGGGCCCAGCATTTCTGTTAAAATGGCTAGACCTAACATCTCAAATTATGCCATTTGTTATACTCTGGGGTGCCTACTTTTGAAAATGGTTTGCCATAACGGTGGGAATGTTATTACCCAGGCTGCCATGCTCTCTCAAAGGCGAGAGAGACCCAGAAAATCACTTTGTTAAATTGCCAACTTTGAAAAGGACATCTAATATTTTTGTCCCCATGACTTCCCCCCCCAAAACAGAGAATCTAGTACATGGGGGTACTGTTACATTCAGGAGACAATGTTAAATACAAATAGTGAGGCTTTGTTGCAATAACTCATATCAGGAATATGAAATGTCCTGTGAAAATGGAGTTCATGTGCGTGAAAAAGCACAAATAAAGCTATAACCCCTATGTGGGCCCTTCATTTCTGATAAAGTGGTTAGACCAAACATCTTGCAATGCACCATTTCTTATACTCTGGGTTGCCTACTTTTGAAAATGGTATGCCATAATAGTGGAAATGTTATTACCCAGGCTGCCATGCTCTCTCAAATGCGATATAGGCCCAGAAAATCACTTTGCCAAATTTCAATGTAATAAAGCCTAAATGGATAAGCCGTATATATGACCGTGTAACTTTCCAAAACACCATAAAACCTATACATGGGGGGTACCATGGCACTCGTGAGACCTCACTGAGCAGAACTAGGAGTGTTTCAGGGCAGTAAACTATATACTAACAATAATATTATCAGTGAAAGTACAGATTTTATGTGAAAAATGCAAAAAAAACAAACAAACACTAAATTTGGCTAGGGTTTGTGCCCAAGTGGCTACTAGAAAAGACTGGGCATACCCCATTTTGAATACCCTGGGATGTCTACTTTTTCAAATGGTATGCCATGATGGGGGTAATTTTCATTTCTTGGCTGCCATACGGTCTCAAAGGCAGCCTGGACACTGCAAACTAATCTGACAAATTTCAAGGTGAAAAAGCATAAATGGATAAGCCGTATATATGACCCTGAAACTTTCCAAAACCCCATAAAACCTATACATGGGGGGTACCATGGCGCTCGTGAGACCTCACTGAGCAGAACTAGGAGTGTTTCAGGGCAGTAAACTATATACTAACAATAATATTATCAGTGAAAGTACAGATTTTATGTGAAAAATGCAAAAAAAACAAACAAACACTAAATTTGGCTAGGGTTTGTGCCCAAGTGACTACTAGAAAAGACTGGGCATACCCCATTTTGAATACCCTGGGATGTCTACTTTTTCAAATGGTATGCCATGATGGGGGTAATTTTCATTTCTTGGCTGCCATACGGTCTCAAAGGCAGCCTGGACACTGCAAACTAATCTGACAAATTTCAAGGTGAAAAAGCATAAATGGATAAGCCGTATATATGACCCTGAAACTTTCCAAAACCCCATAAAACCTATACATGGGGGGTACCATGGCGCTCGTGAGACCTCACTGAGCAGAACTAGGAGTGTTTCAGGGCAGTAAACTATATACTAACAATAATATTATCAGTGAAAGTACAGATTTTATGTGAAAAATGCAAAAAAAAAAAACAAACACTAAATTTGGCTAGGGTTTGTGCCCAAGTGACTACTAGAAAAGACTGGGCATACCCCATTTTGAATACCCTGGGATGTCTACTTTTTCAAATGGTATGCCATGATGGGGGTAATTTTCATTTCTTGGCTGCCATACGGTCTCAAAGGCAGCCTGGACACTGCAAACTAATTTGACAAATTTCAAGGTGAAAAAGCATAAATGGATAAGCCGTATATATGACCCTGAAACTTTTCAAAACCCCATAAAACCTATACATGGGGGGTACCATGGCGCTCGTGAGACCTCACTGAGCAGAACTAGGAGTGTTTCAGGGCAGTAAACTATATACTAACAATAATATTATCAGTGAAAGTACAGATTTTATGTGAAAAATGCAAAAAAAACAAACAAACACTAAATTTGGCTAGGGTTTGTGCCCAAGTGGCTACTAGAAAAGACTCGGCATACCCCATTTTGAATACCCTGGGATGTCTACTATTTCAAATGGTATGCCATGATGGGGGTAATTTTCATTTCTTGGCTGCCATACGGTCTCAAAGGCAGCCTGGACACTGCAAACTAATCTGACAAATTTCAAGGTGAAAAAGCATAAATGGATAAGCCGTATATATGACCCTGAAACTTTCCAAAACCCCATAAAACCTATACATGGGGGGTACCATGGCGCTCGTGAGACCTCACTGAGCAGAACTAGGAGTGTTTCAGGGCAGTAAACTATATACTAACAATAATATTATCAGTGAAAGTACAGATTTTATGTGAAAAATGCAAAAAAAAAAAACAAACACTAAATTTGGCTAGGGTTTGTGCTCAAGTGGCTACTACAAAAGACTGGGCATACCCCATTTTGAATACCCTGGGATGTCTACTTTTTCAAATGGTATGCCATGATGGGGGTAATTTTCATTTCTTGGCTGCCATACGGTCTCAAAGGCAGCCTGGACACTGCAAACTAATCTGACAAATTTCAAGGTGAAAAAGCATAAATGGATAAGCCGTATATATGACCCTGAAACTTTCCAAAACCCCATAAAACCTATACATGGGGGGTACCATGGCGCTCGTGAGACATCACTGAGCAGAACTAGGAGTGTTTCAGGGCAGTAAACTATATACTAACAATAATATTATCAGTGAAAGTACAGATTTTATGTAAAAAAAAGAAAACACAAAAAAAAACGCTAACTTTGGCTAGGGTTTGTGCCCAAGTGGCTACTACAAAAGACTGGCCATACCCCATTTTGAATACCCTGGGATGTCTACTTTTTCAAATGGTATGCCATGATGGGGGTAATTTTCATTTCTGGGCTGCCATACGGTCTAAAAGGCAACCTAGGTCACTCAAACCAATCTGTCAAATTTCTATGCAGAAAATAAAATAATGGACAAGTCGTATATTTGACCCTGTAACTTTCCAAAACCCCATAAAACCTATACATGGGGGGTACTGTTTTACTCGTGAGACATTTCTGAATACAAATATGTATGTTTTATTGCAGGAAAACCGAATAGTATTCTGACATTAACAGTTAAATTGCCATGCTGAAATTGAAAAATAACAAGATTTCATAATTTTTTCAAGTTTTTTAGATTTTATTCATATAAAATGGAGTTCCATACATGAATGTTTGATATTAAATGAAAGCCCTGTTTCCCCTGAACAAAATGATATATAATAAGTGTGGGTGCACTTAGTATGAAAGAGGTAAATTATTGTTGAACAGACATATAGTAAAATTCTGTGGTTTGTTTACATTTTTTTTGGATCACAACTTGTACATTTGGCTGCGGTCTTAAGGGGTTAATTTCATAAGGACAAAGAAGCACACAAAGAAAACTTGCTCGCCCAATTGTTTTCTGGACAAATTGATTCAGCCAAACTAACTTTATTTTTTTATTTTGCTTTGCACAAGTCTACTCTGGAGAAGCAGTTAGCAGTTATATCAACTGGTAATTCCAAGCTAGCAGATGGTGGTAGTAATTTCAGGGTATAGAGTAGGGCTGCAGTTGTGGCTGGGACAATGGCAGGGCCATGGGTGCAAAATAAAAAAAAAAAAACATGGAGGAAAAAGACAAAGAAAGAGAGCCCTGTCAGACAGGAGAGGGAGCAAGGAACATAAGGGTAGGGGAAAAAAATCATAAACAAAAGGAGACGCTTCCTCCCATCTACAATTATGGTTTGAAAATCAGTTTCACTTAAATTCAAATTCACTTATTGGAAGGTGATATTTAAATATTGTGGGTGATCAAATGTGGTTGGGGTATTCAATGTCTAAAATAGAACTACCGTATATACTTGAGTATAAGTCGAGTTTTTCAGCACATTTTTTGTGCTGAAAAAACCCCACTCGACTTATACTCGAGTCAATGTCTGTATTATGGCAACTTACATTGCCATAATACAGACAAGGACCGCTGGGCTCATTACAAGCCCGGCAGTCCTGTTGGGGGCTTGCAGCGAGCTGTAACTTACCTTTCCTTCAGCTTCTTTCAGCTCCCTTCTCCTCCGTTCAGCTCCCCTGTCTGCTCCACTGCAAGTCTCTCGAGAGCCGCGGGGTCAGAGCGCGAGACTTACAGGGGAGCTGACCGGAACGCAGGAGAGAGAAGGGAGCTGACAGGAGCTGCAGGAAAGGTAAGTTACAGCTCGCTGCCAGCCCCCCTCCTACACAGCCCATCCACTGGACCACAAGAGAATGAGAGCCCACCTCCCTGGCCAGCTAACAAGCAGGGAGGGGGGACGAAAATAAAATTAAACAATAAAAAAATAATAATATTACAATAAAAAAATGTAAATATTAAAATTAAAATAAATTAAAAATAATAAAAATGGCCTCCCCCCCACCCAGTTCACACACACTACACACACTCATACAAACACACTCTGCATTATATACACACACACTCATACAAACACACACACTCATACAAACACACACTCTGCATTATATACACACACACACTCTGCATTCACACAAACACACACTCTGCATTATATACACACAGAGTGTGCGTGTATAATGCAGAGTGTGTGTTTGAATGAGTGTGTGTTTGTATGAGTGTGTGTTCGTATCAGTGTGTGTGTGTATATTATAATAAAAAATCACAGAATTTCATAGCCCTAAGTTTTATCCTCGACTTATCCACGAGGCATAGCATATTTCACAATTGTTGATCACAAAACTGCACTCGACTTATACATGAGATCGACTTATACACGAGTATATACGGTAATCACAAGAAATAAATGCATTTTGTTATACTTTACATGCTGAAAAGTCTGTGTCTTTGTAGTTAAATTAAGGTTACATTTTAGTGCTTAATTTTTGAAATGCTCTTAGATGTCAACATTTGTTTCTTTACTATGGGCTATCATTCACATGACATTTACACAACACAGAAACATTGTTTATGATGCACAGCACTGCAAAAGTAGATTTTTAACCCAAGATGTAGAAGGCAAATGCATTAAAACATATCGCTGTGAGAAACCAAACCAATAGTGAGATTTATCACTATTATCAATATTGTTAAACAATGGGTAATTTAACCCCTTAACCCCTTAAGGACCGAGGACGGTTCAGGACCGTCATCGGCATTTTTGCATTGCCAACCGAGGACGGTCCTGAACCGTCCTAACGGTCCAATGTACTTACCCGATCGCCGTCGTTCCCCCGGCGGCGATCGACGGTGCTCCCAGTGTGGGGAGACTGCCTGCAGCCCAGACAGTCTCCCCATGGCGGATTAGGACCCCTGTGGCCATGTGATCGCCCAACAGGGCGACCACATGGTCACAATAGGTGTCCTAGTCTCTGCCTGCAGGGGGACTGTCTGTGCTGACAGGCAGTCTCCCTGCTTAGTGTAAAATCATAAAAAAAATAAAGTTTAAAGTTAATAAATAAAAATAATTATATATGTGTATATATATATGATATATAGACGTATATTATATATATATAATATACGTCTAAATATCATATATATAATGTCATACTAAGTGTATTTTTATATTAATATGTACATATATTAATATAAAAATACACTTATAATTAAATTACACGTGTATATATATAATATATATAATAACTATATATATTGTATATATATTATTATAAACTACAAATAATAAGTAATTTAAATTAAACTAAAAAAATTAAAAATAATAATAAAAATGTAAAAAAAATTGCACATCTATACGAAATTTTATTCTAACTGTATTTTGATATTAATACATATATATTTATATCAAAATACACTTAGAATGAAATTGTATATATATCTATGTATATATAAATAAATAAAAAGAATACGAACTATTCATATGTCCATATACAAAATTACATAAATAATTATATAAATATACACGTAGACTTCAAATATATAAATATGCATATATATTTAAATTCTACGTGCGTATTTATGTAATATTTTTACATAATTAAGTTATTTTATTGATTGCAATTTAAGGGACCTGCCTGCCAACCCAGGCCGAAAGTCCAGAGAATTTAATTTGCTATCACTGTATTTTACCCTGTAACGTTCTACGACACCCTAAAACCTGTACATGGGGGGTACTGTTTTACTCGGGAGACTTCGCTGAACACAAATATTAGTGATTCAAAACAGTAAAACATATCACAGCGATGATATTGTCAGTGAAAGTGACTTTTTTTTGCATTTTTCACACACAAACAGCACTTTTACTGATGATATAATTGTTGTGATACATTTTCCAGTTTTGAAACACTAATATTTGTGTTCAGCAAAGTCTCCTGAGTATAACAGTACCCCCCATGTACAGGTTTTATAGCGTTTTTGAAAGTTACAGGGTCAAATATATGGGTCAAATATTTTTACATTGAAAATGGCCAGGTTGGTTACGTTGCCTTTGAGAGCGTATGGTAGCCCAGGAATGAGAATTACCCCCATGATGGCATACCATTTGCAAAAGTAGACAACCCAAGGTATTGCAAATGGGGTATGTCCAGTCTTTTTTAGTAACCACTTAGTCACAAACACTGGCCAAAATTAGCGTTCAATTTAGTTTTTTACTTTTTTCACACACAAACAAATATGAACGCTAACTTTGGCCAGTGTTTGCGACTAAGTGGCTACTAAAAAAGTCTGGACATACCCCATATTGAATACCCTGGGTTGTCTACTTTAAAAAAAATATGTACATGTGGGGTGTTATTTAGCCATTTATGACAGATAATAGTGTTACAATGTCACTATTGATACATTTTAAAAATATAGGTTTTGAAACCGCAATATCCTACTTGTACCTATAGCCCTATAACATGCAAAAAAATAGCAAAAAGCATGTAAACACTGGGTATTTTTAAACTCAGGACAAAATTTGGAATCTATTTAGCAGTTTTTTTCCATTCGCTTTTGTAGATGAGTAAAAGATTTTTTACATAAAAGTCAAAAAACATGTATTTTTTTAAATTTTTCATCATATTTTTTCATTTTTTTAAAATTAAATTACATGAGATTATATAAATAATGGTATGTAAAGAAAGACCCTTTTGTCCTGAAAAAAACAATATATAATTTGTATGGGAACAGTAAATGAGAGAGCGGAAAATTACAGCTAAACACAACCACCACAAAAGTGTCAAAAAGATGCTTGGTCGCAAATGTACAACATCGCAAAAAAAGTCCGGTCCTTAAGGGGTTAAGGACTGAGCCAAATGTACACATTGTGATCAAAACAAAACGTAAACAAAACCTGGAATTTGCGCTATATGTCTGTTCAGGCGTAATTCACCTCTTTGATATTATGTGCACCCACTCTTACTATATATCATTTTATTCAGGGGAAATAGGGTTTTAATTTAACATCAAATATTTATATATTAAACATCATTTAATATGAATAAAATATAAAAAAGGCAGAAAATAAGAATTTTTGAATTTTCTTTAGTTCTACGTGACAATTTAACTGTGAATGTCATGATACTGTTTGCTTTTACTGCAATAGAATACACATATTTGTATTCAGTGATGTCTCACATGTAAAACAGTACCCCCAATGTGCAGGTTTTATGGTGTTTGGGGAAATTACAAGGTCAAATATAGCATGTTACATATTTCAGTTTTTTCACATTGAATTCGCCAGATTGGTTACGTTGCCTTTGAGAGCGTATGGTAGCCCAGGAATGAGAATTACCCCCATGATGGCATACCATTTGCAATAGTAGACAATCCAAGGTATTGCAAATGGGGTATGTCCAGTCTTTTTAGTAGCCACTTGGTCACAAACACTGCAGACCACATACACCCTTTCATGGCAATGGTGTTACCTAATGCTCTCTTTCAGCAGGATAATACACCCTGCAACATTGCAAAAATAGTTCAGGTAATGTTTTGAGGAAGTAAAGAATACCAAAATGATACCACACTCAATTTAAATTGAGTGCGGTATCATTTTGGTATTCTCTACCATTTCATTGTGGGTCTTGAGAGGTGACCCAGATACCTGCACCTAAGGTGTGATTGAGTGCAAGTACTTTTTGATTTAATGTTTTGAGGAACATGACAACGAGATGTTGTCTTGACCTCCAAATTCCCCAGATCTCAATTCGATTACTGGTACCTCACAACTTGCAGAACTTTAAGTGCCTGCTGCAAATGTGCCAATTACGATAGGGCAAGTTCAGGAGACTGATGGAGTCCATGTCTCAATGCATGATAGCTGTTTTGGCAGCACAAGGGGGGCCTACACAATATTAGTCAGGTTGTTTTAATGTTGTTTCTGCTCAGTATATATATATATATATATATATATATATATATATATATATGTGTGTGTGTGTGTGTTTTGTTTTTTCTTTCAATGTTACTTTCTTTACTGTAATACTGTTATTTTTACAATGTAGTTTTTTGTACATACAGCTTTCTAGTCTATTCTGTAAATGCAGTATATTAGCATTTAGTGTGCATGTTATTATGAATTTTTTGTTAGAATCTGTTTAGAGAAATTTTTTAATAAGTAAAACAGGGTATAAGGGTAAGGGCAAATCATGTATTTTATATAGTTATTTGATATGTATTTGTATTCACTATCATATCAAATATAACATGGAGGAAGAGAGGGGTACTTGCTGTGACCTTTGCCACTCTCTGTTACGCTACTTAGTGCTGCATGTAGAAGACTTACATGCCTAGAATGAACAAATGTTTTGTACCATTAGAGATTTCTGGACACGTTATGTAGCAGCGAAATAAGGTTGGATTTTTGTGGGATTTATTTTGCCATGTGTAGTTGGAATGATAGAAAATAGGATTTTTTTTTTTCATGTGTGTTTTTTTGTGTTCTACTGTGTTTTTGCTTTCACTAAGTTTTTTTTTTTTTTTTAATAGGTTCATTTATGGGATTTTTTTTAACCCAGTGATAGCATTAAATACCCCAGTGGATTTCTTTCCAAAGTGTTTAACGACATAAATTAAATTTCCACACTCCGATCTCTTCTAGTAAATGTTGTTCAGGCCAATACTTCATAAGGCAAATTAAACACAACAGCACAGCAGTGACTTACAATTATTTTGCATAATTAAAAACATTTATCTTGTTATTCGGTTAATTATATATTTGCCTCTGTTGGAATATAGCAATTACCTGTCTTTACTGCACTGTTGTCTAGAAACGCATTAAATAGGATTCATTAAAAGGACATATCGTCAATGAGTTGATATGCTTTACCACTAAAATAATACTCAGTTCAGCAATATTTTAATGACTACAGGAATCTATAATTCAGTTATGATTTAATGAGCTGCATTTCTGCTCCAGTGGTTTGCAATACGAGCGAGTTATTCCTTTTGGTGCTTGACTAAAAGCATATATTATTTTAGTTGTTAAATAATATTTTTTTGTAAACATTAGTTATTATGTGTGTATATTTCTGCTTACTGGATAGCACCATATTTTTCTTTACGCCAGCAAATGGAGTGGCCAATACAGAAACGTGCAGAACCTACCACTCAAAATAAAAGTATATAGTGTATCATAACTAAACAAATTTGCTTATTAATCATTTAAATAAAAAATATGAGCACTTTTTACAGCATGGTAAACAGAAGAGATGGATCCAGACGTGGACCCCTTGCTCACGGTGCCTGGAGAGATATCAGCTATGCCTCACTGATGATGCCTAACAAGGCTGAAATCATTGTCTGGGGTTGCTGTGTCTCTCGTGCAGAGGGAACTTGCTGGCATTTTGGTATGGGTGGGACCAGTCTGATATGTTTCAGAGATGTTCTCTCTGTAATGGCACAAGATGAGGTAAAACCAGCTTGAAATCTGAGCGGTGACCCACCAAAGGGCAGGTTATTTCAGCTGCTGCCCGTTCTCAGTATTCTCTTGAGCCCTGTTTTTTGCTCTCCGATGGAGAGATAACATTCTATTTAAGCCAGTGTAAAGAATATTTCTGCTTCAATGATTAATTGCATATTAAGAATGCATTAGAGTATAAGGAACACTTTCACTGGGCAACAATTCAAAACAATATTCACTAGCATGACTTGCTCTTGATAGACTGCTAAAGTTACACATGAAACAATTTATACATTGTATTGTACACCCAATGTACTACAATACTAAGAGCATCTCATATATTTACAAAGCAGTATTTTCTTCTTGAACATCAAACAGAAAATAATTTTCTCTCTGGTCTCTCCATTTCCAAAAATGTATTTTGACCCTTGTGCCTGTGCTTCATGCAAATCCAACCCCCTTTATCATATTAATACCCCCACCTAATATCCATGAGTGGGAAGACAATGAGGGTGCAATGACATGCACATATATTGTTGCCCTACAGGCCACCACTGTGTGGGGGAGGTAGGGACACTAACATGACCCCATCCATTTTACTCTGCATATGCACTTAATGAGATGAGGCCTTTGTGGTGACTGGGTAGCAATAGTCCACCTTCTTGTATGTGTATATATATTTTTTTAAATACTTTATTTGTAGTGGCAGTCATGGCATAGAGCCTCCAGACATCACTTATTATACATATTGATAGATTGGGTTACAAAGTTATACATCTGTATATACCTGGTTATTTACAGTTGGTCTTACATTCATAGCTTTATTCAGCTGTTAAGTCTGAATCCCCTGCTCCGACCATCACAAATTTTACATTTCTAACATTGGGTAATATGTACAGTGGTACAGAAAAGAAGAGACGTTGTGGTTATACCATAGCATATGTTTTAATTGGGGTTCAGCCCTCAATATTGTCATTGCTGATTATTTATGTATTTACCATTAGAGGATGTGTAGACCTGTGTCCTATATCAACCAACTATGTACAGTTGGTTTGGTTGAGATGGTGGATAGAGGAGGATAAGGAGAGGGTAGGGTTAGGGGGACTTGAGTGGGGGAGGAGGACCTTCAAAGTGGTGTTTGGTTTTAGTGCCCTTAGCTGACCAATTCGGGGTGGTCGTACTGCAGTTCGTACTTGGATGTTGGGTGTGCACCTTATGTAGTGTATTCGTTAGGTTATCCCCTGATTTTCCCCAAGTTCTTCTTATTGTGCAGAGGTCGTGTAAGCTACCTATCATGGGGGTGGGGGGGTGCTGTGGTGCGGTCTTTGACCTTTGTGTATCTCGATTTCTATATACCTGCTGTTGGTTGTTTGCATATGGTTGTTAAGATTCTGAAGATGTGTCTTCCTCCTGCAGCCATATATAAGGCCTTCTCTGGTGGAAGGTGCGATGAGGGGGTGGTGAGGAAAGGGGAGGGCGAGGAAGGTGATGAGGGAGAAAGATGCCTTTTCCCCCGCAGTGGGCCCAGCTGGCACATATAGGGCCACTCCCAGATCTCTTTTATTTCTTCCGTAATTGTGTGTTTTCAGTCATTGATGTATGTCTCCCAGGGCTGCCAAACCTTTATAAAAATATTCTCAGTATTTCTAATTTGGGTGGTCAGTTTGTTCATCAGGTAATTGTCTTTAAATGTTATGACTACTTCTTCCAACGTGGGTGTGGAGCTTGTATGTGTATATTATACCTCACCTGCTGCCTCCAATGAGATGCAGCCTTTTAATGACTTCACAGCAATAGCTGAGCAATAGATTTTAAAAATGTAGTTGTATGACTACTGCCAGATATTTTTATCTTTTTTTGCAATCTGTAATGGAATTGGATAAAAGTGATACCTAAAATACTGATAATGTCAACAAGACACTTATTTGCGCATATGAATAAATATTAAGTCATTTTAAAGTATTGTACTATTGACCCTGGCAATTATAAGCTGTCAACCTCTTACCAACAATCCCCTCAATCCATTTCAAATTAGTAAGGTTTCTATTTCATGACCAGTGGATATGCCGGTTAGTTTTATGAAATTGCGCCATGAACTGTTTCTTCCCATGTTGGTAAAAAATGCTATAGAAAGTTTTAAAAGATCTTCAAAAGAAAATCTCCTAGCTGTACAAATTACATGTTTTAGCCTATAATGTGTTTTTGATTATAGTTAGGCAATTCAGATATCAACAAGATCATTGAGTTAAAAAAAAATCTATAATGTACAGCTGATACACAACAGACGGGTTTAAAATACGATATAATGTATAGATGTACAGACTGTGTTTGTATGAAGATGTTCATCAGTATTAATAGATAAGTGGGTTGACAACTCAAAGGTCACTGGAATCCCCTATATATTATTTGTGGTCCAACTTAGGGTTTTTGCAGCCTTACCCATAACTTTTCTCTTATATTGACTATGTAATTTACAATGCTTTACATGGAAAACATTTACATATTTACATTTGTGGTCAGAGATTTCAGATTGACTCCTAGTCAAGGGTCAAATTGGCCAGACCACAGTTCCACTGGCCAACACCTACCTTTCAATGTAAAACACCTAGGAAACACCTCAAAGCCATAGGCCACCTTGCAGAGGGTATCTCAATCCTGGGGGAGACTTCAACCTTTCTCTAGACTCACTACTTGACACGATGTTCTCCACGATGAGATATTAAATGTCCGATCACAAGAGCTGATCATGCACCCCTGTCTCTTGCCATACAAATACAGCAGAAGTCCCGCAGAAGTCGTTTCAATGGAAACTAAATTACCTCCTCCTTAAAGATCCCAACATAGTATCCCATCTCTGGGAATCTCTACCTGGTGGCACTGCCCGCAAATCCAGACTTACTGGACCAACATAGTGAAAATGACCAAAATACTCATGGGAATCCTACTCCCTCTTACACCACACACCTTGGTATTCCTGATCTTTCCCAGCCGTCAACTCACTCATTCCCGTAAAATGGAAGAAATACAACGCTCCATCCATCAGGGAATGGAACACTAAAGTTGACGCAATCAAAACAATGGAGGAGATCCACGCAGCCATCTCCCACAAATATCCACTTTACCAAGCGGTATGGGAGCCATAGATACGATTCATGACAGAAAAATAATCTACCCTCCTCTTGGTCCCATCCACCTACACCATTTCTGCCATACTGTCCTCTTACAGGCCTTGAGACATAACATCCCCCCCTCCTTCTCCTCTGGTCTTCCTACTCCCTGTTCCCCTTACCTGATCCCTGTTCCCTTTACCTGCTCATCCTATTTGTTCTTTCTCACAAACACTAACCGCCACGCTGTCTCTGGCTGATGTTGGGTAGACCATTGTCGGCAGACATGGTTGTGATGACCCTGTCGACGACCAGAATTAGTTATCCACTGCGACTCACCCAAACAATTAATCATGCACCTATTACACTCAAGCCCAATGACAGTGTTGGATTTCTTATCCTATAATTCCCTGTTTATTGCTCCCCTGTTCCAAACCTTACTCACTGCCCTATCTTACTATAACAATACCATATCAGCGATCCAAAACGCGTTCCCAATATTGGACTAAGACCAACAGTTGAACCCAACTCTGCCCAATGTTCCCACCACACACCCAAGCATGGACACTCCCCGGTCCACATTTGGGGGATACATATGACATGATGCAAGTCTAAAACTAGATACAAATAGCTAAGGATAGTTACTTCACTGTATACCGGATGTACTATCTTTTCTGTGATGTACTACTCTACTATTCATCTTTTGTTAAACTGTATCACAAACAATCAAACCTGTATGAATTGAAATCTTGCTATGGTGTTGTATGACTTATACTTACAATAAAGTATTTTAAAACTAAAAAAAAATTAGTTAATATGATGGAGCACCGTGGTGGGAGTCAGCAAGCCACCAATATAAGCTGTGAACAGAAATCCACAGGCATCACAAAGTAGGACTCAAAATTAGAGGAGAGTTTATTATGGTCAAAAAGACAAAGGAAGAAGCTTTAATCATGTACAAAGAACAATAGTACATTAAACATTTAAATACCTTAGGTACTCAGAAAATGCCAAACAGCTGCCTCAGTCTCAATAATGATGTCATAAATTCGAGGAACATCTCTCTCCAAAACTGGAAGTGATAGAAACCAAAAACATAAACTCGAGGAATATCTCTCTCCAAAACCGGAATTGATAGAAACCAAAAAAGATAGCGAAAAAAGATATACACAGCTGATAAAAAATCAGCAAATATAAAAATACATAATTATGTGGGGACATCACCTGGGACCCTGTCATACTGAGAGCCACTAGAAGATGGGTGAACCCTGCAATGCAATTTCTCATAAATTGCAATGTTTTGCATTACAGGGTAAAAGTGACAGAGATACTGCAACCAGGCCACTTCATCTCAATGAAGTAGTCTGTGTGACTATAGTGTTCCTATGCAGCAAATTATCTGCAACATATCTTTGTTTGTCATGCAAAAACAAAATGTATGTTTCTGATACAAATGGCGTAATCTGTCATATATATAATAACGAGACCTAAAAATAAAGCAAAACTATAACTATAATGTGAAAACATCAGGTCATATTTGCTTTGCTATTTAGAAATGCACTGTTTGAATAATAATTAAAAACATATCACAATATATCTTTAAGCAAGAATATATAATCAGTTACATAAATGAAACGATGAAGTCTCTTATTTAAAATTTTTCACATTACCTCTTTGAGAGCGAAATTAATCAAATAAAACTCTAATTTTAATAACACTTTGACAAGTTGTACCCTTTGGTGTGAGCTGTCAATTAAGTATATAATAACATATTAAAAATTAACTAACTACAGAGATTGATTGAGCGATTTAATGGTTTTTTATTTGAAGGACTCCGTTGCTATAGTCCATAGTTCCGTGCATTATTACAATTATTTGGCAAAAGCAATATGCAGGAGACTCATTCTCTCCCTCTATAATTTTTAAAGTTTAATTGAAAAAAGGCAGAAAATATAGGAAACATGGATAATTTATCAAACTGACAATTCTTGGTTACAGTTTGAAATTAATTTTGAATTAATTTTATTTACCACCAATTAACACTTTAGTGAATAGCTTGTTTGTCTTGAACTGATCTGCCTTTACAGGTAAAGTGAATTGCTTTACCCCTTGGAGCTCCCAGTTGATTTCCTATTATTTGGCTTTTAAGTTGCACTGAAATATGTGCCTGGGAAAACCCTACTGATGCAGTATAATTTTACCTTTTGTCACCTTGCTATGCTCAGTCTTGCTCTGGTGGTTGACTTTTGACATTAAAGGGAAATTGTAGGCACTATAATCATTTCATCTAATTGAATTGGTTATATGCCTGGAGTTCTCAAGGGCGGTCTCACCATTCAGTGTTAGACAGTTTTTTTTAAACAGTTTTACAGTGAATGAGGGTCCCTGTCTTCAGTCACTCTTGCCTGTTAGCAGTATGCTCATCCAGTATTATTCCTCCCACCTAGCTGTTTCTGTTTCATGTAATGATTTTCCTCCTACATAGTAAACTGATGATCATTAGCACCTGTTTGGTATAACTGTTTTTGAAAACATTATTACCTTACAGGATGTCTAACCCTTTGCACAGTAGGGTGGGTATATATCTGTATGTATATATATATACATAACTCCCTCACAAACAAAACCATTCACTATGGATAAGATTCATGACAGAAAAATATATATATAGTGAATGGTTTTGTTTGTGAGGGAGTTTATATTTCTGCTAATTTCCTCAGAGAGGCATATGACATTTAACCCCAGGGGGAGTATGTGTTGTATGTAACTTAAATTAATGTTTAGATATGGAACCCTGGGGTGGAGCATTCGGAGAGTAGGGCGGGCTGGAGCTCCACGCCTCAGTTTATATACAACTGAGAGAAATAAGGTCCATGCCAGGGTTTAGGACTGGCCTGGACAGCTGCAGCAGTGGGAAGAAACCCCTCCCTGCTAGGCAGGTAAAGAGAGATTATTGTTTCTCCCTTGGAGGTTGGAAGCAGCAGGCTGGTTTGGAGCACTGTGGTGCAGAAGGATAGCATTCAATGTGAATGAGCACTGGAGTGCAGAGAGTTGCTAATAAACAAGGTTGGTGAAACCGGTATTTTGTTTAAGTTTAATTCTTGCTAGAGAGGGACATTGAATGTTAGTAAGAGCTAGGATTTTGTTTACAGGGATTTCTGTTACATTATTATGTCTTTCATTTGCTGCTGTCTCCTGAGTGATTGTTAATTGCAATACAGGATATCTATCTATCTATCTATCTATCTATCATACCTTGATGGAGAGCACTCACAGGACTCAGTACTTTAAAAAAAAGTGCAGTGATGCATAAACCATTTAAGTATTCAGTGCTCAAGTGTTCATTGGAGGGTGAGAAGGGTGAAAACAAGACTTGGTGATGTCATGAGTGATGTATCAATTTTCAAAAAAAGTCATCAGTGCAAATAACCCTATATTCCGCAGGAATTACGAAGCAAAGTATAAGAACAAAAGTTAAGAAATGTAGAATATATACACATATTTACAAAGTATAGAGATGGTTGTTGAGGTACTGACCGGGCACTCTGAAAGAATTCTATCTGGTAAATAACTGAACATTTCCAATATGCAATATTCACAAGTGCCTGTCCAGCCACGCAACCCCAACAACCTAGGAGTGTAACTCCCAACATCGAGAACCTTTCCCACTAGGTGCTAAGAAGTAGTAAGGGACTAAATAGACACAAGTCACAGAACACCAAGTAATCGCAGTGTCAATGCGATACATAAGAGAATTCAATAACGGCTACATTTGTGTCAAAGCCTCCTAAAACAATCAATGTTTTTTAACCCCTTTGTGTAGAAAATTACTCACATAATCCTAAACTCTTGTTTTTCAAACGAGCAGCTACCAATGCAAAACATTAAAGAAATTCAGAAGGAACTGTAGAACCTACAACTAGCTGGAAACACTCAACAGCTAATATATGCATACAGCCAACATATTTGTATTATCTTCTTGGCAGGAAACAGGATAGTGGGTTCTTCTCATTAAGTCCATGGGGGGACAAAGTATCCAATGTATGTATCTATTCAAAACGCCTCTCTTTGTAAAAGTCTGACATCCCTATTGCCACCTCTAGTTGGCATAGGGACATGATCTGTGCCCATAAATTGTACGGAGGGTGGAGGCTTCTAGGAAATGTCAGGCAACTGGAGTGTTAGCAGAATTATTTAGGAGAGCCATGCGTATGGCATAACTGTTTCCTCTCATCCGTTCTCTTAGGTTGTTAGACGTCTTGCCCACGTAAGCAAATCCACAAGGGCACATTCTCCAGTAGACAACATGTGTCATTATACAAGTGATCCTGTATCTAACCTTGTACTTTTTTCCAGAACGAGAGTGAAAGAACACTTCCCCTGGGGTCATGTAGTTACAGGCTGTGCATTTGAGACATCTAAACATTCCTGTATTGCTCATATTAGGTTGTTACTTTGTTAGTACATATTTTGGTATGTGTTAAAATAGATCGACGTTTCAGTCCCACATGTGGTCTTTCTTCAGGATCAAACATAAAGTACAAGTGTAACATCATTCAAATATATAGGTTGGCAATAAGTGAAGATCAACTCCCCCTAGGTGCTGTGTATCATCAGCGCTTCACACTAAGTCCCAGGTGCATGCATCTGAAAGCACCGCCCCCTCAAGTGATGTGATGCAGTAATGGCGTGATTGCTGTCAGCAAGTATCCATGGCAACTCGGTATGCTAAATCAGCGCTGCCATGGTGACAGCTAAATATATCAGAACAGATAGAGCTAGGAAGCCCTCTAAGTGAAATTACACCAATTTATGGTATTGGGGAAAGTGTCTAAGTGAAAGGATGAATAAAGTGCTTGGAAGTTATAGAAACATATGACAGTGCATAGACAGATCGCTATGTTAAAGTGACATGCTAATGATAGAACCTTAAAGTGTCTGTAATGCATTAAAAGTGGCAGTATGTGTATATCTATACAATAAAGTGCTAGAATCAGCATAAAGTGCCTAATACGTGAACTATTAAAAAAAAAAAAAAAGGGACAAGTGCTGGTACTATACATATGTCAGTTAATATAAAATATTTTCCATATCATTTCTATAAAAACATAATAGTAAAAAGGGTATCAACATTTCTGCTATTGTGGTATCTAAACATTGCGTTAGGGATTAAACCTAACGTACCATTAAATACTGATAAGAGGACATTTTTCATTATCATATTTGTTAATAGTTAGCGCTATACAGAAGGTATATAATGTACCCTTTCTCCACTAAAGTTAGAAACAAAAACTAATTGCAAGCAAGACTGATATGTGCCTTACTAGTATTGTGTCACATCATTTCACAAGAACGAGTGTGAGGATATTTATGGGGTGATCAATATTAAAAATAATAAATTTGACACAATACATTTTATTATATCAAAAATTTATATATTGGCACTGCTTCCCCGATTATATTAATATAAAGCTGAGAATTACCCACTATATTTAATGCTCATGGATCCCGGAGTATGTTTCATTAGAGGATTTTTATTTCACACATTACTAATTATAAAAATATCATTTGTGATAAAAATAAGTAACATGCGTGACAATAATCAGTTAATATTTAGGTTTAACATAAGTATACAATATGGCAGTGATTTAACACAGTTTACAGACTGCTAAATAGCAAGTTATATCGACTTGTATGCAGTTTTCAACAAGATTTACGACAGGACACTTCACTTCGAAATCAGCTTACTAAAACTTCTTTTACAAAGAACACAGCATCTCAGTAGAGCTAAACTGAAGAGGCAGGGAATTGACTAGAGGACCCACCTTGAAAAGGCATCTCATTGAGCTACATTGGGAAGTTTGTGATTGGACACACAAAGTCTGGGATGGGGAAGAAGGGAGGACTTTAAAAGGTTTCAGACAAGAGAGCTCCGTTTAGATATGCCCCAATGAAAAATGCATAGCTTACATGATTACGTATGCTGAAAAGAGACATCTGTCCACCAAGTTCATCCTTTCTCACATCTGATTTTGCTGCTGATCCAAAACAAGGCAAAAATCAAGTTTGAAACACTTCCAATTTTGCAACAAACTAAGAATAAAATCATCCTTGACCCCAGAATGGCAGTCAGATGTATCCTTTAATAAAAGCACTTCTTTAGGAAGAGAATTCCACATCCTTATTGTTCTTACTGTAAAAAAAAAACTTAACTTTGCCTTAGACAAAATCTCCTCTCTTCCAGTCTAAACGCATTAACTTGTGTACTATGCATAGTCTTGTTTATTAATAGATTTCCAGACAATAGTAAGTATAGTTCCCGAGTATATTTGTATAATGCTATATCTCCTGAGATGCCATTTTACAAAACTAACAAGGTTTACATTTGTTAACCTTTCTCCAAAACTAAAATGTTCCATTCCTTTTATTAATTTTGTAGCCCGCCTCTGCACTTTTTCTAATACCATAATATCCTTCTTCATATAAAAAATATATGTGCCAGAAGCTCTCCATTTAATGGTCTTACAACATTATCATGATGCGCCCACAATTGGTCACTGTGGACAGAGAAAGTGGATGCACCATATTCAAAGACATTTCTGGTGGCCTTCCTTAAAAAAAGATGTTAAAGGATATAATTTCTTGTACCATATGTGCCAGATCCAAAACATGTAATACTAGAATCTCAACAACCCTGGACACATATATTAGTCAATGTTATAATTGAACTACTGAAATCACAAGGTTACAATACTATAATGTAGTGGTGGATCATCTCACAAACATTGTCCATTTTGTACTTATCAAAGGACTGCCCTCAGCCAAGAAAACAACAGGCTTGTTACATGGCATAATTATTAAAGTTTACAGAATACCATAATCCATTCTCTCACAAAGAGAATCCCAGTTCACCTCCAGATTCTGGTGTGCCTTTTGAAAATTTCTGTTTTGGCCATGGCCTTCCACGCTCAATCTAATTGGCAATCAGAAAGGACAAACCAAACCCTGGAGAATTATCTCCGTAGTTATGCTACAAATCTACAGTTCGATTGGAGAGAACTTCTAGCATCTGATAAATTTGCATATAATGCCAACAATGACTCCACTCACTTCTCTCCATTCCAACTTAACTATGGTTACCAGCCTGATTCCTTACCTGGCCTACCCTTGCTCATATCAGTACCGGAAGCAACTAATCACTTAACATACAAGGGTTTGAACAAGCATGGAGGATCTTACTGGAAAGTAATGACTATATAAACAACATGCTGACTCCAAATAGATGAAGCTGCTCAAATCCTAGCTGTTAGCCTTGCTACGCGATATTAGCATGGAGTCTGTATTAGGATGTGCCCTGACTGTCAGTCAGTTCACAGTGCTCTCTTTAGATTTTGTAACCTTATCGTGCAGCTATAATTGGCTAAACTTGTTTTAAATGCTTTGTGGACAGACTTTGTTTTACTGTTTAAAATAGTTTGTATTGTTAGAATGATCTATAAAATTTGATCTACTGCATTTGCATTATTGTCAAATTAACCCAGTATTAACAAGCATTACACAACTAAAAGGTCTCTCAGTGAAAAGGAGCCTATGCTCTTTCTGATATATATTAATTTCTGATAATTTGGCCCACTGCAGAATAAGCTTGGAAACCCCTACTCTTTTGGTTAGTTTTCCTCATTTGATCTGTGAACCAAATGACAGAAAAATGTGCCTATCAATGTACAGCAAAATATATAAGTAATTTGTATATTATGTATTTATTTTGCAGTACACTGACTGGCCCATTTTGGTTCATCCAACCTGTTTCTCAATTCTTTATTTTTTTTCATGGATGGTATTCAGATGTGCCAAACCATCAACTGAATGACTGCTGGAGGTATCCTAAAAACTAAATTTTCTAAAAAAAAAAAAAAAATTCCACCATGGAAAAATCTACTGCACATACAAACCCTTTAGAGGTAATTCATTAATATAGGTAGTGGTAATGCAAAAATGTAATCACATATAATAAGTTTGGAAATTATAAATAAATGAAAAGCAGATTTTGCAAACCATTTGGCTGACTTAGAAATATTTTTGTATCTACTGATGGACAGAAAATGTTGAAAATCTTTAGCAACCAAAGACCCACGGGATGAAAACAGCTACAGGCATGTTCAAATTATCTATTTCAGTTAAGATATAACAGGATGACAAAAACGTGTTTTACTGAATGTTATCAATAAGAACAAATGTAATTTAGAGAAAATAATTTTTAAACACTTGGTTTTGCATAATTTCGGTTTATATGTAAAAGAAGGGTACAAATGTGAATTAGCTGTATTTTTGTTCTGTATTAAATAATGAATAATGTTCAAACTGGTTTAAAAGAATAATTGCCAAAATATTGAAGATAAAAAAATATGTACTATATAAACATAATTACTTTTCATGATTTTTTTTTTTCTTCAAATATTATTCAGGCTATCATAAGGATTTAAATAACGTACTTAATTATTGACAACCCACGTCTCTTGAAATTATGGCTTAGGAAATATTTCCAGTCATATAACCTTCAAACCATAGGTCATGGGATATGTCTCCTAACCAGTTTTAATTAACCTGAACATGTCTTGCAGAAATTGCTGAAGGATATTCAACTACTGTACTAAAAACATTTGTCTTGCTTTTATAAGAATAACATAAATGTACCACAATAGGGATGTTTGCTTGATATGTTACTCCTTCCATACATTATGGCTGTGAATTCCATGGTGTAATGTACAGTGTCCTCCACTAATATTGGTACCAATGGTAATTATGAGCAAAGAAGGCTGTGAAATATTTTTTCAGTACACATGGGTGAGTAGGAACAGGAAATTGTTCAAACCATTACTTCCTGTTCTATGGAATACAGCTGTGATGTGCAGCAAATGGTTGTTGAGCTTCATAAAAATGCCTATATCTACAATCAGGGCAACAAGAAGTTATATCCACCTTGAAATGTTATGAATCAACCTGTTAAAGGACATGTGTCTATAGTGTCTCAACCCACTGTGAAGAGGAAATTGCAAGTGGCCAAATAAATCTCCAAGGATCACAAATGGAGAATTGAAGAAATGAGTTCCTTTTTTAGGGTCAGAACGTTTTAAAAATTACAATCAGACATTGCCTACATCACCACATATTGTTTGGAAAGATTTGAAGAAAAAAAAAAAACCTCTAGTCTCATAGAGAAAACAAACTCTATCATCTTCAGTTTGCCAGACACTACTAGAGCTTCAAATGGGATTGGGTTCTACAGTCAAATAAAAGCAAAATAGAGCTTTTTGTCAATAAACACCAGAGGTTGGTTTGGTACACAGCCATATGTAAAAGTATTTCATGTCCATGGTTAAATAAAGGGGTGCCTTTAACCCCTTAGTGACCAAGGATGTATCAGGTACGTCCGACAAAAAAACAGCCCTTAACGGACGTACCTGATACATCCACGGGGAATTGTAGCACTGGGAACAATCATGATCACTTCCAGCAGCTCTAATGGTATTGTAGTGATGCCTTAATGTCGAAGCATCACTGCAATACCCCCTCATTGCCGGGCCACTGGAGAACACCGGATGATCACTCTAATGGAGCAATCACTTCCAGGTTGCTCCACATGGAGCCCGGCAGTGAGGCAGAGCATTGGAAGCCTTCAGGCAGGCTTCCAATGCTCTGCTTGTACTAAGTGCCTCGATCACCATAATCACATTGCCGCAAAAGGAGTCTAGGAGCTGCCAGCAGGGGGACTGTCAGACAGTCCCGCAGGCTGCTAAAAAGCTAAAATAAATATATTATACATATATGTATAATATTTTATAAAATAAATAAAGCATTTTATAATATATTATGCATATATGATTTCATTATAAGTGTACTTTGAGATATATACACTTATAATGAAATCATATAAATGCATTATATATGTAATAATATATTATAAAATGTTTTAATCATAATATATTATATATAGGAAATAAAAGCGTGTGTATACATATATATGGCATATATATATATATATATATATATATATATATATATATATATGATAGATAAAGCAATAAAGGGAGCACACTAGGTCTTCATTAAAGTGAATCAAAAGTATTTACTGTATTGCAAAGAATACATGAACTGTGGGTAACAGAAATCAACGTTTCAACCCCCCTGGGTCTTTATCAAGATCACAGTGACATGTGAAACAATATCAATATATACATAAGTGTACGATATGCTTACCAAAAGAATGATCAGACAGCCGGCAGACTGAAGAACCCGGAAGTGAAAGAAACCACGTGGGATCGTGCGTGTGACGTGTCACGTGAGTAACGTGGTTGCTAAGCAACTGAACGAGAAGTGTATACATAACCCGGTTGCGAGGAAACTAAAGAGTCAGTCACTACGCATGCCTGGGATAACATATGGAGGAGAGAACATAACCACTCCAACCCGAACTCTGCAAAAACTATCTGAGATCTATTCGTGAGAAATATATAAATGTGTAGTGGAACAAACGTGCATAATAATATATAAGTAAATAAAACATAGTGCAGTGATGAAAATAGACAAAAAGTCTATATGCAGGATGGGTTAAAAAAAAGTGGAAGCTTAAATACAATATAAAGATATATACTGTGCAATAATTATTGTTTTGCTGTAACCATACACCATAAGCATATTAGTAGCACAGTATTCGATTAAATGCTCTAAGTCTATCATATTTAAACATAAAAGCAGGAGCATGCAATGTTATCAATAAACAATCAAAATATTTAAAGATCTATCAACTCAATGCAATCTACAAGCTATTTTAGAATCTGGACCCAAATATTCTTTGGGGCAAAGCAAATTCTTTTATTGTATAATAAATCTTAATAACCGTATAGTACAGAGTATAGATCTCCAAATTTCTAAACAACAAGACCTATCAAATCTATAAATTTATAAATGTATAAATTTAGAGAAACATGGACAGGACACGCTTTCCATTGAGTCCTTTGGGAGAACATTCAAACAATCCACCACGGACGCACAATATCAGCGGACAAGACAGAAAAGACATAAGAGATACCCTAGACGTGGACAAAAGGGTCACAAGAAATACAGGAAACATGGGAAAACCTCCCAGACAACGGAGATAGTATCCTTATTTAATTTGTCAAAAAAGACGTTGGACCATAACCATCTCTCAGTCCTACAAAAAGGACTTACTTTTATACCTGTTGCCAGACCTAAGCAATTTGATATGGCAATTGATTTATACAAATTACAAAGAACGCTCTATAGTAACAAAGTTAGAACGGACGAGTCTTCCACTAAAACTCATGTTTTTTCAAAATGGAACAAGAAGGATATATATACGCCGAATCCTTCAATTAAAACCTTCATGCAAATTATACGCCACAAAATAAATCCCATCCTTACTACACCACCCCAACACAGAGATAATCTGTCCCAAGATGAACACATAGCACTTAGGGACTTGATGCAAGATCCCACCATTATAATACGGCCAGCTGATAAAGGTGGTGCTGTCGTAATACAAGCATATGAGGATTATAGGGATGAAATTATTTGACAGCTACAGGATAAATCCACTTATCTCAAACTTACCTTTGATCCGGTTGCCAAATTTCAAAAGAGAATTGCGAGATTAATAGATGAAGGATTAGCACACCGCTATTTGGATGAGAATACTGCCGAATTCTTATTTGTGAAAAATCCGAAACCTCCGGTTATGTATACCTTACCAAAAATACATAAAAATTTGGAACACCCACCTGGTCGACCTATCGTATCGGCGAAGGAGGGGTTATTAGAGCTGGTTGCTCAATTTATCGACTACTATATTAACAACAGTGTAAGGAAACTTTCCACATGTCTGCTTGATACACAACATTTTATCAGGCAGATAGAGAATATAGATCTAGCAGACAAAGAGATCATCTTGGTTACAATGGATGTCCAAAGCCTCTATACCATAATACCCAAGAAAGAAGGTATTGAAGCAATAAGTGAGATCCTTAACAACAATGACACGTATCAAGGTCCTCCCATTGCATATTTGATGGAATGGTCGGATATTGCCTTAACCTGCAATTACTTTAAATTTGAGGATCAATTCTACCTGCAGACCTCAGGCACCGCCATGGGGGCGGCCATGGCACCTGCTTATGCCAATGGTTTTGTGTACTGGCTCGAGAATAAACATATTCTACCTAATTATCAACATCAGATAATTAAATACTTCAGATATGTGGATGATATCTTTATGATTTGGGAAGGAACAGTAACTACACTTGAAGAGATGGTGCATAATATCAATATCCTACCAATTCCGGTAGTCCTTACACTCAGCTGGCACAAAACCAGTATTGAATTTTTGGATGTCTCTATTTTTGAAGAAGAAAACCATTTAGGTTTTACTCTTTATAGGAAAACTACCGATCGCAATACGTTACTGTCTGCTACCAGCTTTTATCCTCAACATGTCAAAGACTCTTTGCCTATTTCACAGTTTTTAAGAGTTCTAAGATTTAACAGCAATCCAGTCAAACGAGAACATCAATTGCAAGAAGTCCGGGACCGTTTCCTAGAGAGAGGATTCCATCCCAGGACTCTTGACAATGCAAAAGTGAAAACCTGGAACAAATTCAACCAAACAAATAAGGCGAAGTTTAATGCAAAGAAAAACATCTTTCTCCCACTAACGTACAACACGGCGACTCCTTTAGTTAAAAAATCTATATACAAAAATTGGAAAATTTTTCAATTGACCAGAACCTCCCCGATAGATTTAAGCTGAGTCCAATCATCAGCTATAAACGCAATCGTAATTTGAGGGATCTGTTGGTCAAGAATGACCCACGCCATTGTTACGCTAAGCCACCGTACATTAAGAAAAAAGGTTGCTATAAATGTAGTGGCTGCGTAACATGCAGCCACATGTTAACAGGATCTACCTTTGCCCACCCGCACAGCGGGAAAAGAATTGCCATTAAACATCATATCACATGTATGACAACACATGTCATATATATGATTACTTGTCCATGCAGACTCTCGTACATTGGCAAGACCGATATGACATTAAGGGACCGGATTAGAGGACATCGGTCTGGGATCATGACCGCCTTTAGAGATCAACGGACTGACAAACCTGTCGCTAAGCATTTCTTGGCTACACAACATCATTTACCTATGCTTCGATTTACTGCGATTGACAATGTCCCGGTGTTACCAAGAGGAGGTGACAGATCCAAACTCCTTCTACAATGTGAAGCTTACTGGATCCATTATTTAAATACAGTGACTCCCAAAGGACTCAATGAAAATCTTGTCCTGTCCATGTTTCTCTAAATGTATAAATTTTATAGATTTGATAGGTCTTGTTGTTTAGAAATTTGGAGAGCTACCTTTTGGTATGCCTATAGTACTGCCTTTCATCTAGACTAAGTTAATACAGTTTATGTTCCCTTTCTCCTTGATAAAGCTATGTATATATTTTTTATCTTTAAGCATTTAGATCTGGACCGTCTAATGCCATTATTATAGTCACAGTAAGATTTACTCCTATGTATACGTATTACCTACTTTGAGTACTATACGGTTATTAAGCTTTATTATACAATAAAATAATTTGCTTTGCCCCAAATAATATTTGGGTCCAGATTCTAAAACAGCTTGTAGATTGCGTTGAGTTGATAGATCTTTAAATATTTTGATTGTTTATTGATAACATTGCATGCTCCTGCTTTTATGTTTAAATATGATAGACTTAGAGCATTTAATCAAATACTGTGCTACTAATATGCTTATGGTGTATGGTTACAGCAAAACAATAATTTTTGCACAGTATATAGTGTCTTTATATTGTATTTAAGCTTCCACTTTTTTTAACCTGTCCTGCATATAGACTTCTTGTCTATTTTCATCACTGCACTATGTTTTATTTACTTATATATTATTATGCATGTTTGAAGACCTAGTGTGCTCCCTTTATTGCTTTATCTATATTCTACACGGGATTGCACTTAAATACTTTCTAATATTTTGGATTAAGGAGGAGTGCCCTGCTAAGTTATTTTTTGGGTATATATACATACACACACACACACACACAAAAACGTATTATATTTTATAAATATAATATAAATGGGGAGAAAATAAACATTTAGAAAAACAATAACTTTGGCCAGTGTTTGTGACTAAGTGGCTACTATTTTGAATACCGTGGGTTGTCTACTTTTAGTAATGGTATGCCATGATGGGGTTAATTTTCATTCCTGGGCTGCTATATGGTCTCAAAGGCCACATAGGTTCAGCAAACCAATCTGGCAAATTTCAATATGCAAACATGGAAAAGGGAAAAGCCCTACATTTGACCCCTCTACGTTTGCAAAAACCCATAAAACCTGAACATTGGGGGCAATGTTGTACTCAGGAGATGTTGCTGAACACACATTGGGGTGTTCTTCGTCAGTAACACATACTAGGTGAAAAACTGTCTGGTCACTAAGAGGTTACAGTTTTGGGTCTGTTTCCTGCCAGAAGACTTGGACATGTTGTTAGGATATTTGGCATCATGATGTTAGGACTGACAGATACTCAACACGTGGAACTCAAGTAACCTAATATGGCAAATAGAAACGCTCTAAACATATTACCGGACCTTAGAGTGGCCTTTAATGTAAAAACTAGAATAAACATGGCAAGCCAAGGTCAGTAAAACAGAGAGAAGATAAATGGTGAGGTAAGCCAAGGTCAAGTCAAAATACAATTCAGAAGTCTAATACACAGAGGAATCAATAGTGAAACTCGTGTTTGGGTTAACCAGGATAGGAAACTACGACCTGGCACTGAATACCTGCCAAATTAAGTTGAAATAGCCTTAAGAGGTCTATGATTCGCTACTCGTGATCACATGACCTTGGAACATGTGTATGTGGTGTCGCACGCAAGTTCACATCATACTCGTAGGTGGAGCCTTTATATGGCACCACTGCATAGAAGCAAGCATAGGTGTTTGGTCAGATGCAAGCACTGTCAGCAGAGAGAGAGTATGTTGCAATACCCCAGGTCCCGTGGGAACATGCTGGAGGTAAGCGCACCCAGGGGCTTGCATGACACATGGACTCTATCAAATACAACAGATTGATATGAACACCTGATTGCCTCTGTCAGAAAGCTTAAAATGACAATGGTACAAAACAGATATAAAAATCAACACAAAAAGGGTTTACTGATTACAAAATCGAGGTTTTGCCGTTGTCATCCCAGTCCTCTGGCTTAAACTCCATAGAAAATGTGTATGTTGAACTAAAGAGGAGAGTCCACCCGCATTAACCTCGAAATTTGAAGATAATAATAAAGTATTTAACCAGGAAAATCACATTCAGATTATCTTGTTTTCAAGTACATAAGTACATTACCTTAGCCCCCATTTTAATGGTACTCATTTATCTACCTCAGAAGGATGAAGGGCTCAGTCAACTGTGCCAGGATTCTGACCTGGGAACCAAGGGTTGAACAAATTCCACTGATGATACATTAGTCCACTGAGCTATCTCACCAGCTTTATTTTGTTAACTTGCTGCTAATGTCACTAAAAGAATCATTTGATCCTATCTCAGAAGTCTTCTGCCAAATTGTGGACATCTGAAATTAGCTGAGAAATCAATTTTAGATTTCCTGATTAAATTAACAAGTGTGTGTTATCTAATTGAACTTGGAAAAAAAGATTAAAGTATTTCAGGAGTGCATATTGACATTTGTAGAAAATAAGGGAATGACCGGAAAGTCCAATAGAAAAGAATGATCAATACTAAGGCTGTTAGCTGAGCCCTGTCATATAATATGAGAATCTTTAAAATGGAGAAAATACATATTGCACTATTTCTGGATAAACAATCTAGAGAAATATATCCTGGTTTGTTCATCTGTATACATTTGATCATTTGGCTGCCACACTGAAAATAAACACATATAACATTTATATATATATATATATATATTTTTGGGGGGGGTTTATCAATACAAGCCAAATTAAAATGTCTAAGTTTTTGAAACTATGTATAACTAATAACATTTAAATATATATGCTGCTTTGTGGAGTTGACATATATCCATAACAGCAATATAATAGTAATAATAATAGAAAACAAAACAAATAAAATAGCAATATAAATGTGTTATTTTAAACAAAATGCGAAGAAATATAATAATGGAGCATTTTAGGTATGAAGTAAAGAAGATTGTCTAAGGAAAAGGAAATGTTTTTTACCGTAATAACAATAAGGATGTGGAATTCTCTGCTTGAAGAAGTGGTTTTATCAGAGTCTGCACAGATGTTTAAACAGCAATGTGGCGGAACCAGCCTCGCCACTGGGCATTGGAGAAGACTGATTGCCAACCTCCTGCCATGTGACTATGGCCCCTGGGATGTATTGCCTGCTCTCCTGTACTGCTGAGGTTTGCTACCAACTAGGTGGATTTGGCTATGGAGCTTGTCTAGTGCTCTCTGTTGGTAGCAACAGCAATATGCACTACCTGAATAGCAAGACTGATTCATTTGCATATTCGTGTAGATTTGCATATTGCTAATTCTGCAGGCACGTGAGGTATTTTCTGCTAATTATTGTCTCCCCCACCTCTTTAAAAATATGCCATTGTGTTATAATAAGTCACTGTATGTTGCCTGCTATGATTTGACTGTTTGTAATTGTATTGAGTTTTCACAGCAATGTTAATGTAATGACCATATGGGCTAGTCGCAAGTAAAATAAAGTTTTAGGCAGTTCTTCTTGACCCTCAACACGTAGTCTTGTCTTGTGATTGGAGGAGACAGCTATACTCACACTGGGGATTGCCCTTGAGCCTTAATCACTTAGCTCTTTTAAGAGCTGTTCCTGTTACGATCCCCTTGGAGGAGAGGTCTTCCCCACACAGTCCTGGATGCTGGAGGTTCATACATGGTGGAAGGAAGAGGTCTTTCCCACATGGTCCTGGAGGACAGAAGCTGATCCAGGGTGGAAGGAAGACGGTGAGACTCCAGTCAAGCTACGGCGGTTGTGGAGTATGCAGCGGTTATGGTGTCTGGTGCGGTGCTCGTGGTCCTCGGCGCAAGCTATGAAGTGTCCATAAACGGAGGGTACTCGGTCAGAGTACGGGGAGCTCCGTTACAAGCAACTAGATGCATACTTGCAAAAACATAATATTCAAGGACATTTTTCAGCTGGAGGGTTATAGCTTCTCGATCCAAGGATAAATTTGACTGCCATTCTGGGGTCAAAATATATATTTTTTCCTAGTTTGTTGCAAAATTCGAAGTGCTTCAAATTTGGTTTCTTGCCTTCTTTTGGATTAACAGAAAAAAAAAGATATGAGGAAGGCTAAACTTAATACACATTTATACATAGGCTGAAAAGAGAGATGTTTCTCTATGTAACTATATAAAAAAATTAAATGGCAGAGGAGTAACTAGAAACCACCGAAGTGAGAAAACTGCACTGGGGCCCCCCCATGTGTCTCTCCCACCCACCCTCTTCTCGTGTCTCTCTCACCCCCATACATTTGTAATAGACACACACACATGCACTAACAGACAGGCACACACTCACACTGACTGACAGACACTCACACTGACAGACATAAACATAGAATGTGACAGCAGATAAGAACCATTCACTCCATCTAGTCTGCCCAATATTTCAAAATACTTTTAATTAGTCCCTGGCCTTATCTTAAGTCTAGGATAGCCTTATGCCTATCCCACGCATGCTTAAACTCCCTCACTGTGTTAACCTCTAACACTTCAGCTGGAAGGCTATTACATGGACAGACACACACACACACACACTGAGAGACACTGACTGACAGACACACGCACTGACAGAGACACACACTGAGAAACAGACACATACTGACAGACAGGCACACTGACAGGCACACACTGACAGAGACACACACTGACAGACAGGCACACACACACTTACAGACACACTGACAGACAGGCACACACACACTGACAAAGACCCAAACTAAGAGACAGACACACACTGACAGACACACACTGACAGAGAGGCACACACACTGACAGACAGACACACACTGACAGACAGACATACACAGACAGACACACACACTGACTGACAGACACACAAACTGTCAGACAGACACACACATATACACACTGTCAGACACACTCTCACACTCTTTTACACGCTCACTATTGAATTTTTTGAGGCCCACTCAGACTCCCAACCTTTTGGAGAGCTAATGTGGGTCCTCTCACTGGGGTCAAGTGTGGGGCTGTGCTGTAATCTGGCATTTCTTCTCTCCTCTCACGCACTGTTTACTATGCAGGGGCCGGAATGATCTCATATTCCGGCTACGGGCATCAAGAAAGGAGAGAGGAAATGCAAGATCAGCCTCCTTTGCCACCCACACTGCCACAGTATATATTGGCAGAATAGGCACCTGCCATCCAGGTAAGCAGGTGTTTACTTTGTCTCACTGCATAGGAGCAAATTTGGGGGTGCCCTAAGGTGGCCAGATGGCCACCTCTAGGGCCCCCTGTGAGAGGGCTCCTTCGACCACTCACGGTTGCAGGGGTCAGCAGGGAGACTGGGCTCTCTGGAGTGACAGGGCCTGGTCGCCGCTGCGACCCCTGCAACGCCTGCAACTGTGGTAGTTCCACCACTGATTAACGGTATATGTAAAATCAGTTTGTCAACTAAACACAAGGTGCTAGTGAAGAGGCCATAATAACAAATCAAGGACTTCTCAAAGATCTGCAGGGATCCTGTATACCCTTACATTTGCTGCTGAAATCTTTCATTCCTTTATATTTGGACTGCTGGGACTGCTTTAGTCCCTTATATTTGGTATACTTATGATTCCTTATATCCCTGTATTTGTTTCTGTATTCATGAAAAACAAAATGAAATGGGACCCAAATTGATCTCCCAAAACTGGCATTATCCGCTGAAAAAACAATAAGTAAAAAGGGGCCCCACATACAATCACATTAACTGGTGGGTTACCAAATATCCTCTATCTCAACCCCATGTGCACTAGTATGAAGGGTAATCACAGCTGGAAGGAGTGAATGGCCACTACCCATTCCTTCACTCCTGGACTTCTGGACTGTGTGATAGTGGTCCTGCATTGTCTCTGATTTATTTTACATAGACATCTGTCTTCTCCTTCTTGATAGAAATAGTAAAGTATTGCAGTTTCTTATAATACCCTTTTTATTGGACTAAAGGAATTCATAGAGACACATTTTCACGACTTTCTCCTTTTATCAAGTCTAAGCATTATTGACAACTGAGAAACACCAAATTATGATAACTGTAAAACAGAGTTGGAGCAGTAAAAAAAAAAAAAAAAACAATTCCAGAGTGTTGTGAGTCAGCCCCGGGGATTAGACAAGTAGGGAAAGAAAACAAGAGTTAAGTGAAGATATAGCAAGTTAGAGAAGGGGCAATATGTAACAGGGAGAAACTAAAATGGAAGCCTATCAAAGCTACAGTTGTGCTCAAAAGTTTGCATACCCTGGTAGAAATTGTGAAATTTTGGCATTGATTTTGAAAATATGACTGATCATGTAAACAAAATGTATTTTATTGAAGAATAGTGATCATATGAAGCCATTTATTATCACACCATTTTTTGGCTTCATTTTAAATCATAATGATAACAGAAATCACCCAAATGGCCCTGATCAAAAGTTTACATACCCTTGAATGTTTGGCCTTGTTACAGATATCTATATAATATAGAATGCACACTATAATAATTTCAAAAAACTAACTTTATTATGTACAAAAAGTACCAAAGTAAAAACATACAAAAAAATAAACACAATGACAGAAGCAAGGGCAAATACAATAATGTAATGGTAAAATACCAAAAAGATTCTTATAAGCCACAAGACAGAAACACGAGTTACCAAACCCCCCCAACGTTTCGGCACCAACTGGCTACCTTTATCAAGGGTACCTGTATCCATGTTCAGATGTGCCTGCTTATAAAGCCCTCTTGCAGCTGATGGCCAACAGCATAAAGTTGTTACCAACTCTGGAAGTGACATCATCACTTCAAGTGCTGGTACAATGTTTTAATAATAACATAACAATATCATACCAAAATCAATTGTGTGCACTGAAAACATTCATAGAGCAATGAAAGTCACATTACCTAGAAAATAATAAATATTAGTGCTCTGATAACGAGCCTCTAGTAAATATACAATTAATAAGCATGTTCACGCTATATCTGGCGTCTATAATCGCCATTTTACTTGCTGGCAAGCGAGCGCCTATACCAATACACCCCACAGGCGTCATGACTGCCGTTGCACGCAATAATATCCCGCGCATGCGTTCTATAGCGAGTGCCGCGCATGCCCGTAGCGATGTCTCATTCGTGCATGCGCATAATGGCAAACCGTTCGCGCAGGCGCAGCGCTTCCACCCAATAGTACTAGGCTAGTGGATGCTGTATTATCAACCACTGAGGCACTCTATCATTACATGTGTTGTTGGTTTGTGGCCTTGTTACAGAAACATAAAGTGACACACAGGTTAAAATGGCAATTAAAGGTTAATATCCCACACCAGTGGCTTTTTAAATTGCAATTAGTGTCTGTGTATAAATATTCAATGAGTTTGTTAGCTCTGACGTGGATGCACTGAGCAGGCTAGATACTGAGCCATGATTAGCCAAGACTGTCAAAAGACTTGCGTGTCAAGGTAATGGAACTTTATAAAGATGGAAAAGGATATAAAAAGATATCCAAAGCATTAGAAATGCCAATCAGTACTGTTCAGTCACTTCTAAAGAGGTGGGAAATTCTGGGATCTCTTAATACCAAGCCAAGGTCAGGTAGATCAAGAAAGATTTCAGCCACAACTGCCAGAACAATTGTTCAGGATACAAAGAAAAACCCACAGGTAACCTCAGGTGAAATACATGCTGCTCGGGTAACCTCAGGTAAAATACAAACTCCTCCGGTGTGGTTGTTTCAAGGAGTACAATATGACAATACTTGAACAAAAATGAGCTGCATGGTCGTGTTGCCAGAAAGAAGCCTTTACTGCGCCAATGTCACAAGAAATGCCAGTTAAAATATGCCTGACAAAACCTTGACATGCATTACAACGTCTGGCACACTGTAATTTGGAGGGAAGATACCAAAATAGAACTTTACAGTCATAAACATTAGCGCTATGTTTGGAAAGGGGTCGTCAAGGCCTATAGTGAAAAGAATACCGTACCCACTATGAAGCATGGTGGTGGCTTACTGATGTATTGGGGTTGTGTAAGCTCTAAAGGCAAGGGGAATCTTGTGAAAATTAATGGTACGATGAATGCAGCATGTCATCAGAAAATACTGGTAGACAATTTGCATTCTTCTGCACGAAGGATGCACATGGGACGCTCTTGGACTATCCAGCATGACAATGAACCTAAGCATAAGACCAAGTTGACCCTCCAGTGGTTACAGCTAAAAAAGGTGTGGAGAGGCCATCACAGGCTCCTGACCTTAATATCATTGAGTCACTCTGGGGAGATCTCAAATGTGCAGTTCATGCAAGATGACCAAAGACTTTGCATGACCTGGAGGCAATTTCGCAAGATAAATGGGCATCTATGCCACCTGACGAATTAGTGGTCTCATGGACAACTATTACAAAATACTGCACACTGTCATTAATGCTAAAGGGGTCAATTTTTCTTTGTTGCCATGTATTGTTTTATGATCATGCCACTCTATTATAACCTCCAGTTGAATATGAATCCCATAAGAAATAAAAGAAATGTGTTTTGCCTGCTATGAGAGTTCAGTCTGTGGTTAACCCTCGTGAGGCAAAAATGGATTTAAGGAACACTATAGGGTCAGGCACACAAACATGTAGTCCTGACCCTATAGTGTTAAAACCACCAGATAGGCGAGCGGGTCTGACACCAGACCTAATACAGCTGGACCCCAGCCCCAGCAGGACCTACATGCCCCTCTCACGCCCTTCTTTGTGCTGGGCATCGACTGACGGAGTACCCACAACACGGGATGACACAGAGCACACCTCCCGGAGCCTCAGTCAAAACGGACACAGGCTGGTCCCATTTATAATCCCCTAAGCAGACACTGAAGATCAATACTGAACTCTCATGACATGCAATGTTTTAACGCTATTGATCGTGGTTCGTGTTAAAACTTGTTTCTCCCACTGAGGCACAACTAAGTAGATTTGCACTGTATTGTTTAGCTAGGCCCAGCGTGTCTAAGTCCAGCAAGAAGAAGTCATAACCGCTGCTGCAGCCCGGCTAGCTTAAATGAGCCCCGCTGGCATTCAGCCGGCTATACTTTTCTGTGCTAGCAAAGATTCAGAAGTTTAGCTTCTCTCTTTTGACTGCAGTCAGCGACACTAAACATGTCGATTTAACATGTGAAACTCTAGCATGTTGCTACAATTAGTGATAATAAATTGCATAAATCGGATGTTCATAGCTATGTTTCTCTTTGCATACCTAGCGAGTGTACTCATAACAGCATATAACTCTACAGCTGAGGTTACACACCTGACTAGTATATTGTTACAAAGCAACGTAGTTAATGCATATAGTTTAAAAGTCAATTAGACATACCTGCCTAGATTACTATGTTTCTTATAATACAAAAATGTGCAAACTCTTCATGCCACTGTTTAGCCTATGTATAAATATAAAAGCACACTGTTGTGGCGTATGACCATGTATTGTATTCACCTGCACGACAAAAATAAAAAAAAACATCTAACCCCCTTGGCTCCATTTCCCCCCTTAAATATAATAAAATCTTACTTTTGTAGTCTGCAGCTGCTCTGCTCCTAATCTGCCTGCTTGACTGACATTATCAGAAGTGAGTCAATCACAATGCTTTCACATAGGATTGGTTGAGACTGTCAAGTAGGCAGATCAGGGGCAGAGTCAGTACAAGCCAAACACAGCTCTGGCCAATTAGTATCTCCTGATACAGATGCATTGAATCAATGCATATATATGAGGAAAGTTTAGTGTCTCCATTCAGAGGGTGGAGACACTGAATTGAAGTGCTGCAGAAAGCACCCCGGGAGGCACCTATGGCAGCCATATGAGGAGTGGCCAGTGAAGGTATCCCTAGGCTGTAATGTAAACACTGTGTTTACAGCAAAAAGCCCGAAGGGACTGATTATACTCACCAGAGCAAATACAATTAGCTGTAGATGTTCTCGTGACTATAGTGTCCCTTTAATTTTATTGCATCACTTTCTTTTTTTTTTATATACATTTTTGTGTTTTTTCTGTTTGTTGTATTGGGAAATATGGATTTTAATTTGACCTTTTTTTGAGGCTGAAGAGTTATAAGAAAGAAGACTTTGCTAAGTATATATATTTTTACAGGTATGAGTTTTATTTGCCTGCCCATCACTATTTGTAAAGCGATGGAGGTTAGGTAGTGATATTTCTTTTTAATGGGAGAGATTGGGGACTGCTTGTCATGGAACAGATGAGTAACTATTTAGAGCCTCCACATGCTGCTCCTGGGGGGGATGGGGGGGGGAAGCTTGGAAAGACACTGCGTCCTTCCTGCTGAATATAATTATTCATAGCCCCCACCTGCTATGAATAAGTATAATATGTTCACCCTCCATGACTTATTTTGCTCCCCCCCCCACCCTATATCCACAATTGGAGGGCGGGGGACGAGGGGGCCATGGGATGTGGCCTTCCTAGTGAAGGATCAGTTATGGCTGCCCAGTCATTAGTTCAGAACAACCAAATTTGGACTGTATTTGCCTTAAGTACATATGAAAATTGTCATTGTGGTTGGATCCAGACAAAACCCGGTCTCTAGTGTCTGTTTAGTGGGTCTTTAGCCCGTTGTGTTACACTGTATATATACCAAAGGTATTGTGAGAAACTGCAATAGTTCATTATTTTCATTTGTGTTGCTGGACTAATATGGCAGCAGTGAAATATCATGACTACTTTTCCTGCTGGAGAAGACCGGATATAGAGGATGCGGCTTCAGATCCAGGTAAGTTGCGAATTCATACTAACACGATTGGACATCTTATAGTGGGATGGTGCCAGTGCACTCCTCAATCACTAAATTGGCTACAGTGGTTACAGTTTTTAGAGTGTTCTTTAATTACTAAACTCAACTATAAAATGTCTTTATTATATCAATACATTAAAGCCTTGCCTTTACCACTCTGAAGGATACATATGCAGTCTTTATGTCTATTGGTATCACAGGATTATAAAAGAATACATCAATGTACATTCTCCCAAACCAACTTTTTATTTTCATACTTCATAAAACTGCAATGCCATAATTTTTCATGTCATAGATCTAAATTTAGGAGCCTTCATAAATTAAAGTCAGCAAAAAGGCAAAGAGCAAGTACCGAATATCACCTGCTTTTTGATAGGCCATTAATAAGCCTTGCAACCCACATATAATGCAATTTTAGAAAACATTGGTTTATATCGAACATAATTATTAATTTAATACAAAACGCAAGCAGAAAAAGGATTCACCAGAGAATCCTTTAAGTAAAAGTATTTCCATAGAACCCTATGCTTTATTACCAATGCACACTGATACCTAAAAACACTATCAAGGTTATTCACTAAAATGAGAGTTCACAGAAATTTAAAGTGAATTTCAAATTTAAGGCCAAAATATTTGAAAGTCACTTTGAATTCACATTAAATTCCTGACAATGTTCACTTTAGTCAATAAGCCTGTATGAAAAAAAGGAAAAAAGCATTTTAATAGAAGACATCCAGTTATTTTTAGATTCAGCGAATGATTAATTGCAGCAAAACCAAGAAATGTACCGACAAAAAATATATATCCAGTCAATACATACAGCTGAGACATATGAAAATAATTCTAAATGCAGAGTTATTGCAACAGACACAAACTGTTTAGGAGAATAATGTATTTATCAGGTTCCTTGAGAGGTATAGAAAAGGAACACACATAGAGGTGAGGCTTGGAATTGTAACACTAGCACAAAAAAAGATAAACTAGCCGAATAAAATATATTGTAAAAGTGAAATATGCTAAAAATATAAAAGATACTCTTTAAGTAGTTTAAAACATAAACTAATTCTCAACAGTTGTTAAAAAGTTTATAAATAAAAATAAAAACAACGTCCATGCTATTCAAAAATAAAAACACTGCGTAAATGTTCATAAAATGCAAAATGAAATAAGAATCTCTAAAAAAAATAAAAATAAAAAGGCTGAAAGCTTTCCTATACCCAGTCTCATTAAACGTCCCTATCGGGTTTTCAGCTCCACCCCTGGACAAGATGTCCGGTACTTCCCCTAGCCCGAGCTACAGGTCCCATAATTCCCAAAGAATATAGTCATGAGCTCAGTCATCGCTATAAACTAAATTTCCCATAATGCATCATGCTCTAATTCCGCAATATTTTAACAGTATTTTCTACATATCTGTGGTTTTGTACCTTTCTTCTGAACACTTATTTTTTAATAATTATTATTTTATTAATATAAAAAATGTATATGAATTTGTAACCTTATGCTTTGTATCTCCATTTAAAGACAATCATTTTGGCGCCAAAATGAAAATTTGAAGTGCTGTGAAGCCTATATAAACGTATTGATGTCAAGTTGGTGTTTTATAACTTGAAAATACCCTAAGGGGAGAAACACATTGTCGTTTTATTCTATTTCTGTATATTTTACTACCTTATTATCTGTTGTAAGCCATATACTTTTTAGCTTTTTAGTTATTTAAAATATTTTTTGATTTATACCTGACATCTGGATTTTATTTCCCTGTGGAGTTCCCTGTGGATTACCGTTAAAAGAATCCTAGGTGGGGATTATAAGACCCATGCCTGATACATAGAGCGGTTACTCTTCTCATTATATTGTAAGTATATTTTATTTTACAAATACTAACCTATATAAAGAGCTGTGATTTGCTTCATCGCTATCTTACATCAGAGGGATATCCTGCAAGTAGGGATTTAAACCACTGCATGCTGTTTTACCTAAAGTTGGTTAAAGCTCTGCTGTATGTGAGTTGATTACTGTTTTAAGTGTTGTATATCATACATTTTATTACCATATTGCACTATTGGTCCGTCTTTGTCTTTGGTTTTTCTTTTCATATGGTGTCTCTAAGGGAAGTTGCCCAATAAGCATCGTACCAGAGCTAGAAGATGGGTTGTTACCTCTAGGACTGTGCCCTAATATTTGCCATTTTTGTTAATTTCTGGACTCTTCTGTGGAATCTTTTTTTATATTTTTTTATCTTATTTATTTCTGTCCAGATTTTTTTTTTTGCGCTACCTTTCTTTTTGTTTTACTGTTCTAGTTTTCCCACTGGCTTCAGGGAATCCCCCTACCTTCAGGTGTGCTGCCTCCCATATCCCTGTTTTCAGTTGTTTTAACACTGTTCTACCTCTTATGCTATGTATATAAAAGGTGGGAAAACTGAAATTGTGGGAGGGATTTAATCCCTATAAAAACTCCACTAAACCATGGAGGGAGGAGTGATGACCTAGCACGCATGCACGCTCCTGGTGGTTTGAAGGGAGAACCCCGATAGAGGCGAGCAGCTCATGGCAGACACATAGAAGCTGGAGACACATGGGAGCCTGTGAGTCTGTGATCTAGTGAGTTTACGAGCCGGGAGCAGGAAGACACCATGAGGTACTTAGAGACACCATGAGGTACTTAGAGACGGTAACTGGTAGACGGAAGACGACGTGGTTGTGGTAATAAATTTCAGACCCACATGTGAGGAAACAAATGAGGATGGTCAGAGAACAAAAGACGGCAGTGTTTTGGCTGGAATTCATACCCCTAAGCTATTTTTTCTCTGCAATTTGTGACTAGTATCACCTGACTGGTTGTAGAAGA
This sequence comes from Pelobates fuscus, assembly GCF_036172605.1. Taxonomy (NCBI): domain Eukaryota; kingdom Metazoa; phylum Chordata; class Amphibia; order Anura; family Pelobatidae; genus Pelobates; species Pelobates fuscus. Next base: position 132,775,898 of record NC_086320.1, on the reverse strand, counting down.
AAGTCCTACACTTATTTTATAGAAGAAAGATTTACATGTATTTTTTTAAGTATACAGTATACTTACTTTTCCTCTGCAACCTGTGTCTTGTATCACCTGACTGGACGTGGAAGAAAGTCCTACATATTTTTTCTTAAGTATATACTAAATGGGGCATATATCTTATTCAAAGGAAAGTCATCTTTTAGATTGCATTTTATTGTAACCGATTTCTGCTTTTTATTTTTTTGCAATCTGTGGCTTGTACCCGCTCATCAGTTATAGAAGAAAGTCCCACATATTATTTTCTAAGTATATACTAATTTTTCCTTCTGCTAGTCACAGGTTTATTTAATACTTCTTAAGTCTATACTAAGTGGAGCATTCATTTCTCCCAACTAAAGGAGAAAGTGCATAAAGAGTTAAAGAGTTAAAGTGACACAGCAAGTGAAATAAAAAAAATTCTACTAAGGAGTCAAATACATTGGCTTATAACTCCGAGTAATGGCCTAAAAAAAGAATCCTGAAAGTCAGGCCTTTAAACAAAAGATAAAAAAGAGATCAAAGATATCAGATCTGTAAAAAGGCTGTCAATTTTTTTTACTCCACAATCTCCAAGCGTGGGGGAAATAAGTGAAGGTGCCTCATTTATTCAAACTGAAGATAGAGAAAATAATGCCATTTCCATTAATGAGATGCAGGCAATGTTTTCTGAAATCTTGGGAAAAAGCCAACAGCTATTACTTGAAAAAAATCTCCTTAGAGCTTCAAAATAATGTTAAAGAGATAAAAAAGATATTGCTGCAATAAACCAAAAAAATTACAAATATTGAAGAAAGGCTGGATACTTTGGATTTTCAACAAAACAAGATGCATACACAATATGATCAATTATCTACCAAATATGGTGATCTAGAACAAAAAATATGTGACTTGGAAGACCGCAGTCAGCAAAATAATATCCGTATTAGAGGGATCAATGAACAAGTCAAAGGCGATAAATTACAGGAATATTTGTTGAATTTTTTTCGGGACATTGGCATAGTTTTTGAGCCAAATAAGAAAATAATGGACAGATTCCATCATCTGGCCAGACCAAAGGGGATACCAATAAAAGCCTTTAGAGATGTTATCATATGCTGCCATCATTATTGGTTTAAAGAACAGGTTATGCTCAAACACAGATCCAAAATGGAGAGAGAAGCAAATTATAGTTATCAAGATTTGAAAATATTCCAAGATTTGTCTTCACATACAAGAAAAGGAAGAAGATCTTTTGGGACAGTGACTAATATTCTAAAAAAAAAAAATCAGATAAAGTATACATGGTGATAACCAACCAAATTAATAGTAATGCAGGGGAATGACATAGAAATTTTCAAAAGGCCTCATTGTGGCTCCAAAAGAAATCTTTGCAATAATTGTATATACTGGTTGTAACGGATCGCCTGGCACCCCGACTGGGTACCTCTGTTAATGGATGCTCCTAGCGCTTCCTGAGGACTACAAGCACTCTGGCAGACACCACAATCACCGAATTGGAGAAGCATATGAATCCTCTCAAGCCTCTGAATGCTGTAGACCGTTGAATAGGAACCATATGAATAGGCTTACACTCCTAGCAGTCAACTGGAACAGCATGCAATAAATCCTTCCCCCAATAATGAGACGACACTTCACTTTGAGGGTAAAACAGGAACTCTGGACTGGCTCATCCAGCCTGGCTTTTATTTCCAACTCACACATACAGGCCACACCCAGGGGGAGGCATAGAAGAACCAATGACATAGATGTTACCTCCCACACATCCCCTCCCCTTAGTGTGACACATAATCCCATTATTCATACAGTTTAAAATATACATTTTACACAATATTTATAACTTCAAAACCATACATCACATTCACACAAAATTACATATCCACAATCAATCCATTCAGGGGAACAACATATTAAAAAATGGCATGGATCAGACCAGGGGTTCAAAAGTTACTAAAAGTATCTTTTAAAACCCCTAGCTTTCCAGGGCCTTCTCTGTGCTGGAGAAGTAATCCAATTATCCCCCAGCACAGAGACAGACTCCATTAAGCACATGGGGACACAAAGACAGTAAAACACTTTAAAATACATAAATTCACCTTTTACACATAACACACAGACATTTCACCTATCCCCAGATAGCTGGGATCTGCGCGCACAAAACTACCGAATAGCGCGCAGATCCTACTCACACAGTACAATTGCCATGGAGCTAAAGTCTTTCCCATAGTCTTTCATTATGAATAGGCTCCATGGTATAGCTATCTGGGGTATCACATTCCCATAAAGTCTGGTCCATAGTCCAAAGGCAAGAGGCGGGCAATCGGCCCCCTCCAAGGACACGTGGCGAGGTCAGTTTCGCCACAATCCCAAAAAGTCCCAATATGTCCATCGATGATTTTAAAAGGGCCAGTTGCAGCAATATAAAGTACAATATGCCCCAAATAACCCAGGGGCCATAGTCAGCAGGTAGGAGGCTAGCAAACAGGCTTCTCCAGGGCCCAGTGGCGAGGTTGGTTTCGCCACATTTCTCCCCTTTTCCAAACAGACTAACAGGGTACCTGACCTCTTGCCGGTCAGTGCCCTTGTTAGTCCAGCAGCCCACCCACAAGACAGAAACAGCAGTACAGCCCACCCGCAATAAATGGTTACTACACCTGGGTAAGGGAGAATCTTGTCCATGTCCAGGTGCCTTACCACGGCTGTGTGGGGGACTGGTAGGCTGCCTTCGTGGGTTGCTGAGGGGGCAGAGACCAGCGGTACTCTGTCCTGGTGCCAGCACTACCACGGGAGTAGTCTGGTTGGAGCCTGGTTGCTGGAGACCGACTGTCTCCTCTTTAGCTGCACAGCTCTGCTGCTGGAGACCGACTGTCTCCCCTTTGGATACATAGCTCCGCTGTTGGAGGGGGAGACCGACTGTCTCCCCTTTGGCTAAGCAGCCTTGTTGCTGGGGGACAGGACTGACTGTCCTTACCCCCTGTGCTGTAGGTGCAGAGACCACAGTCCCATCTGCACAGTTGTGGGGCTTACAGTCTCCCCCTGGTACATTAAGCTGCCGCTGGGGAGAGGTGGTAACCAGCTCCTCTCCCATTAGAACACTCTGCCGCTGGGGAGAGGTGGTAACAATCTCCTCTCCCATGCATACTTTCAGTCTTTGTGGAGGGAGACCGACTGTCTCTCCTCTCAATGCAGTGTCCTGCTGCTGGGGAAAGGAGACTGGGCTCTCTATTCCCTGCTGGACACTCTGCCGCTGGGGAAAGGAGACTGGGCTCCCAATTCCCAACAAATCACACTGCCGCTGGGGAGGGAGGACGGCCCCTTCAGCTCCCTGTAACTTGGGCGCAGAGACCACGGTCCCATCTGCGCTGGTGTGGGGCTTACTGTCTCCCCTTGGTGCGCTAAGCTGCCGCTGGGGAGAGGGAATAACAAACTCCTCTCCCTTACACACCTTCAGCTGCTGGGGAGAGGGGATAACAGGCTCCTCTCCCTGCACCGTAGACTGCCGCTGGGGAGCAAGAACGGCACCTTCAGCTCCCTGTAACGCACACTGCCGCTGGGGATCTGGGCCGACTGTCCAGCATCCCTGTAGGGCCAGTAGAGAGACCGCAGTCCCATCTCCACCTGCCATCTGTGGGTCTTCCCAGGACCAATCCGTGAGGCCCCTCAACATTTGTGAGTAAGGGCCACCTGCTTCCCCACCTGGCAACTCTGGCTGCTGCTGGGGATCTGGGCCGGCTGCCCAGCATCCCGGTGGGCCCGGTGGAGAGACCTTGGTCCCATCTCTACCTGCCTGTTGTGGTTCCTCACAGGACCAGTCTATGAGGACCCCCACTTCAGGTTCCTCCCGCCGCCTCAGGGAAAGACGGCTAACCTCCTCGGATGCAGCCTCTACTCGGCTGCTGTAACGCTCCTGCTGCTGAGCATACTTCCTCTCTTTTGCCAACCGGAATTCTCGGTCCAGCCTTGTGTTTCGCTCAGCCATGACCTGGTTCCAGATCACCGGGCGTGTCTCCATGGGTATATCATCCCCATACTCGGCCACTCGCTGCCTCACCTCGGCCAGCCAATCATCTCCAGAGCCAGAACCTTCCATACTTGTCTGCTCCCAGGGGCGCTGCACGACTGCTAGCGTTGCCCTCAATTTGTAAATCCAAACAGTGTCTCTGAGCTGCTTTACCTCGCACTAGGACGCCATCCCACCGCTTGCCACCAATGTAACGGATCGCCTGGCACCCCGACTGGGTACCTCCGTTAATGGATGCTCCTAGCGCTTCCTGAGGACTACAAGCACTCTGGCAGACACCACAATCACCGAATTGGAGAAGCATATGAATCCTCTCAAGCCTCTGAATGCTGTAGACCGTTGAATAGGAACCATACGAATAGGCTTACACTCCTAGCAGTCAACTGGAACAGCATGCAATAAATCCTTCCCCCAATAATGAGACGACACTTCACTTTGAGGGTAAAACAGGAACTCTGGACTGGCTCATCCAGCCTGGCTTTTATTTCCAACTCACACATACAGGCCACACCCAGGGGGAGGCATAGAAGAACCAATGACATAGATGTTACCTCCCACACATCCCCTCCCCTTAGTGTGACACATAATCCCATTATTCATACAGTTTAAAATATACATTTTACACAATATTTATAACTTCAAAACCATACATCACATTCACACAAAATTACATATCCACAATCAATCCATTCAGGGGAACAACATATAAAAATGGCATGGATCAGACCAGGGGTTCAAAAGTTACTAAAAGTATATTTTAAAACCCCTAGCTTTCCAGGGCCTTCTCTGTGCTGGAGAAGTAATCCAATTATCTCCCAGCACAGAGACAGACTCCATTAAGCACATGGGGACACAAAGACAGTAAAACACTTTAAAATACATAAATTCACCTTTTAAACATAACACACAGACATTTCACCTATCCCCAGATAGCTGTGATCTGCGCGCACAAAACTACCGAATAGCGCGCAGATCCTACTCACACAGTACAATTGCCATGGAGCTAAAGTCTTTCCCATAGTCTTTCATTATGAATAGGCTCCATGGTATAGCTATCTGGGGTATCACATTCCCATAAAGTCTGGTCCATAGTCCAAAGGCAAGAGGCGGGCAATCGGCCCCCTCCAAGGACACGTGGCGAGGTCGGTTTCGCCACAATCCCAAAAAGTCCCAATATGTCCATCGATGATTTTAAAAGGGCCAGTTGCAGCAATATAAAGTACAATATGCCCCAAACAACCCAGGGGCCATAGTCAGCAGGTAGGAGGCTAGCAAACAGGCTTCTCCAGGGCCCAGTGGCGAGGTTGGTTTCGCCACATTGGTTGGTTTCGCCACACTGGTCAATAAGAAAAAGGCTTGTGTGTGTTTTTTTTATGTGTTTTTTTTTGTTTGTTTGTTTTTTTAGCTGTTGTGGTAATGATCATTTGAATCTATCCAATAGACTTATAGAAAGTATCCCTCTAAAATAATACTTAATCACCCCTTAAATAAGTAATACTTACACTGGTATAACTTCAGGTTGATAGATAATAGAGGGAATATATTTACTAATGGCGATCACAAGTAGAGAACAGGAATAATAATATACACAATGTTAACGAATATTTATAAAACATAAATAATGAAAATTGTGAGATTTGCACTAGTATTAATAATTCTCCGAGCAACATATTTCATTATAATGCACAGTAAGGATAGGGGCACAAAGAAGATAGTATTAATAAGGGGAAGTTAGGGAGATAGAAAGAAGATAAGATATAAGATCACCTGTAATAAATGCCGGAGAATAGAATTGCTTCACAGAAATTGATTGGTGAATAGTTTCGCTAACAAATATACAGAATAGGATTTTTTTTTTTTTGCAAGAACCACATTTCACGCCATACTATAGCAAAGTTATAAGGGTTGGGAAAGAAGATGGTAAGGGGATATGGAAGAGGCAAGAACTTATCAGTAGATTGTTGGTCTAATATTAGATGTGGAAGGCTGGAAGAAAGGAGATTTCATCTAAGGCAAAGAAAAATTTTTTTTACAGTAAGAGTAATAAGGATATGGAATTCTCTGCCTGAAGAGGTGGTTTTATCAGAGTCCATACAGATGTTTAAACTGAAATTGGATAAATACTTACAAAAACATCCAATAAAAGAAATAAGCACGCTAAATATTTATAAAGTGCAAATTTAACTCACTGTATTAATAAAGTGAGGTAGTGCAAACAATTTATACCACTTCCTGATAAAGTGCAAAATGCAAGTGCTACATCCAAACACTTATACCACTCTTTATAAGTGCAATATGAAAAAATTCTTAATGCCAAAATTATAAAGTGATCTAATGCATTAAAAGACCAAATATGGTACACTTACTAAAATCATATGCTTGAAGTAAACCTCTGTTTCAAATAGTGTTACATAAAAAAGAAATACAATACAAAGCATATATAGTGAAGCATTGCTTTATAAAAAATAAGAGTGTATGTAAAAGTTTCACTCACAAGCAGAGAGCAGATGAGCCTGCTCTACTTTTGACAACTCCAAATGCAGAAAGATACACTGCAGCCAATAAAGTAAAACGGTTTATTTCCACAGTTAAAAAAAATACAGCATCCATTCATATGTTCCGGATCCCTGTACAAGACTGTCCTTTTGTGGGTTCTTGCATCCGCCGGCTAAATCAATCAGTCCGTGCACCCTCACGATCGGCAAAGTCCACAGGATACTTCTGGGAGGCGTGTCGTGCATGATGGCGTCACGTAGCCAATCAGATAACGCGTTTCGCCAAGAGGTCGACTTCTTAAGAGATTTTTAGTGGGTTACATTTTTCCAACTATCCCACAAAGGCATACCATTTCTTAAAGGAGGCACCCAAGGGTATTTCAAAAGGCATATTTTAAACCTTAGCGTGGAATAATTTTTCCGCTAGCTTGTACCAAGTGTACACAAGTGAGACACAGCCATTTAAGTTTGCATTTTTACACTGGGTCCACGCCCCACTTTAGAATTATTTTAGTAGGTTGTGTTTTTTCCAATTACTCCACAAAGGCATACCATTTCCTAAAGAAGATACCCCAGGGTGTTTCAAAAGGCATATTTTAAACCTTAGCATGGTATTAGTTTTTCACTAGCCTGTACCAAGTGTAGAGGTAATATGCATTTTTTCCCTTTTTTAAAACATTTCTTTTACTTTTTGAAAGTTTTTTAGCTTATAAAAACATATTTTTTTTAGCTTTTAACAACTTTTTATCACTATATTAAAACTATGTTTAAACTTTTTAAATGTTTTTTTTTTTACTTTTAACCCCTAACTAGGCTTACAGTAAATCACCCAATTTCCCACTAACTTCTACCCACCCTACCTAAATAAATAAATATTTTACAAATATTTAAGTAACTAACTAAATCAATTTAACCCCTGAGGATTAAAAATAAATAAAAGTTAACCCTCGTGGGTTAAAAGAAACAATCAGATCACAGTGAAATACTGTGATCTGTATTTTGATCACTGCAGACAGTGATCAAAGGGCAGGGGAGGGGTTACATTTTATTTGAAAGAGGTGAGGGGGGTGGGATTTTCTAACTCACACGTTTCTGCAGGGAGACAGATCGGGTTTCACAGTAGCAAGTGTGATCGCTATAACATTAACCCCACAAATGCTGCAATTGTGGATATCTGGGGTTAATTTTAGTATTGGATGGAAATGTTCTCTCCAGCCTCCTTAAGGGGTTAATTTATTACGTTAAAAGTCAAATGTAGAGATTCTCACACAGACAAGTGGTAAGGTTTCATAAAACTTTTACAATACTTTACTATTATTGCATCATCTATTATTTTGGGACTAATTTCATTTTGCATTTTATAAACCTTTTTAAATTTTGATTAGTACTGTCATAATGTTTGATTAGTGTTGTGTTTTTTTTTTTTAATCTAATGTGACATCCAATATCATACATTTTGGAGTTTAGTCACTTAATTTAGTTGTATACTATACTTCACTAAGGCAATCATTGAAGTTCAGACTTCTCCAACAAACTAATTTTAGCTAGAGCTACTTACAACTATAAACTAACCCATTTTGGCTAATAGTAAAGTTCTCCTTAGGACTTAGAAGGGATGTATAGAGATAGCTTTTTAGGGCAGGTTTAGAGATGTAATATGCATTTTTAATCTAATATAAACTAAGCTTTATGTTTTCATAATTTCAAATTCAAATCAATAAGTGTGTGGGCGTGCTGTGTAAAAATATTCTCATGTAATTGTAATGATGTAATTGACTCATGAAAGAGGTCAACATCTATTATTCAAATGCTTAAAGTATTTAATAGAATATAATGCTGATTTAAGATGTTTCATGTAATCATTCAATTAACCTAGTGGTTCAAGTAAAATTTGACTCAACTCTATGCATTCCAAATTGTAAAATTTGCTTTTAACACTCAATTTTCTTTTTAGTATCTAATATTTGTATCATATATCTTTTTATATATTCTCTTAGTATATTGGGTTTATTGAGAACTAAAGTTGCTGAGCAAATGCACTGTTTCTTAAAGAAATTAAAAGGAAGATCGCCCTGGACTTCTGTTTGGTGCAACATATTGAAAGAATTGAGCCTATGCAGTATCAACATATTGTATTGTTAGGAAAGAATTGTATTGTCTGCAATAATTGATACATTTAGTCTCAGCAAATAATTATTGAGTGTCTTTTTTATATATTCTAGTAGTTGCTTTAAAATTCAGAGATTCTATTATATTGTGATTCATGGGTAATATTACAAATAATGCAGGATGTGTATGTTGATGATGCTATAATTAGAATTATATTTTAAAGTGATGGAGTTATCTGTGTGGTAGGGCTTTCTAGTATTATTCTTGAGAGTAAAGTGGAATTTATTTTAATTAAAATCATGTTATAATTTCTTAGTTTTTTACTGAACAATATCTTAAAAGTATTTTTATTCTGCAAATATGCCAAGGTCCTTTCAATTTACTCTGTTTCAAATTGACCTCCTTCAATATCATTGATCCAAGATATATATCAACAACTCATAGGCTAGAAATTACCATCTACGCTTTTTATATATATTTTCATCATTTTAGCATGGCCTGTTCTTTCTATCTCTCACTATATAAGTATATTTGATAAGCAACATTTTATGTTGAAAGGTAATGCTTTCCTAACGTTGCTTGAGTACTGTCCCATATAAGTAAGGGATTTGTGAAACCTGTTGCATTCCCAATGTTATCACTAGTTCTTGTATCCCCCTGCCCAAGAATCAACTAAGGGATAGATCAGAAGAGTCCAGTTGTCAGTGATGAATCTCGTGATGATATTGCACTTTTCAACACCACTGCAGACATACTTTGTTTAGGTTTGGCCCAGGAGGAATTTGACTATGACTAAGAGTCAACATTTTTATAAGAAGAAGGTCCAGAGAGGAGAGGCACTATTTTCTCCAACTCATGTGCATTGTCCTTCTTTCTTTTGAATGGTCTTATCCAATTGTAGCATTATCTAGTACAAGAACCACAAGTAGCTTGCATACTGTCACTATTATCACCACTGCCAACATCTAAACTCTTTCCATTAACATTAATCACTATAGTCACCAAAACAACTTTAACTTAATGAAGCAGTTTTGGTGTATAGCTCATGCACCTGCAGTCTCACTGCTTAATTATCTGTCATTTAGGAGTTAAATAACTTTGTTTATGAACCCTAGTCACACCTCCCTGCATGTGACTTGCACAGCCTCCCTAAACACTTCATGTAAAGAGTCATCTACAGTTTATCCATCCTTTATTGCAAGTTCTGTTTTAATTTAGATTTTCTTATCCCCTGCTCTGTTAATAGCTTGCTAGACTCTGCAAGAGCCTCCTGTATGTGATTAAAGTTCAACTTACAGAGAAAGAGATACAATCGTTTAAGGGAAATTGCATCTGATTGAAAGTGAAAACAGTTTTTTTTTTTCATGCAGACTGTGTCAATCAGAGCCAGAGGAGTTGTGACAATGGTTGCATAAACAGAAAAAAAAGTGATTTAACTCCTAAATAGCAGTGAATTGAGCAGTGCAACCTGAGAGGCATGATCTACACAGAAAAACTGTTTCATTAAGCTAAAGTTGTTTAGGTGACTATAGTGTTCCTTTAAGTGCCTCCAAGAAGGGTGATTTGCAAAGTGTAAATTTAGTGACAAGGAAATGAGTAGAGGGAGAGTGGTGGGTCATCTCACGAGTGCTAACATGACCCTACATCTGGAAATACACAAGTCTGTATTAGTGAAGGAAGAAGAAGAAAAGAAAGTGCTAAATTAGACATCAAGTCCACTGGTAGTGTAAGATTCTGTGCAGGTCTCGAAACCCACCAGCAGTGGTACCTCCTTCTATATTACCATCTTTATGCATGGCAGGGGGCATGATGAGGGTAGTGCCAGTAGTTGACAGACTCATATTGAACATGAACAGTTGGACACCTTGTCATTCCAGGGACATGCCCACTAGCACACTCTTGAAAATGTTAAATTTCATTTAAGGAGCAGTCAAAACCCACCTGATTAAACATATGATCAGTATGCGCTTCTTTTTCAATTATACCTTTTAGGCAACTGATACAGGGCCTTCCTCTGCAATAGACTTGTGCATTTGATTTTTAATAAATTGCAATTCATACAGTATTCTGACCGATCAGTGGGTCTACTCAATTTCATACCTCCATATTGCCATATGGATGTATGATGAAGCAGAGACACAGACAATGGATTAACAGTTGATTCAGAATTTGGAGGTCCTTATGTGGCACCAAAAAAAACCGAGATGAATATTGGTAAGGGAACAGCCACTAAATCAAACAAGTAAAGAATGAAAGAAATCAAGTAAATAAAAAATAAACCAGGGATCAGGCAGACTGAATGCTTAAAATATGCAACCAAATGCTCAGAAGTAACTAATAGCTCAAAAATGCATATATTGACTGAATTTAGACTAAATGCTAATGATAAGTTATCTTTTTATTTGTTCATAATTTGGTCAGAACTCAGCAGAAACAGTTGGTATAAGCTTATAGGGTACACTGAAAGACAGTCACTCACACTACAGTTTGGATGTGTGGGAAAGATTTGCTCTTTTCAGGGTGAAAGTGGTAACTGGGTTGTCAATTGCCCACTCTCTTTCCCCTTTCATTTTTTTAAAAATTCATTTTTTCAACTTAAAATTAGCCCTGCTGCTGCTGTTCTGCTTTTTTTTCATTAATACAAGATTGCAAAAGGAAAAACAATCAATCATTATAAACCTTGTATAAACGGTTGTGTCACTTACTATTTTTTAAAACTGTTATAATAATATAATTTCAATCACTCAGAATTGGTACTGAAGAAATGCTCGTTATTTGCATTGCCATTAGACTAGACCAGCATTTCCCAATTTGTGTTCCGCAAGAACAAAATTGGGGTTCCGCCGTGAATTGCCCCATCCAAGATGGCCACCGCTCCCTGCTTTTCCCGGAAGGTCGGAAACACCAGAAGTGAGCGGCTGCAATCTTATAAAGAGATTGCGAAATTGCCACACGCTTATGCATGCCTGCCCTGTGTCAGCTCGCCCAGCATCATTTAAGGTAAGAATTCCTCCCAGCCCAGTATTCCTTCATTTCTCTCTCCTCCCAGCATTCATTAACTCTTATCTCCTCCCAGGACTCCTTTACTCCTCTTTCCCCCCCTGTATTTTTTTACTCCTCTCTCCTTCAGTATTATCCCATTCCTCTCTCCCCTAGTGTTAAGCCAACTCTTTCTCCAATATCACTCCATCTCTTTCTTCATTTGTCACACCATCTCTCTACCCAGAGTCACTCTTTTTATTTCCTCATCTCCCATCATCTCCCCGCTAGCGTTTCTCTCTTGCACAGACCTCCATTACTGCTGTTTTGAAACTCAACACTGTGCGCCATAATGAGAGAACTTATCTCTACATATCTGGAGAGGCATTGTTACTATACACAAGCCAAGGGGTGTGATTCTGTATTTATATATTTTGTGAGAGTATATTTTTGTTGCCAACAGGAGCCAAAAACTTACAGACCAAGAGTGGACAAATAAAAATAGCTAGCTCTATAAATAGCACACACAAAAGGGCTGAATGAGATTTTATCTCACCTCCCTCATTATAAAGGAAACCTACACCATTAGTATCCCACTCCTGGGACTGGTTATCCCACACTGAACTTGCAGATTTTAGCCTAAATGTTCACCTCAATACAATTCACTGTTAAGTGAATACATTTCAAAGTATAAGAATTGTACAATGAGAACATAAAGATTCCAGATCTTTTAAATTTGTATTTATAAATAAATTATTAGAAATGGCTAGTGAATATTTTGGGGATATGTCTTTTCTGCAATATACCACTTAAATTTTTCCTTATTATTATCGCCTCCCCCCATCCTTATCAACTAAACTTTGACATTTTTATGTCAGTACGTTTATGGGTCAAGTAATTGGCTGCCTTACACTGACTTGACATATTGATCCAAGTGCAATATCTAATTTATTTTGATAAATGCTCCATGTAGTTCCCTATTGTTCACACAAGAGCAGGGGTTTGACTTTTGGTTCAAGTGAGGCTTGCTTGCATAGTGACATATAGTGTTCATGGGAGTAGCTGCATTCTCTTCTAACTTCCAAATAATTGCAAGAGTGAAATGAGAGTATCCACATGATTTTGGCAATTTTAAAATAATTGGTTATTTATTTTTACTTATTTACATATAATTGTATTTAAATATAAATATATATGTAATGTGTATTTTTTTTTCTGCGTACTATCAGTAGAAATTTGTGATATACCCAAACATTTTCATTCTAAGAGCCGTTAACAAAACAGCGTCCTTTGGTGAAATCTGTAGTAAAGTGTTCTCTTTACTCCAAGATTGAGGAAAAATCCTGCTTATGTTCATTTCTTTCCACGAGCTTTATAAAAAAAACCAAAAAAAACAGCATCCTTTGCAGTCAGGTAGTGAAACCTGTTTAAAAGTGTTCTAATGTTTTTGCTCCAAGACTGATTCAAAATCCTTCTTACATTAAGTTCTTTATAAGAGCATTATAAAAAAAACAGTATCCATTGCAGTCAGATAGTGAGATCTGTATTTTTTTTTTCAGGTTAGAAAACCATGAATTTGGACAACTGGTTAAAACAAGGAACTATCAAGAGAAAAACTATTACTACTTCTAACTGTTCAACAATTCAAAACAAGAAACTGAGAAAGAAGATACAACAAGAAATCAAGAAAACAAGCAGAGACAAGCAGAGACAAGTGACAAGTCAAAGAAAAGCACAAAATGCTACCCAATCTTCTTCTCAAACAAAGAAAAGAAAATATGATGACAGCTACTTAAAATTTGGATTCACAAGTGCCAGAAATAAAAATATACATCAAGCACAATGCTCACTTTGCAAGAAATTATTGCCAGACAGTTTGTTAGCACCTGCTAAATTACGCCGTCATTTTGAGCAAAACCACGCGAAGTACAACGATAAAGACATTGCCTTTTTTCAGTAAAAGCTTCAGGAGTATCATACGACTAAGCAGTTTATGAGCAAAATATTTGAAAATGATAATAAAAAAGCCACTTATTAAAAGGTTTGTGCTATGGCGCAAATTTATTTTTTTAGGGGGTTCCATGATGTTGGTATACTATCTCAAAGGGTTCCACGGGAAAACATTAATTGGGAATACCTGGACTAGACAATGTTGTTGATAACTACACTAATGTGCCCTTTTCTACCCTTTTTATTTCTAACAGCTACCAAATAATTTTTTGTAATGATTTGCACTGCCAAAATTCTTATGAATTAAAATGCCATATGAACAATTCAGACAACTCAAACTAAATTATTATTTTTTTTCAGACAAAAAGATTTGGCCAAATATAATTCTCTCATCATACACAAGTCTAATAAACACTAAGTTGGCAATAAATCTTCTATAAGTATTAACATCAGCTTTTAGCCTTGCCCACTCCAAACATATGCATCTTCACTGAGATATAAAGAGGCTAGTCTAACAAAGCAACTTGTGCGGTAATGAAAATTTACCCAAAATCAAGAGTAAGATAATCTCAGTTAAGCTAGATAGGCTACAATTGGCTGATTCCACTGTAAGCTAGATTTTTTTGGGTATTGAGTATGAAATTGTCAGTTAAATATAGATCTACTCTATGGACTTTTTCTACCTTATGAGTGTTAAATTGGAGTTATAACTGAACTATATGATTTCATTTTACAAGTAAATATATATAAATATACCTTTTGATTACCATTGACATTGTTTTTCTTTTCAACTTGAAATTCAGTACAATAATATGTGGAGTTCAGTCACTAAATACAGCTGTACACCATACTTCACTAAGGTGATCATTGAGATTGAGAGTTCTCAGTTCAGATAGAGCTACCTGTGATGATTAAGAGCCCCACTATGAAGTTCCAAGTGGGATTCGGTAGGGATATTTAGAGATAGTTATTTAGAGCAAGTCTTTAGATGTAATATACATTTTTTTTATCTAATCTAATATAAACTTTATTTTCATACAGTGAAATTCAAATCCATAAGTGTGTACATGCTGTAAGAAAATTGTAATATTCTAATGCAATTGACTTCTGAGAAAGGCCAAAGTTCATTATATCCAAGTACTTGAAAGTCTTTCATTAAATATTTAAGTATTTTAAATATTTCAAAGTTCTTGCAATTTAACTGAGTGTTAAATTAGATTCATAACTAAACTATAGGATTGTGATATCGAGCAGCAAGAGTGAAACAAAACTGTTTCCATCCATCCATCCGTCTGTCTTTTTCACTGGTTAATAAGCTACCAGTTTATGACTATTGTCTTAACAAGCATTTTTTTTCTAATTCATCACATTTATTTTTAATAATTGCTTACCTGACTCACAGGCAAATGTCTTTGAAGTCTCATCATAAAATATAATTGCTACCGCATGTTTCTTGGTCTCTCGAGGCAGTCTTGTTATAGTTTTGATATTGTGCAGCTCTGTTACCTTGAAAAAGAAAAATGTATATTTGTTTCATATGTGACAGAAAATACTTCTGAGATCTAATGTCAATATTCTTAGTTAAATAGTTAAAGAAATATCAGCACCATTCACCATTCCTAATACATTTTTAACTGGTGTTAATAGTTAGTATCATTGCATAATATAATTTATATTACAATGGCACGTGTTTTGAATAATGTTAGTTGTAGAAGTAGTTTTTCTTAATCGCTTCACAGCCAAGCACAGTCTAATTTAATTAAAAAAAGAGCATTATGTTTATTTGAAACATGGGGCATATAGCTATCACGTAATTGAAGATAGAACTGTATTTTTTTTTAGTAAAGATTATTTTTTATTTTACACGATTTTACTTATTGTATTGTTTATCTGTTCAATATTTACAAAATTATAGAATTAATATATTTTAGTGTCGTATGGAGCACATAAAAGTGAAAGATGAGCCCGGCCCAGTTGTCTACATTAGGTCATTAGGTAACAGGCTATTTGTACATGCACGTAGAAACAATAAAGTGAGCCATTTGTTAGCTTTTTTTGGGTTATTATAAAAAGTAATGTGGTAGGCAATAAAGAAAACAAGCTAGTTTAGGCTAATCTGAGTGACTGGCATCCCTGGGATATTGCAAGACTGGTCTAAGTTACATGAAAGGAAAACCCACTACAACCTGACTCTCAATCACATGACTTCTCTACACTGTTGGAAACAATAATAAGAAATGCAAACAGGTGTAAAATGTTCTGGTCTTTGGAGGAATAGGCAACCTTCGGCACTCCAGATGTCATCTCCAATGATATTCTTAGGGCCATAATAATGGAATGTAATCAGGGGAAATGTAGTCCACAAGTGTGGAGTATCAAAGGTTGCCTAACCCTGGACTAGTCTATTGTATGAAATATCACAATGTATTATATTATAATATATTAAGTTCTAAAATGTAAATTACATAAAAGAAAACAAAATATCCTCAGTCCATAGGGTGCTAAAGGTAGAATTTATTTAGCCTGACCTGGCAATGACAAGAGGTTTGACAAAAAAAAAACCAACAACTCATAAGGCTGGAGTGTTGCCAGTTTTTTATACACTACCCTTTACTCATGTATCTCTCTACAGTAGAATAAAGAGAGCATTATGTTGTTTGCTCTAGTAGAGACCAAGGTTAGCAA
This sequence comes from Pelobates fuscus, assembly GCF_036172605.1. Classification (NCBI taxonomy): domain Eukaryota; kingdom Metazoa; phylum Chordata; class Amphibia; order Anura; family Pelobatidae; genus Pelobates; species Pelobates fuscus. The sequence goes on along the minus strand of NC_086320.1, from coordinate 132,759,638 downwards.
TTGAGTCACAGATTCATCTATTATACAGAATCATTGAAACCTTATTAAATTAAAAAATAATCCAGTGCTCTGTCACACTATTGTAGGCACAGAGACTGATACCAAGTACTACATAATCTCCCATATGATTCTTTAAATCTGCAACCTAAGGCCCCCATTCTTTTTTCTAAACATACATAGTTCCAGGAACTGAAAAAAAGTAGATGAAACTTAATAAACACTCCAAAACTCTAAAGCCCTTCAACGTGTTCAATATTTGTCGCAGTATAGTAAAGGAAAGAGATCCAGACACTCCTTGGTTTAAAAATAGGCAGTTTATTGGAACCACAGCAATGTTTCGACCTTCTTGGTCTTTATAAAGCTTGATAAAGATCGAGAAGGTCAAAACGTTGCTGTGGGTCCAATAAACTGCTTATTTTTGAACCAAGGAGTGCCTGTACCGCTTTCCTTTACTATACTACTTCTATGGGAATCTGATGTTTGGTTCTGGTACAGCTAAGCACCCTGGCTCAGACTGATGGGAGTGAGCACAGTACTTTAACACACTCTGGAAATATTTGTCCCAGAACAGCATCCTCCATATTTACAACATAACTAGGCAGAGTAGAGTTCCTAAATTCTACAGAGACTTTATTCTGACATGAACAGGATTCCTACATATTTTGCAGAACAAGCACCAAATGGTACAATTAACGTCTTAGTGTTCTTTGTCTGTGTTTCCTTGGTCGCCACCTGCCAAACATCCTTCTTTCTCATATCTGTCAACTCCAAGCATATTTAAAGATTAGAAATATATAAATATTAATCATGTGTGAAGCCCACTCCCATCACACCGCTTTTCTGTTGGGAACTTCAGTAGCTGCCTTTACATGCTCCATAGTCAGTCTGACCATAATGAATATAAGCCATTTGGTGTAACAAACTTGGGCCAACAAATACAAGTTTCTCAACTAAAATTATGGTTTAAATTACCAACAAGTCTTAACACAAGTTATGAGAAGACTATGACCATACCTTCTTTCTGGCCTTATCCATTTTTTTGGGAAAAAAACATGCCAAATATTGACTTTGGTGTCAATTACTGTTATTGGGTAAAATAATTAATACTTTGTCATTGTACATTATCTTAAAATGTTGTACTAACATGTTAATTTAGGTAATGTTTCCACATAAACAAAATTGCCAGGGTCTTTAAATCGATAAAAGGACAGTGAACTATTTCCAGATCTACTCTTAGAGACGAAAGTTTGTCTGGTGTTTAACGATTCTAGTTTAATTGCAAAAAGATAACTTGTTTTGAAATTACAAATTACTTTAAGATGAAGGTAAGCCTATCATATTTTCTGTTTAAACAAACTATAAAATAAACCAACAATACTGTAACTTTCTATGTCATCTTAATTGAGCCATACGATGAGGTTATTGAGTTTCTCCTTATCATTAGACACTTACTGTTGGTAGTGTTTGAAGCATTTGTACAGTACATATCTTATATTTATATAAGCACATGATATTGAAATGTTGTTGATAACATTCAAAAATATATCTTTTTTTGCAGGATAAAACAAATCTACTGCAGAGCTGTTCATCTGATTTTTTTTTTTTAAGATCTAAAACAATTTTGAATTCTATCTTTAAGTCTTGTGCTTAATCTTTTAACATTATGATTTGTTCTGTGCCATCATGCATTGTTGAGGCTTCATCAAACATCATGTTATGTTAGTCAGTTGGAACATATGCATGCTGATGTTGGGTATAAGTGACTCTTTAGCAATATCCTGCTACCTTTTTTTATCAAATAGTCCCACGGTTATTGTTCTCAGCTTGAATTTAAGTACATCTTACTAAGAATGGCATTTGACAACAGGGGATATTTTGTCATTATTTCTGTTTATTTGTAGTGCACATCCAAGTCAGGAGGATCAAATACGCTATCATATAAGTGCTGTTAAAACCCTAAATAAATAGTGTAGGTAAAACCAGCAAAATTTAGCTCCACCTTCATCATCAATTTACATCTTGATGTGGGCTGCTGGGAGCCTCTATCTCCACCCACCCTACCCCCCTCTCCAATCACCCAGCCTCCATCTGCATCCACCCTACCCCCCCTCTCCAAACACCCAGCCCCCATCTCCATCCACCCTTCTCCCCCCTCTCCAACCACCCAGCCCCCATCTCCATGGATGGATATGGAGGCTGGGTGGTTGGAGAGGGGGGGTAGAGACTCATTGTCAGATCGTTTTGTTCCTGTTTGCGAATCATTGCTGTACGTCTGACTCCTGGTTTGATTCTCTGCCGTCTTCTGTTTCTGCCTGTTTGCTGCCTGTCCTGACCATTGATATCGACCACGACTACTCTCTTTGGATTATCCTTGCCTGTACTGCGTTTCTGGAAGCACTGCCCCCACTATCACCTACTCATATGACAAAGTTGATGGGGCAGGGGGACGAGCTGCCTTAGGCACACCATGCATCCAAACCACAGTTGCTCTGGCTGACAGCCCAACCAGGTCAAATGTTGACCGGAGTACTCCTCCACCGTATCGCCCACATTGCAAGAAGTCAGCCCGCCACTGGTGGTGACAAAACACAGTGGCCTTCCGTAGCACCCGAAGAGGGATGGGAATGGCCAGGGCTCGAGTCCTGCAGGAACGCGTGGGAATGGCGTTCCTGCACTTTGTTCATGGCAGGAACGCCGTTCCCTTTGCTCCTGCAGGACCAGGGCAGCTGCCTCTTGAGCCCAGCCGGTGCTCCTCAGTAGCTAACGGCGAGGGGGTGACTTGATCCAGAGCGGTCTTTGTTTTGTGGGCGGGGCTCTCTGGAAGGATTACTACGCGGGCTCGGTACCCCCAGGATGACCCCCAGCTTGCCATGCATTCTGAGGCCCAGAATGCATGGGAGGGCTTTGGCAGTCAAGGGGCTCCCGGTCTCCACGGGAGCCCAATGCAATATTGGGAGGGCTAGGGATTCCTCTGCTACTAACTTTATTGCCAACCATGGCCCTCTTATTTTACTCTTCCTAAGGAGTGGCTACCTTTGGCGTGGGGCCACTACGTTTAGCCCCGCCATCGTTATGTTTTTTGTTTAATACCGTCTTTTCGTTCACGAAGTGGAGCTCCTGGGATTCCTATTGAGGTCTCCCCAGCCCCTACTAACACCTTTATGTGAGACTGAAGGGACATGTTGTATGCGGGTGGTGGTCTTGGGTATATAGGATGTATTACGCTTCACGGAGGAGCCGCAAGTGGGAAGGGGTGTGCTGGGGGCAGATTTTAGGCCACACCTTTGCTATTGATTTATGGGTCTTCGGCTCCCCGTCATCCGGACCTATGCCGGTGCTGCCCTTCCCCCAGGATTCTTAGCCTGCGTATGACTTCCCTGAGCCCACATGACGCCTTGGAGTACACTACCCTTAGTGGGTCATGGGTGGAGGCTTCCCGGCATGCTTGGTGTGGGAGGGGAGGAGGGGATCTGACTCCTTGCAGCCTTGGAATGTTGTAGCTGGGCCTAGAAATAGGCACGATCCTGGAGGGATCCCCTGGTTTACTAATTGCTCTCTCTATTTGGTAAAGGCACTCACCCCCCTCCCTCGCTAACGGACTGGGGCAAGTGCGTGGTTCTCTTCCGGGTTGTGGATAGGGACGGGGTCTTAGTATATTACCCTCCAGACCACCCCAGCGGGTCATGGGGGGGTCTGGAGGGTAATCCTGCCTTCATTAACAAAGCGTGAGATTCTATTGTCCTCACTTCCGTGTTTTATGTTATTTATGTTATTTATGTTATGCTGGCACACTGGTTGTGCCCTTGCGAGTTGGTCCACGTCCCCGCTGCTCTGGAGCCCGTTTTGCGGCTTGGAGGATCCGGAACGTGAACCCCGAGATAGCCTGGTAACGGGTAAGACCAGGCAATTTTTGTGTATAAATGTTCTATTTCTCTCTTTCTAGTTTTTCTCTTCTCCTTATCTTTTCCCTACCTCATTCATCCTACCCTTTGGGGAGGCATCGGGGGGGATCCAGAATCGCGAGGTGTTGTTCAGAAGACGTATAGGCCTGGAGGCACAGGTGTTCCAGGACCATACGGGACCAAAAGTCAGGCCCACATACAGACGCAACAGTATGAGTAAGTACCGCATAGACTCTTACGATACACCATGCCTATAAACATTATGTCTTTAACCCCTTAAGGACCAAACTTCTGGAATAAAAGGGAATCATGACATGTCACACATGTCATGTGTCCTTAAGGGGTTAAACGTGAAGGGGTTAAACGCACCTAAAAAACGATGCCTTATGTTTAGGGAACTTAAACGTTTGAACCCCGACATCACATTCCTGCAGGAGACACACATCCTGACATCAGTGAAAATGCAAATAAAATGGGCACCTTGTGGAGGCCGGATGACGTAGGCGCGTGGGCGCGTGTGTGAGCGTCAACGGAGGAGGAGGGGCGATGTGTTGAGGGGTGACCGGCGGGAGCTTTCTTGGCAGCTGGTGGGAACGCTCGAGAGGACGAGAGGACGATATCTGCAGCGACCGCAATATCGCAACGACCGGGGTCTCTGTTTAGTGCTCGACACATGCGCGACAGCGTTCAACATTTTTTTTTTTCTCCTGGAAGACGGAATGCTGCTGCCTGAGCTGGTGTCTGGGAGCCCCTGGTTTGGAGATGTACTCAGGTCTTGAGGAGGAGTAGGGAGCCGCAAAACTGCAGCAACAAGATAAGTGACTGTGTTTTTCTTTATGCTTGCAAAATTTGAAGTGAGAGGGCAGAAGAGTGGTGGGTCGTGAGGAGGGCAGATAGTACAACACGGAGAACTATTACAACTATTACAAAGAAGAAAGGAGATACGGGAGGAGAGTAAAAAAAAAAAAAAACGGAAGCTTTAAGATCATATAGAGATCATAAAAAGACTAAATAAAGCTGATAAATAAGTAATAACACAAAATGACAACTAGAAAACCACAGGAGGAGAAAAGAAAGAGAGAAAAAAAAGATCTTGTTATTGAGAAAAGATTATCAGGTTATTTTTCTCCTTCTCAAAATAAATCTCAATTGCCTTCTGAAAATCAGGATCATTCCCCTCCCCCCATCCCCAACCACAATCCCTCTCATGCTGCACAAGTGGGTAAACCCCTCACTGAAGAGACCTTAATTAATTACCTGGATAAATTTCAGGAGAGCATTAAAGAAGACATCCAAAAAGGCTCATCTGATTTAAAACAAGAACTGAGAACCATGAAAGTCCAATTGGAATCTATAGAGGATAAGTTGACGCAAACTGTTATAAAATATGCACATATGGAGTCAATAACAACAGATCTGCAATCAAGAGCAGAACAACTAGAGGATAAATTAAATGACCTGGAAGATCGTTCCAGGAGAACCAACATAAGAATTCGTAACATCCCTGAACAAGTCACTGACTCTATATTGAAAAAATTTCTAATGGAATATTTCGAGTCTGTATTATCCCAAGATGATTTAAAAAATTCTGAATTGGATAAATTCCATAGGCTACCCAGACCCAGAAATGTAGCAGAAACATTACCAAGAGATGTAATTGTTAAATTTCAATCTTTCCATATTAAAAACCAAATAATGAGTTCATTAAGAAATAATCCGGTCTTGGGAGAGAGATTTAAGAATTTGAAGATCTTTCCAGATCTATCTTTTTACACAAGAACATGGCGGAAAAGCTTCAATCAAGAATTAATTGTGTTAAGAGCTAAAGAAGTGAAATACATATGGGGCTTCCCCAAATGTTTAAGGATCTTCTGGAAAGGAAAAAATGAAAAATTTACAACTTCGGTCGAGTTGAGAAAATGGATGGAAGAAACATTAACACCAGGACCAACATAACAATTATTAACTGCAGAAGCCCTGAAGCTCTCCGGATGAAAGAGGACAATTATAATTTTTATTTATGACTAGGAAGATTCTCTCTTTTTTTATTTTTTTTATTTTACAATTAACATTTATAGAATAAGCACTGATGCAATAGGAAGTCAGATATATTGGCAACACGTGTAAGATCCTGGGAAAGAGTTAGTACTATAAAGGATGTATTAGTTTACATAGGGAATTTATAAAAAAGTAATGGCATATCGGCTATAGGTTTAAGTAGTTTTGCTAAGCTTCGAAACAGAAGGCTTAAGGAAATTTTTTTTTTTTGTATATATAGGCACTGATGTAATAGAAACCCAGCAGTACTGATAATCGGTAATATGTACAAGTAGTAGGGGAAGAACTATTACTATAAAAGGATTGATTGTGTTACACTGTGGGGAAACCTATACAGTTTTTGGGTGGATTGGCTATGTGTTTCAGTAGACTTAAATTCATATGAATTTAGTGGGGATATATATAAATTTGAGGAATATATATGTAAATAAATCACTTTTCTTTTTTTTTTTTTTTTTTTTTTTTTTTTTTGAATTTTACAATTAACACTTATAGAATAAGCACTGATGCAATAGGAAGTTAGATATATTGGAAATACGTGTAAGAACCTGGGAAAGAGTTAGTACTATAAGGGATGTATTAGTTTACACAGGGAATTTATAAAAAGCAATGGTATATCGGTTATAGGTTTAAGTAGTATTGCTAAGCTTCGAAACAGAAGGCTTAAGGAAATTTTTTTTTTTTTTTCTCTCTTCCTTTTTTATATAAACACTGATGTAATAGAAACCCAACAGTATTGATAATTGGTAATATGCACAAGTAGTAGGGGAAGAACTATTACTATTACTATAAAAGGATTGATTGTGTTACACTGTGGGGAAAACTATACAGTTTTTGGGTGGATTGGCTATGCGTTTCAGTAGACTTAAATTCATACGAATATAGTGGGGGTATACATAAATTTGAGGAATATATATGTAAATAAATCACGTTTCTTTTTTTTTTTTTTTTAAGGGAAAAGGGAGAAAAAGAAAAAGAGGGGAAAGGGAGGAAAAGTAGTCATCCGAGATGGTAGAGTGTTCCCAAATTAAGGAATAGGATAGGATTGTTGGTCATCCCGATATTATATCGCCCCACCAAGTGTCAACTTTTCGTTGACACAAATACCGAGATATGGTAACTAAAGATATCATATCACGTGGACATAGATGGCCCTTTGGGGGCAGGTTGAAAGACAACCCTCTAGGAGCTAGGCTGTGTTGGGTCAGACTGGGTGTATTGCCCATAAGGCTATTTTTGGTCTATGATAAATGGACTATTTGTGTTCTATGTAAATGCATTGCAACTCTCTTGGGGACAGTGGTATTTAGGGTCTATGATTTAAAATGGTTAAGATGATTTCGGTTAATGTCCAGGGTCTAAATACTGCAAATAAAAAATCTTTAATATATAACTACATGCTAAGAAATAAAGTAGAAGTGGGTTTCTTTCAAGAAACCCACTGGTCAGATACGGATAATCATGGTTGGGGGGGTGGAAAATTCCCTACTGTGATGCATTCCTCATTAAGTGGGAAAAAGCAAAGAGGTGTAGCAATAGTCTTTTCTCACACACTAAAAGTAGACATATTACATCAAATTATAGATAAGAACGGTAGATATGTAATAGTTTGCTGTAAACTGAATGAGATACCATATACACTGACGAACATATATCTTCCTAATGATTTTCCCGCCCCAACCCTAAAAAAAGTTCTGGGTTTAATGGAACCTATTAAAATAGGCATGTGTTTGGTAGCTGGGGATTTCAATAGTGTATTGGACCCGATACTAGATAAAAAGACAACAGTAACTTTATTACATCAAAAAAAGAACAGATAAGTTAGCGAAATCTATTAAGAGAAACATGATTAACTTTGACTACTTCGATCTATGGAGAACGATTAATCCTGACTCATTGGAATATACTTATTTTTCGCATGTGCATCTGTCCCACTCCCGAATCGATATGGTTTGGGGTAACATAACAGCATTATCAAATATCAAATACTGTAAGATATTGGATAATACCTGGTCAGACCACAGTATTAATATGTGGGAGACGAAAAATCAATGGACCAGGATTAATCGTGAAACCTGGCGCATGAATGATAATTTGTTAAAATCTAAGATCCATATTGATATATTAGAAAAACAAATTGAAACTTTTTTTCTTGAAAATGATCCAAATGACACTTCATATACAAACAATTGGTGTGCATTTAAATCTACCATTAGAGGCAATATAATAAGTATACAAACAAGGTATAAGGCACAAAATAATAATTTTTTTTTTGGATCTTCAAGAGGAATTAAAAAAGGCTGCGAATGAGAATAAGCAGTCTCCTTCTAAATTAAATGCAGATGCCCTGAAAAAAATCCAAAATAAAATTAATAACTTCCTTATAGAAAAAAAGGTTATGAAGAAACTGAAAGCGAATTACTATTATAAAGGAAACCGAGCAAACAGGATTATGACTAAAAAATTAAGAGATAAAATCAGCTCCAATAAAATAGTAAAGATAGTGGATGAGGAAGGAGTTTATCTAGATCCAAAAAAAATAGGTGAGAGATTTAATAAATACTATGAGGCCCTGTATAACTTAATTCCTTCGAAAATGAATGATGAGGATTTTTGAGTAACAGTAATATACCTAAACTTAAGGAGGAGCAAAGAAATAAGTTAAATGTTCCTATTACAGTCCAGGAAGTGGAGGCAGCAATAAACAAGTTAAAACCAGATAAGACGCCAGGCCCAGACGGTTTTGTAAATATATTTTATAAATCCTTTAAAAACCATATAGTTTGTCATTTAACCAATATGTTTAATGAAATAGTCTCAGTAGGTAAATTTCCTCCTGAGATGTTAAGAGCAAATATCCTTCCAATCTTAAAAGAAATTAAGGATCCCTTAAAGGTGGAAAATTACAGACCTATTTCTTTAATCAACACGGACGTTAAGATTTTTTCATCAGTTTTGGCCAATAGACTAAAGGGACTCATGGATAAGATTATAAAAAATGATCAAATTGGCTTTATACAGGGGAGAGATCCAGTTGACAATTCTAGAAGATTACTCGATTTGATAGATGCAGCTCAAAGGAATAAAACTTCTCTGTTTATTTTGGCAGTAGACGCGGAGAAAGCTTTCGACAGGGTCGGTTGGGTCTTCTTAAGGAAAACTATGGAAAAGTTCGTCATACAGGGGTGGATGCTTAAAGCAATTCTGGCACTATATGAAGGTCCAGAAGCAAGAACAGTGGCTCCAAATATATGCGCTGACTGGTTCACACTAAAAAATGGAACAAGACAGGGTTGCCCCCTATCGCCCATTTTATATATTATGACAATGGAGATACTAGCTATTAATATAAGAAATAATCTTCAAATAAAAGGCTTTAGCTATAGAGAGAAAGAATTCAAATTAAATCTATATGCAGATGATCTGATTTTGACCTTAACCGACCCTGTCGAATCGCTTGGTGCCTTGATGGAAGAGGTAGATAAATATGGTTTGATCTCAAATTATAAAATAAATGTAAATAAATCCACTTATATAGCTATAAATATCTCTAGAGAATGTTGCCAATATATAAGAGACAAATATAAATTTAACTGTAACAAACACATAATATCTTATCTGGGAATAATGATTACTGATGACTTAAAGGATACAATGCAAATAATTTTTTTAAAAACATATAGATCAACCCACGAGTCATTAAAAATATGGAGACAAACTGAACTGTCCTGGTGGGGTAGAATTAATTTGGTCAATTCATATTTACTTCCCAAATGGTCCTACTTATTCCGCATGATCCCCTTGAGAATGCCACAACCATGGCTATATATGATACAACGAGATATAAATAATTTTATCTGGAAAGGAAAAAGGCCGAGGATGAATAAACAACTTTTGATGCAGAAAATTAGGAAAGGAGGGATAAATTTTCCGAATATTAATACAATCTATGTAGCTAATATGATGTTTCATATTTATAAAACGCAACTCTTAAGTTCTGAGGAACTGGGTTGGTACCAATTAGAAAAGGAGATGACAGAAACAGATAATTTGTGCCAATTAATCTGGTTAACCAAACAAGATGAAAGAATTAAGAAGGTGTGTTCCTCAAATAGTTGTTTGCAATCAATTCTTATGGAATGGGAAAAGTTGAGGACGAAATGCGGAATAAGTAATAAAATATTGGGAAATTTTAACTTCAATATTATTCATCTAAGGATGAAGGATATAAATATAAGTGCATGGACAACGAAGGGTATTAACTTTATAAATCAAATAATATTGGGAGATAAAATCAAACCATTCGAAACCCTGGTACATGAATATTCGCTACCCAGGCAGGAGTGGTATAATTACCTAAGAATTAGAGGTTTTATCCAACAATTTTTGTTATATCGACCCATAGAGGGAATAGAAAATTTGACAGCTCTATTAAAAAATGATAATGTACCGCAAATAGTGTCGAAGGCAAGAAGCGCTCTCCTACAAATTGAGGCACCTAGTAGGAATGTTAATATGCAGAAATGGAGTAGCGAAATGAATGTACAGATTTTCAAGGTTGAATGGGATCAAGTAATATTTCAAACAGGCAAAATAATCCACTGTCTAAATCTTCTTGAAGTATTATTTAAATTAATGAATCGATGGTATTTAGTTCCCACCAGAATGTCCAAAATGGATACCTCTAACTCTTCATTGTGTTGGAGATGTAACGAAAAAGAGGGGTCTTTTGGTCATATATGGTGGGAATGTAGTAAAGTTAAAAATTTGTGGTACATGACCTTTGAATCTTTGGAGTATATTACAGAGACAAATATACCTAGAGGTCAGCATAACGGCCTATTCCATTTAAACCTACAATTACTTCACTTTAAAGAAAGATTTATATATGTCCACTTTGTTGCTGCAACAAAAATAATAATAGCAAGAAATTGGAAGAGTAGTGTGATTTTTACACAGGACCAATTATATTCACAAGTCCAATACCAATTAACTATGGAGGCCTTGGGGTACCAGTCTACAAAAATCAGAGAAGTCAGTAAATTCTGGAAGGAAAAAATAGAGAGATTGATTAGACAAATTCCTGGACAAAACAATTAGGATAACATCATTTTTCTTTTCTTTTTTTTGAACATAGACTAAGATACAGCGGCCCACGTATGTTCCCCAAGAAGGGTTTTGCAATGCATATCAGTGTTATGTGTATGTTAAGTCCATCACAGTAATGAAGGCACATGAAATAAGATAGTTAAGAAGTGCCTCCACTGGGAGAGAGAGGAATAAAGAGTGAAGTAAAGAGGGAGGAGAAGAGAGCATTGAAAGTGAGAGAAAGGAAAGAGAGACGAAAAAAAGAATACGAGAAATTCACATGTATAGAAATAACTTCACTTTAACTCTAAGAATCGATTCACGATGTAATGACACTTCTGAGTACAAGATAGGCGGACTAATTCTGAATTAGGGATAAGGCAGTAATATCCTCTCAAAGAAGAGAGAAATTGCTAACTATGCACTTTATATATATATATATTGCTGTTGATGGTAATGCATTGTGTACTGTGTATTGTCTTTTTGTATGTTTTTGTATGTCTGACAACTAAAATCAAATAAATTATATAAAAAAAAAAAAAAAAAAAATGCAAATAAAATGGATACACTATTGGCAAGAGCCCTTAGACCAAAACAACGAGGCACACACATCACTAAAATCAAGAACGGTCTCGGTGAGTACCAAACGAACCCCACAGATATAGCCAAAGTATTCACTATATAGTATTACACTAATCTTTATAACCACTCACACGGGGATGCCCTGAGCCCGCAACACGAACGGGATGGGCTGCATCTGTTTCTATCCCGGCTGGATCTCCCCAGACTAGGCGGAGAGGATTTAGATATCCTGCAAAATCAGATCTCGGCCGAGGAGGTAGACTCGGCCATTTCTGCGTTAAAAGGCAATAAGGTCTTTCACGAAGAACTTGTCCCCCATTTGGAGCGTTGGTGCAACAATCTTATGGAGGGGAAAGCACCGGACAGAGACATGTCACTAGCGGACATAGTCCTACTGCCCAAGCCCGGTAGGGATGACTCGACCCCCGAAAACTTTCGCCCGATCTCACTAATTAACCATGAAACTAAGATATTAACGAAGGTCCTCGCAAACAGATTAAATCCAGTTCTTTCCCAACTGGTACACCCTGATCAGGTGGGGTTCGTGCTGGGCAGACAGCTGTTTGAAAACACAAGGCGTAATATCAACCTGATTTGGAGATAGGCCGCAACGGGTACTCCGACTTTGCTGCTGTCACTAGATGCCGAAAAGGCTTTCGATAGGGTCAAGTGGCCGTATCTATTTGGGATCTTGGAGCACTTTGGCATACTGGCCAGGTTTATTACTGCTGTCCGGGCCATGTATACCAATGTCAGAGCACAAATTCGAATCACGGGAGCAAAGGTTACCCCATTCCAACTGAGTAATGGCACTAGGCAGGGTTGCCCTCTCTCGCCTTTGCTATTCGCTCTTTTGTTGGAACCACTGCTGCAAAAAATAAGAACCACCCCGGATATTAAAGGGATCACAGTAGGAGGACAGAATTATGTTGTTCCGGGCTTTGCGGACGATGTTCTGTTGACACTAATGGACCCAAAAGATTATATGATGGCACTGACAGACAGCTTAGCGAACTACAGCGACTTGGCCGGATACAAAGTAAACTTAAACAAATCTAGCGCACTCCCCATAGGTATGACTGAGGCAGACATGGCGAGTATAGGGGCGACATACCATCTAAACATATCGAGGGACCATATCAAATACTTAGGCATACGGCTGACTTCAGGCCCCTCTCAACTGTACCAACACAATTATGCCCCGTTGATACGGACCTTAATGAGTGACATGGAGAAATGGGTGGATAAACCAATCTCCTGGATTGGAAGGATACACTCAATAAAAATGAATGTGCTTCCTAGAATACGGTTTCTTTTCCAGGCCCTCCCCATACGAATAACTAAATCTAACTAGGGGTTGCTTCAACAGGCCATAGGTACATTCATTTGGCAGAATCACAGTGAGAGCATGCAAGCGTCAATAGGAAAGCATTGTAAATGCTTTCCTATGAGACCAGCTGAATGCGCGCACAGCTCTTGCCGCGCATGCGCATTCAGCCGAAAGGGAGGTTTGGAGGCGGAGAGGAGGAGGAGAGATCCCCGCCCGGCGCCCCTTCCTCACACCAGAGCCCGGCGGGAGGGGGACCCTGAGGGTGGGGGCACCCTCAGGGCACTATAGTGCCAGGAAAACTAGTATGTTTTCCTGGCACTTTAGTGGTCCTTTAACCCCTTAAGGACACATAACATGTGTGACATGTCATGATTCCCTTTTATTCCAGAAGTTTGGTCCTTGAGGGGTTAAGTGACTTCTTTTGGAAAAGTATTTTTTTTTTATAAGTTCTCAAAAGGATGTCATCTTGCCTGTTTACAGACTCTGAATGAACAGATCACCATACAGATGTTTGCATTGACCCTGTATATATATTTGCATCGGTCCATCATAGCCCCTCTGAGATGGGGGTCTTACCATAGATTTATAAAGGGGTGTGGCGAAAGTAACCTCGCCACTGGCTTTTGGAGGAGCCTGGTTGCCAGCCTCCTGCCCTGTGACTATGGCCCCTGTAGTAGACATTTGTTAAAGACCCTGTTTGTGCATGTTGGACTTGTATGGCTACACTTCAAACTCTGGAAGCGGTTCGAAGCTTCACTTCAAACTCCTGAACAACTGCACGAACCATAGACCACCCTGGAGCTAATTAACACCTATTAACAACTTGAAACGTTTCTCACCGCAGTGTTCTAATTATTCATCTGGGTGGCCGCAATTTCTATGGACAAAAACAAGGTGGCGGCCATCTTGTTCACATGAACGCAGGCAGCGGTGTTTGGGCATGATTCTCATGGAACTAAAATTGGACACAGAAACTACCGCACACCGATGGACTTCCATCATCGTCTGCGTTTGGTTCTATACAACTTAAAAGGGCCCTGTACGGTGAGATCATTCGTCTGGATGACGGGAATAATACCTGCGGTCAGAAAAATAAATGAGTTCCTGATCTGGGTGATTTTTGGATATGTTTGTCACCCAGATCAGGGCTATCAGTGGATGTAACATTTGTGGGGATTTTATGTGCTTTGGGGTTCTTTTTGGGGTTTATAAAATTAGTTTTTTTATGCCTGGAGATAATTGAGTTAATACAGTATCTGACTCAATTATCTTCCAGGCAGAGGGGAGGGATTGTATGCTATGTGTGGGAATGTCATGTACTGTAAATGGTCCGGTACTTTGTAAATCAGTCTCCAATAAGGTCTATGTGGGAGTGCCCCTCGCATGGGGATTATTATAAAAGGCCAGTGTGGCACCATTAAAATCAGTTCCTCTTCACCCTCAACATAAAGCCTCGTCTCATGTGTGGAAGGGACAGCTATATTCACTCTGGGGATTGCTATACTCATTATACTCCCCTGGGTTCTCATCACTAGCTCTTATAAGAGCTGTTCCTGCTATACTCTCTGGAGTAGGAGAGGTTCACCCACTGGAAGCTGGATCCTGGTCTTGGCTCCAGGGTTGGTGGAGGACGGCGAGACCCCAGTCAAGCTGCGGCAGCTAAGGGGATACAGTGCTTATGTTGTCTGGTGGAGTGCTTGGAGTCCTTGGTGAGCACTAGGAGCATCGATTAAGGGAGGCACCCAGTCGGGGTGTCAGGCGGTCCGTCACAAGGGGCAAAATAATAGTATCGTCACAATACTATATACCCCTTTTTATGCATGAAAGTACAGTGCTGACCTTTGCAACTGCTGACTGACATTGCATATTGTTGCCAGGTCTATGGTCCATAATTATTCACAAGTCCTTTTCATTAAGAGTTACCAGCAACTCAACTCAATTAGTTATCCTATGATGTCTCTAATTTCATTTACTAAAGAATATGTAAGTAGTTCAGGATTTGTTTACTCTTCATTTAAAATTAGCAATAGCACTCATAAGGTTGCCCAATATATTTGATTTGAATTGGCGTTTGAGCCCCTGCTAGTATATATTGAGTATCTTTTTGGTATTTGGGGACTTCCTGTAATTGGGGTGTGTAATGGAATTCCTTTGATAGTTACCTTGACCCCAGGCTCAAGCTACTAAGATGACCGGATGTCCAGTCTGTTTTTACTTTCATGTTATGCTTTTTAACTTTTAGTCTAGTTTCGACTGTCTGACAAATAAGCACAAGTACGCATAAAATCATGACTTGTGAATTTCTGTGGTTTCTGAAGAGACGATTACAGCTTTACCCTCAACCCTCCTCTTGTGTCCTAATGTTTTTTATATATATAACCATTGAAATTTCTTTAGTTCTGTAATTTCCTTTTATGGTACAGTGTGACTTCACCCATCCGTTTTTTGGTGCGCAAGTCACAAAGCTGTCTTTACAAAGTAGTATATATTCTGTAAGCTTACACAATCAAATAGGGACGTAATCTTTGAATCAAAACTGTCTGGTCTGATTACTTTCTCTGAGCAGCTCATAATAAAAGTGTCAATTTGGTTTCCACCTGAACATATCTCTGGGTAAATTAATATCTGTTTCAATTGGTGCCGAAACCCGGGAGGAAACAATCCATTCCATCCGGACGAAATACTGGGAAACGGAGGGTTTTAGACAGTGACTCTTAAGCTGCAGAGGTAAGATTTTTTTTTTTACTTTTCTACCTATCTAGATTCCCACTCTATTGAGCTCTCTGAGTCCTAAGTCCAGGTGAGTAGGGATTTAAATAGTTCTCCTCCTAAAGAACTTGTTTTCTGTGGTTGGTTATGTTCAGGTGGAATGTCTTGTGAAAAAAAATCTTGGATTCTTGAGATAGTAGAATATATCTGTGGGTCTCAAGTTTGTTTGCCTTGTCATTTGTTTTATAGTTTTATAGTTAGAGTAAGAATCCTCCAAGGCAGATCTTTAATCTATGTTTATTTAAAGAAGACAAATACTGTGAAAATTCCACTGCAGTGGTCCTAAGTGTTTAAACACTGTTTGTATAGTCTTGTCTTGGTTAAGGAAGTAATTACCCCTTACAGGTGTTAGAGATGGGTAACTCACAAAAAGGACCGAGGAGGAGCTCTAACTATAGTTAAACATCTTAAAGGAGCTACTAAGGCAATAAAGAAATTACTTAACCCCTTAAGGACATATGACATGTGTGACATGTCATGATTCCCTTTTATTTCAGAAGTTTGGTCCTTAAGGGGTTAAGAAAGCTGTCATGCCCTCAGAGGGCACCCTTGGGACTGCATTTGTGATCAGTCACGAGCATGGGAGCCTACATTATGTCTAACTGTGTTTCTTCTGAGGGACACAGAGAGTGAAATGTATTTACTTATTTTGTTAATTTATTTTGGAATGGTTGTAGTTTAGTTGCGTGTCCATGAATGTGCTTTTTGTATTGGCATATTTGCTGGATATCTATTATGTGTATCTACTACGTCTGTTGTGTTCTGTTTTGTCAGATGACAACATGTTTGATATTACAATGATTGCTGAGTTTAAGTTCTATGGGTTGTAATGAATTGGTGTGTTATGTGTTAATGTATATTGTTTATGAGTTTAAATAGTAAAGTTACAAATATTTGCATGTCATTAACGAAAGCATTTAGTGTTTTTACGACAGGTAAAATGCTATAAACCGGCAAGAATAAATCCACTGCATGCTATCACTCCTGGAGATTATTTAATAATATGAGACTTTGAGATAATAGCAAACTTCTGCTCTTCAAATTGTGGATCCACGTTTCCCTTTGCAAACTGACTAATCCTGAAAGTGATTCTTTCACTGAGAAAAAGTATAAATGGACACGAAAATGGCTCTCCCTTTTAAAGGAGTACTATTAGGGGATTATTGTCCAGCTCAGAGTTAACTCTACTTTAAAGTGTATTGAATTATTTGTGTCAAAGAAAAAATATGTTATCTATATTGATTGTTCTGCCTTTTTAACTGGGCAGAAACACCAATCTGTGGGGGTATGTATAGGATAGGTTTATTCCCAAAGTAAGATTCATCTAGTATGCCTCATTGATCATAGGGTAATGATGAAATGGTATTTTTAATAGAGATCAGATTTGTCTGATATTTATAATTGAGGCAATTCTAATCTACTAAACTACTGTATTATACTTGTATTGGTAAATTGAAAGCATTTTGCAGACCCAGAAGAGGATAAATGATAATATAATTTCACAAGGAGACAAATTATGGGAAGAGGCCACCGAAAAACGCACTAATGGGTTAAACTAGTTTTTTGGTAAACATATAAAATTAAGCTTTTGTGGTTAGAGATTTTTGATACTCAGTTTGTCAAACCACCTCTCACCCTAGCATTATTCACTATAGAGAACAAAGACCATAAATTCGGATTTTATAGTAAGATATTAATACTTTTTGAGTAAGTCTGAATTAGATGGTTCATGTTTTTAATATTTTATATATAGTTTTGGGTGTTAATCCAAGAGTATTGAATTATTTTAGATTATTAAAGTAATTAATTGAGATTATCAAATCAATGTTTACGTTTAGGAACAGAGTTTTATTGGGAATTATTCCCATATGTGTTTGTTAAGGTTATGTATATAGAGTTTATCAGTTAGTAACTTGCTCGAGAAAGTGTTTTAGTAACCATCCTGTCCAATCAAGTATTTATTATTTATATAGAGTGAGGGTTTCTCTAGTCTGTACAAAGGTATTTCAAAGGGAAATTATGTAAAATTTCAGAGAAGACAAATTTCATGAAATATAAGCAAAGCTGAGAGAAGTACGTTACCCCAGTTAAGGATTTAATTTTAGTCTCTAATTTGACTTTTAGCCTAGGTAATTGATAAATTCATAATAATAGATATATATTTTTAGGAATTGTTCATGTCATATTGATCCTTGTGTTTGTATAATTGTAGAGACCGTCCTGGAGTGTTTGTGCTACCTAATTCTTGGGATTGCGCACCAATCTCTCTCTCTGGCTGATTTTGCACTACCTATTACATCTGTTTGGTCAAAATCCATGCAGGCTGAAGAAACTGAGATGCTTACTTATGAGGACATAACCTTTGTACACAAGAACCTGGAAAGTCCTGAAGGTGCAGTGCTGTCTAATGCCGCTGGTTCTGTATTAACCCTTTCAACAAATAGGGTATTGCACAGAGCATTGTGGTGAACATCCAGCAAACAAAAGAAGTACTAAGAGCTATGAGGAAGCTGACATTCTATTTTTCTGAACTATGCTGAACTATTGAACTATTTTGTTATTTTTATTTTTTGTAGAGTTAGCCAGAGAGAGAGAGGAAGTGTTAGCTGACCCAGGGAGGGATGTAGTATGTGCCGTTGATGTATGTTGAGTGTGCCAAGGATGGATTCCCATGTTGTGAGGAACTGGGTGTATATGACTGGGTTTGACTGGACCTTTGGAATTGGGAAATGGTTAGGAAATATAGGACGCAAGGGCTTGGTTGCAATTACTGTAATAATTGTGAGTTTGCTGATAATATACTTGTGACGAAACCAACCTCGCCACTGGGCATTGGAGAAGCCTGTTTGCCCGCCTCCTACCTTTGGACTATGGCCCTGGGAGATTGGGCCCTTTAAAAACAGTGTTTGGCCCTAACAGAGTGCATGTCACTTATTCTGGCCCTTTAATTACTGTGGGATAAGGATTGGCACTTTTTATATGGCACTTCGGATGCAGCCAAAGTTGCCGAAGTTGCCGAAGTCACCGAAGTGACTGGCATCGGACAAAGGACCACGTGGCGGCGGCCATTTTAACATCAAACACCGCCGACCCTTACCATCGCATCCGCTTCGACACTTCGACTAAAGTCGAAGTACCGACAAGCCTTCGAACGGGACTTAACCATTTTTTATGCAGGAAGTTTACGACCGCACAGCCCAAATCCATGCAACTGTTTTGGGAAAGAAAATGTGCTTGCGGTCGGTCATAAAAGGACTTCCATGTAACTTTTTATCTACTGGAGGGATTTGTATGATTTTTGAGAATGTTTATGTTTAAAGTATGCTGAGTCTGAATATGTATGGAGATTGGATGTATGGTTTTAGAGTTATGAAAGTTGGGTAAAAAGTATGTTTTAACTGTATGTATAATCTCAGGATAAGGGGAGGGAATATGTGGGATGTAACTGTGATATGATTGGTTATTTTATCCCTCCCTGTGGGCGGTCCTGTATTTGCAACAACTGTAATAAAAGCCAGACTGGGTGTGCTAGCACCTCAGATCATCGTGGACCTTCATGAAGTTTCATGTTTGGGGGATTGGAGAACTACACTCTGGGGATTGCTATAATCACTATACTCCCCAGGGTATACTCCCCAGGGTATAATCACTAAGCTCTGCTAAGAGCTTGTTTTTGTTCCTGCTCTCTGGAATTCGGAGAGGTCCACCTACTGGAAGCTGGACCCTGGTCTTGGGCCCAGAGTGGGTGGAGACGGTGAGACCCCAACCAAGCTGCAGCGTTTCGTGGGGTCTGCAGTGGTTATGGTGTCGGGCAGTGCTTGGAGTCCTCAGAAAGCACTAGGAGCATCCGTCAGCGGAGGGTACCCGGTCGGGGTGCCAGTGGTCCTGTTACAATACTTAATGATGATAATATGCAAATTAACCTTTACCACCATTATCAAGAAGTGTTTCCCCTCTCCTCCCAATACCCAAGCTATGTATTCACATGTGCGGCTATTAGAAGTCCCAGGTGGTGTCAATGTGAGGGATGACCAGTGGTGTATCCTGGTTTTGTGCTGCCCTAGGCAGGACAAAACTCAGGCGCCCGCCTCCCCCCCCGCGTGCCAACCCCACCCAACCCTTCCCCCGCCTTCTAAATACACACACATTCACTGACAGATACGCATCCACTAGCTAACAGAAACACACACTCACTAACAGACACACTCACACTAACAGACACACACACAGTCAGACACACACTCACTCACTAGCAGACACACACACACACACACACTCACTAACAGACACACACACTCACACTAACAGGCAAACACACACAGTCAGAGACACACACACAGTCAGACACACACTAACAGACACACACACTCACTAGCAGACACACACACTCACTAGCAGACACACACACACACACTCACTAACAGACACACACACTTACACTAACAGTCAGACACACACACATTAACAGACACACACTAAAAGGCACACACACATTAACAGACACACACACACACACACAGTCAGACACACACATGCACACTAACAGAAAAACACTAACACACACACACACACACTAACAGACACACACACACACACACACTCACTAGCAGACACACACACTCACACTAACAGACACACACACACACACAGTCAGGCACACACACACAGTCAGACACATACACACACACAGTCAGACATACACACACTAACATTAACATATATATGTATATATTTTTATTTAACCTCCCCCCAGCCTCCTTACCTTTGGGAATGCTGGGGGGGGTCTCTTTCTCCCTGGTGGTCTAGTGGCTGCTGGGCGGGTGGCACTGGCGGGCTATCTGCTGGGCGGGTGGGCGGCTGGCTGGCGAGGGAGCTCTTCCCCCGAGCACTCTGCTCAGCTCCCTCGCGCGCCGCAGAGTGAGGCTGGGAGCCGGAATATGACATCATCTTCCGGCTCCCAGCCTCACTCTGCGGGCGGCGCACGAGGGAGCTGAGCAGAGGGGAAGAGCTCCCTCGCCAGCCGCCCGCCAGCGCACAGCAGCCTGCATGCCCGGCCGGCATGTCACTTAGCCGCGAGGCTAACAAGGCATTTGCCCTGGGCATTTGGCGGCGGCGTTTTTTGCCGCCCCCTGGAAAATGCCGCCCAAGGGTTTGTTTGCCTTGTTTGCCTTGCAGCTAAAACGTCCCTGGGGACGTTATGGTTGTGGCCCCCGCTCAGGGTTTCCCCAGATGTGCTTTCTTTTCTAAAATATGAGTTTTTGTGACTGGGTTTTTTGACCTGGCCCCAGATCACCAGGTGGACTGATGATCCTAGACCCTGGTCCACAGACGAGGGATGGGTATTATACCCACTTTGACTATATGCGTTCACGTTGTGAACGAAGGAGGGAAACTGTTAGGAACAATACACTTTGCCTATATTGACCCAAGGCTCAAGCTACAGATGACTGCACGTTCAGTCTGTTTAAAATTGGCTAACTTGGAGCATGTCAGCTATTTGAAATAATATAAATACAAAAGATAAGTCCTGCGCTCACTCCAATCACTCCTGGGCTACAGCAACGACCACAGTACATATCAGCCCCAATATATAGTAAAAACCAAAGGAAAAGTTACCTGCACTCTCTCTGTAATCCCTATGTATATTTAGACAAATAGAGGTCATTTAGTTACTTCAATGGCCATTGGAGGGAATGCCCGCCTGCCAACGTCAATGCAGACCCCCCTAAGCGGGTCCTACATTGACCCTTCACCTTGCTTCCTTGAGCTTCTGGCAAAATATCTCTAATGCAACAGAGAGGGGTATTTTTTAATATACACCCCTATATACTTAATAGCCCTTTATAGGGAACACATGGGATGGGCAGCAGCATTGTAACAAAGCTGTGTGATACAAAAAGTGGATACAAATACAAAAGATAAGTCCTGTGCTCACTCCCATCACTCCTGGGCGGCAGCAACGACCACAGTACACATCAGCCCCAATATATAATAAAAAACAAAGAAAAAAAAGTTACCTATGCTCTCTCCTTAATCGCTATGTTTATTTGGACAAATGGAGGTCATTTATTTAACTTGCCTACTGCCATCAGACTCTCCCCTAGTCTTCAATCATTTAAGAAGGGCCTTAAAACCCATCTCTTCAGGAAAGCGTATGGCCTCCCAGAGTAATCTCTACCTTACATATCTGTCTCTTGCTCTCTCCTATGGGACAGTGCTTTGCTCTCTCCTCCAGCTCTGCTTCACTCCTACTTGATATTTCCTATCCTAATGTTTCTAATACCCCACCTCCTATAGACTGTAAGCTCATTTGAGCAGGGTCCTCTTCAGCCTATTGTTCCTGTAAGTTTTCTTGTAATTGTCCTATTTATTGTTACATCCCCCCTCTCAAAATATTGTAAAGCGCTACGGAATCTGTTGGCGCTATATAAATGGCAATAATAATAATAATAATAATAATTTATAAGACCACCCCTGTTTCCTCTTGAATATAACCTGTTACACAGCCTATTAAATGTTAGGAGTCCCAGACTTAGCACTGTATAATACCCGAGTAATTAATGCCCTAGCCTGTTCCCTCACCAAAAAGGTTTAAATGGAGGAACTTCTAATGGATACCCAGTTTAATAAGACTGCGATCCTTGAAAATAGGGCAGCTATTGACTATTTGTTAATGAAACATGATTTAGGGTGTGAGGAAGTAAAGGGCATGCGTTGCTTTAATCTTTCGGATCAATGGACCATGATCCATGAGCATATACAGAATCTGCATGATAGAGTGAAGGAAATAAAACAATATACATGGCTCTTTTGGGTTTGGGATTGGACCTTTGGTGTTGGTAGATGGCTCAGTATGTTTATTAAGAAAATATTGTATTTCTTACTTATCGCAGTATTTGTCATAATGATGAATTTTCTGACATTTAAGTTCTTCTTGAAGAATCACGCAGGATCCAGCCAAACAGAAGACAGCACAGAGGAGAGATACGTCTACCGGACCTTAGAGTGGCCGGACTCGACGTAATAGGAGAAGTACAGAGTCAGGAACGATCCGAGGTCATGGGCACAAAGAGACAGCGTAAACGAGAACTAGCCGGGGTCTGGTACACAGGAATCAGCAAGCCGGCAAACAGTACAGACAAGGATAAAGCGAAAACGAAGTCAGAATACAAAGCCAAGGTCAAATACGGAGAAACACAACTGAACACAACAAGCACTAAAGGGAACTGTAGCAGAAACCACGATAGGGCAAGGAACTAAGGGAAAAGGGTGAGTATAAGTAGCCTTCAAACTAATGTGATTGGCTCCTGTCACTTCCACACCCCCAACAGGTAAGTGTATGGGGTGATTGGCATGACAGGAGCCAATGGGAGCCTTTTTGCAATTTAGGCTCCCACTGTCTCTTTAAGAGCGCGCCCAAGACTCGCGGCGCGCTCTTAGCTGCAGGCGGGACACGGGACCGCATCTCGCGGTCACTGCCCGTCTTCCTGTTAGGAGAGTCGGATGAGCCGCGCGCGGCTCGTGCAGCCGCAGGAACGCGCGCGGCTTGAAGAGAGGACCGCGGCCGGCCCCCGGATAAGGTAAGTAACGCTACAGTACCCCCCCCTGAGGACATGCCCTCCGGGCGGGCAGGACCAGGCCTGGCAGGAAAACACGAATGGAAAGAACGTACAAGGCGGGGAGCATGAACAGCATCCGCAGAAATCCAACTGCGCTCCTCAGGCCCATAACCCTTCCAATGTACCAAGTACTGAAGCCGACCCCTAAGGAAACGAGAGTCAATAACAGCAGACACTTCGAACTCCTCATGACCCTCCACAGAGACAGGAGGGGGAGGGGGAGTATGCCGGGTATAGCGGTTGCATACGTAAGGCTTCAACAACGAGGTGTGAAATACATTAGGTATACGCAGATTCTTAGGCAGACCCAAGGCATAAGAAACGGGATTAACCTTATGTATAATGCGATAAGGACCAATGAAGCGGGGAGCCAATTTCATAGAAGGCACCCGGAGGCGAATATTCAGTGTGGAAAGCAAAACCCTGTCCCCCACAACATAGGAAGGAGCCGCTCTGCGATGCTTGTCAGCCTGAGCCTTCTGGCGGGCAGCAGAGTCCACCAAAGAACGCTGAACCTGCTCCCAAGTATTACACAAACCAGCCAAATGCTCATCCAGAACTGGCATGCCCTGTGAGGAGAATGCAGCCGGAAGAACCACGGGATGCTGGCCATAGACAACGTAAAAAGGGCTTTTGCCGGAAGAATCATGAGTGGCGTTATTCCGAGCAAATTCAGCCCAAGGAAGCAGGTCAGACCAATTGTCCTGATGGTGAGACACAAAACAACGGAGGTACTGCTCCAGAGACTGGTTGGCACGTTCAGCAGCTCCATTAGACTGGGGATGATAAGCGGAAGAAAATGAGAGAGAAATACCCATCTCCGAACAAAAGGCTTTCCAGAACCTGGAAATAAATTGGCTACCCCTATCGGATACAATAGATAAGGGAATACCATGTAATCGAAAGACTTCTCTAGCGAAGATAAGAGCCAGTTCCTTGGAAGTGGGCAACTTGCGAAGAGACACAAAGTGAGCCATTTTGGAAAACCGATCCACTATCATTAGGATGACTGTGTTACCATTCGAAGGGGGTAATTCAACAATAAAATCCATTGATAGATTAGACCAAGGTCTCTCGGGAACGGGTAACGGATGTAACAGCCCACAAGGAACTCTACGAGAGGATTTCATACATGCACAAGTAGTACAAGCACTTATATAGTCAGTAACATCCTTACGTAAGGTATCCCACCAGAAATACAGAGAAACGGCTGACACCGTTTTGGAAATACCAGGATGCCCAGCAGTCTTAGTATCATGATACAGTGACAGAATATCCCGTCTCTCTGGAACGTCAACGAATAATTTATCATTAGGCCTCTCGCTAGGTGCCATGCTTTGTTTTGCTTGTATGGCCTGCAAGAGGGACGAGGAAATAGACAATATAGTAGTTGCTATTATCCTGTCTGGGGGAATGACAGGAGTGACATCAATCTCCTGTTTGTCAATAGTCTCGAACTGTCTGGACAGAGCGTCTGCTTTAGTGTTCCGATCACCTGGCCTATAGGTGATTATATAATTAAAATGAGACAAGAACAGTGACCACCTAGCCTGCCTGGAAGACAATCTTTTAGCTTCACTAAGGTAGGATAGGTTCTTATGATCCGTAAATATGAGGATAGGATCCTTAGTGCCCTCTAACAAATGTCTCCATTCTTTGAGTGCTAAAATGATAGCAAGGAGTTCGCGATTACCCACATCATAATTCCTTTCTGCATTGGACATTTGTTTAGAAAAGAAGCCACAAGGATGCAATGGCTTGTCAGGAGACTCTCTTTGGGATGAGACAGCACCTACCCCTATATCGGAAGCATCAACCTCAAGTATATATGGCAATGAGGGGACAGGATGCTGTAAAATAGGTGCAGAGGCGAACGTAGTCTTAAGAAAGTCAAAAGCCTGAAGTGCCTCGGTAGACCAGGCACGTGTATTGCCATCCTTTTTAGTCATACGAGTAATAGGTGCTACGATAGACGAAAAACCTTTGATAAAACGTCTATAATAATTAGAGAAACCCATAAAACGCTGGATGGCTTTCAGACCTTGCGGCAGAGGCCATTCTATGACCGCAGCGAGCTTCTGGGGATCCATCCGAAAACCCTTAGCGGAAATCGAATACCCTAAAAACTGGACCTCGGATTGGTCGAATAGACATTTTTCTAGTTTGCAATAAAGACCATTAGCAAGAAGGGTCTTCAGAACTGTCGTAACATGTCTGTGATGAGTGTGTAAGTCTGTAGAATATATTAAAATGTCATCCAAGTACACAATAACAAATGAGTGAATAAAGTCCCTTAAGACATCATTAATAAATTCTTGGAATACTGCTGGGGCATTGCAAAGCCCAAATGGCATGACGGTATACTCATAATGACCTGACCTAGTGTTAAAGGCTGTCTTCCATTCGTGGTCATTTTTTATACGTATCAAATTGTATGCTCCTCTAAGATCTAATTTGGTGAATACCGTAGCATGTTTGAGCCTGTCAAACAATTCTGTTATTAATGGTATAGGGTAAGCATTTTTGATGGTGATTTTTAAGACCTCTATAATCAATGCAAGGTCTTAAATCACCTTCTTTCTTTGATACAAAGAAGAACCCCGCTCCAGCCGGAGAAGAGGATCTCCTAATAAATCCCTTGTCTAATGATTCTTTAATGTACTCCTCCATGACACGGTTTTCTTGAACCGATAGAGGGTACACCCTGCCCTTGGGAGGTATAGTGCCAGGCAACAAGTCAATAGCACAATCGTAGGGTCTGTGAGGCGGTAATTTGTCAGCCTCTCTTTTATCAAAGACAGTCTTTAAAGATAAATACTGAGAGGGTATAGCCGTAGACAAAGGAGGAATGGTAGGAACATTAATAGAATTCACAGGCGTGACTTCAATAGTACATGACTCATGGCAGGCTTCACTCCATGATTTTATCTGCCCTGTCTCCCAGTCAAAAATGGGATTGTGGGCACGTAACCATGGATACCCTAACACCAACTGTGAAGAGAGAGAGGTGATGACCTGGAACCGAATGGTTTCATAGTGTAGAACCCCTGTGTACATATGTAGCGGTGCAGTCTCGTGAGTAACAACTGGAGATATCAATGGTCTACCATCTATGACCTCAACGGCCAAGGGTATCTCCTTCTCCCTGATGGGAATATTGTTTTTCTTTACAAAACCAGAGTCTATAAAATTCTCAGCTGCCCCAGAGTCAACCAGGGCGTATATATTTTCAACTATACAACTCTCTCCCATATGTAAAGAAACCGGGAGAAGCAGTCGGTTAGGAGGCAATGTAGGAGACTTAGAAATCACACCCAAGGCCAGTCCCCTATAAGGTCTTAGGTGCGAGAGTTTTCCGGGAGCAAAGGACACTCCTTTACCATATGGTCTCTCTTACCACAATATAGGCAGAGTCCCTCCCTTCTCCTATGTAATTTTTCATTATCGGAGAGTTTGGCAACCCCTAATTGCATGGGTTCCTCTTCAGATACTTTTACACTCTCCGGTGTATTAACTCTGGGGTGAATAGGTGTAACAAAACGTCTATTCCTGTTCTTGGTATAGAGCCTGTCACGAATCCTATTATCTATATCGATGAGGTAGTCAATAAGGTCCTCTAAGGCAACAGGAAGCTCCTTAGCTGCTACCTCATCCAATATATAGTCTGATAAGCCTTCCATGAAGGCAGTAGTTAACCCATTGTTGGTCCAATCTACCTGTGAGGCAAGGGTACGAAACTGAATAGCGTAATCAGCCACAGACCTAGAACCCTGTTTAACCCTCATTAATGTTCTTGCGGCGTTCTTAGACCTTTTCATAGTGTCAAAAGTTCTGCGAAAAGCTGTCAGGAAACTGTGAAAGTCATGCACCATAGGTCCATTAGCCTCCCAAATAGGGTTTGCCCATTCAAGTGCTTTGTCGGTAAGTTGGTGCATAAAGAACCCAACTTTAGACCTCTCTGTGGGAAATGAACGTGGATACATCTCAAAATGAAACTCTATTTGGTTAATGAATCCTCTGCATGTCTTAGAATCCCCTCCATACCTAGGAGGAGGCATTAAATGGGCCGTAGCATTAGGCACAGTCGATACTTCAGGAAGCAGGGTTGTATGAGGGTTAGGTGCGGTTGCTGGAATGGTTCTAGCTAAGAGCGTCTGGAGAGCCTGAGCTATCTGATCCATACGGTGATCCTGCTCTACAAATCTAGCCTCATGGGACGCCATCTGTTGAGCTAAATCTGCGGGGTCCATGGCCCTATCGTAATGTAACGAGTATATACCCCTACACGCAGGATCCAGCCAAACAGAAGACAGCACAGAGGAGAGATACGTCTACCGGACCTTAGAGTGGCCGGACTCGACGTAATAGGAGAAGTACAGAGTCAGGAACGATCTGAGGTCAAGGGCACAAAGAGACAGCGTAAACGAGAACTAGCCGGGGTCTGGTACACAGGAATCAGCAAGCCGGCAAACAGTACAGACAAGGATAAAGCGAAAACGAAGTCAGAATACAAAGCCAAGGTCAAATACGGAGAAACACAACTGAACACAACAAGCACTAAAGGGAACTGTAGCAGAAACCATGATAGGGCAAGGAACTAAGGGAAAAGGGTGAGTATAAGTAGCCTTCAAACTAATGTGATTGGCTCCTGTCACTTCCACACCCCCAACAGGTAAGTGCATGGGGTGATTGGCATGACAGGAGCCAATGGGAGCCTTTTTGCAATTTAGGCTCCCACTGTCTCTTTAAGAGCGTGCCCGAGACTCGCGGCGCGCTCTTAGCTGCAGGCAGGACACGTGACCGCATCTCGCGGTCACTGCCCGTCTTCCTGTTAGGAGAGTCGGATGAGCCGCGCGCGGCTCGTGCAGCCACAGGACCACGCGCGGCTTGAAGAGAGGACCGCGGCCGGCCCCCGGATAAGGTTAGTAACGCTACACTTCTCCTGTCTTCTATTATCCTTGTGTAAATCAAAACCTCATGTTGGTCGTACCTTAACTTATATGCCAGCTTCCTCAACCTCTGACACCTACAGAGCAGTATAACTGATGAAGGAACATTCCTCCTGTGACCCTTTGCTTGCCCTGTCTGAGGGAACCGTGGTGAAGGCATTAATAACAGACCCACAGGTTTTGACTAGCATACCTAGACATACCTGGACATATGCCATGGGGTCAAAAAGAGGGAAATTGTAATGGAATTCTAATGATCTGTACCGTGACCCCAGGCTCAAGCTACTAAGATGACCGGTTTTCCAGTCTGTCCAGCCTGTCTTTACTTTCATGTTATGCTTTTTAACTTTTAGTCTAGTATCGACTGTCTGACAAATAAGCACAAGTAAGCATAAAATCATGACTTGTGATATTCTGTGGTTTTTGAGGAGATGATTGCAGCTTTGCCCTCAACCCCCCTCTTATGTCCTAATGTTTTTTTATATATAACCATTGAAATATGCTTAGTTCTGTAATTTCCTTTTATGGTACAGTGTGACTTCACCCATCCGGTTTTTGGCGCGCAAGTCACAAAGCTGTCTTTACAAAGTAGTATATAATCTGTAAGCTTACACAATAAAATAGGGAATTAATCTTTGAATCAAAACTGTCTGGTCTGATTACTTTCTCCGAGCAGCTCGTAATAAAAGTGTCAATTTGGTTTCCACCTGAACATATCTCCGGGTAAATTAATATCGGTTTCAGGTGAAACATAGAACTGGATTATTTGTGCGTGATATCTATTTTTTATTTTTTTATTTAAATATTTCACTGTAGACTTAAAGATATACAAAACCATGACAGATATTCGACTTACAGAGAAGTTGGTTACAGTCACACAAAGCAATAATGTGATTAATATTGGTTACATGGATAGTGGTTACTTTGTGAGGCAGTACAACACGTTTGGATTTACAGACATGGCTTTCAAGTATATATTATACAGTAAGTGAGGAGGTATGCAGCATACCAAGAACAAATCAAGCCTTATATAGGAGATATCATTGAGTGTATAGAGTACAGTATCTGAGTGCGTGTGGATTTATCGGTACGATGGATCTCTGAAGAGGACAATATATACAGGAGAGACTGTAGTGGGGTTGGTGTATTGTGTTAGGCTGAATGGTTTGAATTTCCAACATGTCACGGGACCTGTAGGCAGAGTATCCTGCCATGGCAGGCTGTCTCTGTGTGGCAATGTCTGATGTAGTCAATAGTCACTATTCGGGTCAATGGTATCGATTTTGTTGACTTGAGATTAATCTCTGCCAGTCGAATTGTCGTGTGGAAGTTGTGTAGTAGGGTGGGAGGTGTCTTAGCAAGGTGGGTATTTGTTCTTAAGAAATGAGTGAGTTGTGCAAAGTGGAATGCCTGCAGAGTATTTGAAGTGTCTTGGTCAGTTACACTGAATCTCACAGTATTGCCGTCTAGGAGGGAACCCAGTTTAAGGTACCTTGAATCATGGGAGGGCTGAAGATGTTGGTAAGATTGTACCTGGAGACCTGGTAGGAAGAGTGGATTGTGTGTTATGGGGTATAAGGGAGAAGGATGTGGGGAGATTTCTCTGGAGTCTCTCATGTTAGGAGTGTGGGCAAAATGGTAGGGTGATGAGTGTGGCAGGGGAGGGTTTGCCTTTTGCCAAGGGACTGTATGTAGAGGGATTGGAAACATGGAGCTTTCCAGTAGTTTCCATTGCTTTGTTGGTGGGAAGACGGATCATTCATAGATCCTGGATAGCATGGTGGCCTTATAATATTGTTCCATGTGGGGAAGACCTAGTCCTCCACAATGTTTATGTCTGGTTAAGATATCGCATGGGATTCACGGTTGTTTATGTGAAGAGTTGTCTGAGCTTGGTGAAAAAAGATTTGGAATTAGCAATGGGCAGGGTTTGGAAAAGGTAGAGTATCTTGGGGAGAGTGTTAATTGTGAGGCTGTTTAACCAATTAAAGTGTGGTTTATGCCACATTGACAAATCTTGACTTAGAGATTGGAAAAGAGGTTAATAATTAAGATCAAATATTGCGGTCAAGTCAGCGGATAAGTGGACCCCTAGGAAGGTAATCGCTTTTTTGGCCCATGTGAAGAGAAATGTGGATTGTAGATGTGTGCATGTCATCTGATCCATGTGTAGTGGTAGGATTTACATTTTTGAGAAGTTGACTTGAAAGTTGGAGAGTTTGTTGTATGTGGATATTTCTGTCAGGAGTGGGCTCAAGGATGTACTGGGAGTGTTTCTGGTAAAGAGGAGGTCATCCGCAAAAGCTGACATATTGTATTCTTTCTGTTGGACCTGAATCCCTCTGTCTGGATTGTCTCTAGTTCCTTTCAAGAAGGGTTCTAAAATGAGTATGAAAAGGAGAGGGGAGAGGGAGCTCCCCTGTCTCGTGCCATTTCTGACATGTACCAGATTCGACAGCTGTCTATTAATCCTGAGTCTTGCAGTAGGAGAGGAATAGATGGCTTGCATCCATTTCTTCCAGCTGGATCCAAAACCCAGGCCCCCTAAAGTGTCCAGCAATAAGGTTCAGTCCACCCTGTCTAACACCTTCTAGAAAAGGTGTTGTGCAATATAAATCAGATTCAGTAATTTCGTGGTGTTGTGTTTGGCCTCTCCGTTTGGGACAAACCCTGCTCGGTCTGGATGAATCAGTGTTTGTAGTAGGGGTCGCAGGCAATTGGTTAGTATTTTCATGAAGATTTTTAAGTCCAGGTTTATCAACGATATCGGGTTCCAATTGGTCGGGTCTTTGCCTTGTTTGGGTGTTAGGGCTATGTGTGCCTCTAGTGAGGAGTGGGGAGAGACGCTGTTTGCGCCACAAAGGTAAATGCTTCTTCAAAAGGGTCTTTCAGTGTGTTCACAAATGTTTTGTAATATTTGGCCGTGTAGCCGTCGGGTCCAGGGCTCTTGCTCACCTGGAGTTGGTGGACGACCAGTTTGAATTCATCCTGGTTAATAGAGGCATCTAGGATTGTCAGTGTGTATGTAGAAATGGTTTGGCCAATTCTGGAAGAGTAGAAATTTTCAATATCCTGTCCAGAAGGTGGGGAATGTTTGAAATTAAGACAGGATGTCTGGTAGTTTGTAGGACAGGTTGTCTGTTGGGGGCTTGATATCCAATTGGATACTTTAGCAACTATAGCAAAGGCAAAGCAAGGGGGGTTGCAATACTGATTTCAGCTCATCTGCCCTTTACATATATAGCACACAAATCAGAAGATACTGGCAAGTTATTGATGGTCAAGGGCCAGATAGGCCAAAACACAGGCACGCTAGCACATATCTCCCAAACAGACACCAACGTAGAACTCTTAAGAAACACCTGAAAGCCATCGACCACTTCACTGAGGGAATCCTAATCCCGGGAAGTGACTTCAACCTCTCCCTAGACTCAAATCTAGACACAACATCCCGTACTTCCACATACCAAACTCCCTCACGCAAACAAATGGCTCTTCTGGATCATTCACAACTATATGATGGCTCGCGAACTACTCATCCCAATGCAAAGGACTTCTCTTTCTTTTCACACACCACCTACACTTATTCAAGACTTGACATGATTTTCCTCCCACGCAGATTTCTTCACTTGATCTAATCCATAGTTATAGCTAAATCACTTGGTCGGACCATGCGTCCCTGTCTCTTGCCATACACATACCGACACCTCCCGCAGCGATCATTCCAGTGGAAACTAAACAACCTCCTCTTAAATGACCCTAATATAGTATCCCAACTTCGGACATCTTTACAGACCTATTTTAAAGAAAACACTCCGACCTCCACTCCCCCAAACACGTGGGAGGCACATAAATGTGTATTACGTGGGGAAATTATTGCATTGGCCTCTCAAAAAAAACCTAAGGGAAGCCAAACTACAATCCCTCACTAAAGAGATCACCCATTAAGCACTTACACGGCTCTCATAGCCAAATGTTCTTAACTACAAGAACAATTAAATGACTGAATCAAGAGATCATTCTTACTCACTAAATATTCGTATTACTCTCAGGGAGGGAAATGTGGATGCCTACTTTCAAACTCTCTAAAACAACCAAGACAAACAACCTTTATTTCCAAGAGTCTTTTTTGAAATGTGTTTCTTGTAAAAAAGCTACGTCAGCTTTTAGTTTGTGGATTTCTGTCAGTGTTAGGGATCGCTTTTCAGGGGAGTTAAGACCCTTAAGATTGAGGTTGACTATTTGTAGCGGGACTTATGTGAAGGGAGGATTCTCCTCCAATTTTCGCAGTCGGGCCTCCGCCGCTATGTATGGTGAAGCACGAGCATCGGTGTCTTGAGTGGGTCAAACCTACAACTTAAAATAAAATAAAGTGAACAGAAAATGCACAGTAAATGCAGAACTATGTATAACAGTAGGTGAGGTCAGTGAGTAGGAGAATAGGGTGCAAAGTCATACAGCAGTATCCAATAACCCTACGTTGGTGTACTGGGTGCCACCAAATAATGTTAATGTAATAGGCTTTCACACTGCACTGCGGTACAGGGGGGGGGGGGGGGGGGCGGATTAGGTAAGGCAAAGGAAAAGGAGGTAATAGATGGATAATCCTCACACATATTAATAGCATGTCACTATCTTGGGTACGTTGATTTGGTAACATCTCAATAAAGTAGGACAGACGCAGTGCATATTTATTTATTTATACAATATTATACCAGGAAAGATACATCGAGATTTCTCTCATTTTCAAGTATGTCTTGGGTAGACAAAACATTGCTTTGATACATTAGGGTACAAAAAAAAATACAAAAACAATATTAATCCACAATATATACAAAATTTAACATGAACAGGTAGGAAATATTTAATCAACCATAACATGTGCATTCTGTTTTGAGGTATGTAGAGAGGGATCTCTTAAAGGACTTTAGGCTTGGGGATGAGAATGAAGGGGCATACTGGTGAAATGGGTGGGGACCAGTAGAAGTTGAGGGGTACAGAGGATGTATCAGTGGAGCTCAGCTCGGGTCATAGCTGTATGGCACGGAAGTGACAGTAAGTGGTGGATATCACCTGATTGTCAGGACATGGGTACAGTCCTGGATTCAGTCCTTTCGCCATCTCATGAGAAGCAGGTATGGGTTGGTGCAAGTTGAGAGCTATGTAGCAACAGTCATGGAAGGAAAGAGCAGTTCTCGGCGATCAAGTTCTGTGAGGTGAGTTATGGGTCTTGCGGCTCTTCAACGTTGTCGGGACGTAAGGTGTGATGCCCAGAAGGCGCTTGGTAGCTAGAGGGTTAGCGCATTGCTGGACCGTGAGTAGCATCTGGGAAGGTGAAATCCGTAATGTTGGTTCTCCTCTTCTTTAGAGTCTGCTGCCATCATTGCTTTTGCAGTAGTCTTGGTGCGTTCGACGGTGGGAATGGTCCATACCAGTCTTGGATGTGGAGTTCCAGCAGATCCAGCACTTGCAGGAACACAAGTACATCAGCTATTGTGTGGATGGTGTGAAGAGCGCCCTTGTAGGTAACTGAAAGCACAAAGGGGAAACCCCAGTGATACTTCAGGTTTCTGGTGTGCAGCTTGTAGTGGAGAGCTAGTCCTAGCAGGGACTCTCCTCCGCTGGTTACTCTAAGATGTGCTCAGGAACAAGTAGAATACTCCAAATACAGGAGAATACTTCAAGAATCTCCCAATACCTCCCCAGCAACTGGACGACACTCAGCTCTGGGGTATAACTGATTTTAATGGAGTCACAGCTGGACCTGAGAGAAGACTGAAGCAAAGTACACAATATAATTACATTACCTCTCAGGTCCAGGACATGTATAATCTTTAACCCCTTAAGGACACAACTTCTGGAATAAAAGGGAATCATGACGGAATATTTCCATCATGTGTCCTTAAGTGGTTAACACCCCAAAATATAAATTTCCCCATAAGGTACCCCCTCAAGTACTATATCCCCGGAAAGCCTGGGTCTGAGCACCCAATATATCCAAAAAGCGCTTAGATCCCACGAACACAGCTGAAATGCCACCGGGGTATAGTTAAGACCGACCGACATGAGGCATCTGCCCAAAAAGGTTCCATGAAAATAGGCTGTGCGGTCGGTCTCTTTTGGGAGTACAAAATAAATAGAAAATAGTATAACAACTGTTTTTATGAATATCTAGTTCGGGAGCTTGCTCCCCCTAAATGCGCATGAATTTCCATGAATGTAACAGAAGGTGGAAGTCCCAGCGGTGTTCTTGCCGTTGAGTGGCCGATTTTTGTTCCATACACTCGACAACCAAACACCGCTGTCTCTGTTTGTATTCTTAGATGGCCACCGCCATGTGTTCGCACATACGAACAGCGGCCACCCAGCCGACCGCTGGGTGGCGGTTTGTGGAGGTGTGAACGGGGTTATTGGTATTCATGAGCTGCACACTCCACATCTGGGTGGCTTGCCATTCGATAGTTTGTTCGGTTGTTGACAAGAACCATGGGAGCACCTCAGGAGAATGGAATTTAACGAAAGGCCAGGCGACACAGGGGAAAAGCTTGGGGTTTTAATAATAGGGGACAACGGGGAGGGGGAAAACTGGCACGGACAGCCCAGAGCAGGCATGAGGGTACAGTCCCAAGTCCCATTTTGCTACACAGCTGATCGGTGACAGGCTTCAGGGCCCGGTGGGCTTGCAGCGTTAGCCAGGAGAGGTCGGGATAGATAGCTATAGGGGTATTTCAGAAGAGGAGCGGCTGATGAGATTATGTAATCATAATAATGCAGTCTGCAAACTACATCTCTGGGTTTATCTGGTGGGAGTCCTCTTGGGCAGAGGACTCTATGGGCATCGGTGAGTCAACCAGCTTACCCAACACCAGGTTGAAGAGCTCTTGCAATATTGACGGCAAATTGTACTGCTCGTGTTCAGGGAGGCCTTTACCCTAAGGTTATTTCGCCTGCCCAGGTTGTCCAGGTCATCAAGGGAGCATTGTAGGGCAGAGAAGTGAGTGTTTTGGGCTTCCACAGAGTGCTGTAGAGCCCGGAGCTGGGCTTGAATGGTGTCCCTCTTGTCTTCCAGCATGTGTGCTATATCGTGTTTAAATGAGAGCGCTTGCTCCAAGGCAATTCCCTTTCCTTTCTAGTATACTGTATTTTAGTGTACAGGAGGAGGTATGACATCAGCATTTTGTCTGTATATGACAGTGGGAATGCCTAAAGCCCCTGTAGAAACATATGTTTCTCAGCTGATTGTGCCAAAACAGTAAAAGATGATTATTGCAAATTGTATTAACTGATTTATAACAATATCAGTGTTGATACTGAATTAAAAGGGAAAGGGTGAAAGAAAGAAAATGTAATGCAAGTGGTAGAGATTCCCATGAGTGAAAGAAGGCTATATTCATAGTACCATCTGACATGTAGAGGGTCCAAACAATTGATTCTTTGTATGGAAAGGTAACCGATATGGAAACACATTGCTGGATATCTAGATTCGCTGATAAGGGAAGTCCGAGGTGAAACCGCAGCAGAGTATATAAAAATAATTTGTGTTGTGCTTCTTTGTTTTTTTCCTTTCTTTTTTTTTTAACATTAGTAATAGTGGTTTGGAATTATGTTTTCTCTGTGTGGACCAGCAACACCCTACTATCAACACAATGGAAACCGTAAACTAACCCTTCAACAAGGCAAGAAAAAGAAAGGACAAATGAACAAAATAAATGAACAAATAAAAAAAAAATATTACAAATGTAGCCATGAATAAAGATGTGTTCTGCACTCTGTGTTTTAGCTGCTAAATATATTATAATTGTTTGTTTCCATTCATTTATGCAGGATACATAAGGTGGTTTGTATCCATTAATTTAAGCAGAATACATAAGGCCTTTCAGAGGTGTGAAATTAAGCCTTTTCTTTATTTAAATGCTTGATGCTCCTGTGTATTGACATTTATTTGGTTTCATATAAAAGCTTAGCTTAATGTTTTTTCAAAAAAGGATTGCTGGTCAGCAGTTGTGTTGGAGACTTCAGACCCTGACTGGTTTGACGGAGAGGAGCACGGAGGCGGCGACTCCGGCACCATATTGGGACCTACTGGCTCAGATTGATACTCCGTCGTTTCCCTAAGATATTTTGTTAGAGCCCCCGATTTATCTGCTGGCGTCTTGCCTGAGCGTTGGTTCCCCGCATTAGGTTGTTTAGGGTGTCCCATAATCGATAAGTGTTGCTCAATGTCTTTGGATTAGCTACTCGGATTGCCGGAGCTCAGCTAGCACACGTTCATGTCGGCTCGGCAGTTGGCTCCGCCCCCAGATCATATCATTTTTATATCACCTCAACAACATAAATGCCTAAACCTTCATGCAAGATATTAGAGATGGAAGCTGAAGATGCGAGAAGTGAGAAGTGTAACTTACAATAGAGGGCAAATCCAAGGTGGTAGTCTAAGTTAATTTGCAAAATATTTAGGATTTTATGTTAAAAGTGACATTGATGATGCAAACACAATGCTTCTAGCAAGAATCTAAAAAGTTGACAAAATTGATTAAACTAAATAATTGTTAAAGGAAGTAAAAAGATAAATAAATAAATAAAACTAAAAAAGTGATGCTTACCTGAAAAATATTATAGAGGTTTTGAGAAGTGATAGGCGACAGCATTCTGACTGCATGTAAAAGAGCAATGGAATAATATAAAATATATGCATGAAGCTCTGATTGTATTGATACATAAAAAGATGGAGCTAATTTAAAATGAAATACAGGTGATGCTATTTCATTATTATTGAATATGGATTAAAAGGAAGGAAAATAAAATAAGGGAATGCATGTAAATAATATGTTTAGCCTGAGAGACTGATTAAAGACAAATGTATGGTTTTGAGAGATATGATAATCATACTATATAGAAATAATGCAACACAATTGTCACGTCATTCTAATAGGCAGTTTTTAAACAATAGCACAAATGTTACAGGGAACTGTTAGCATAATTAAGAGGTGAGGGATTTGTTGAGCAATAAAGATTTTAATGGGCTGTTCACCATTGCTACCGTATATACTCGAGTATAAGCCGACCCGAATATAAGCCGAGGCCCATAACTTTACCCCCAAAAAATGGGAAAAATTATTGACTCGAGTATAAGACTAGGGTGGGAAATGCAGCAGCTACTGGTAAATTTCTAAATAAAATTAGATCCTAAAAAAATTATATTAATTGAATATTTATTTACAGTGTGTGTATATAATGAATGCAGTGTGTGTGTATGAATGCGGTGTGTGTATGAGTGCAGTGTGTGTGTATGAGTGCAGTGTGTGTATGAGTGCAGTGTGTGTGTATGAATGCAGTGTGTGTGTATGAGTGCAGTGTGTGTGTATGAATGCAGTGTGTGTGTATGAGTGCAGTGTGTGTATGAGTGCAGTGTGTGTGTATGAATGCAGTGTGTGTATGAGTGCAGTGTGTGTATGAGTGCAGTGTGTGTGTATGAGTGCAGTGTGTGTGTATGAATGCAGTGTGTGTGTATGAATGCAGTGTGTGTGTATGAGTGCAGTGTGTGTGTATGAGTGCAGTGTGTGTGTATGAGTGCAGTGTGTATGTATGAATGCATTGTGTATGTATGAATGCAGTGTGTGTGTATGAATGCAGTGTGTGTGTATGAATGCAGTGTGTGTAAATGAGTTCAGTGTGTGTGTGTGTGTGTGTGATGCAGTGTGTGTTTGTGTGTGTGTTGCAGAGCCTTGGTGGGGGGTTGACATTTTTATTATTATTTTTTTAATTATTATTTTAATAATTTTGTTGTTACAATAATACTTTTTGTTTTATTAATACTTTTTTATTATTATTAATTTTTATTTTATTATTATTTTTTAAATATTATTTTATTATTATTATTATTTATATATATATATTTTTTTTGTCCCCCGTCCCTGCTTGATACATGGCAGGGAGGGGGGCTCTCACTCCCTGGTGGTCCAGTGGCATTGGCAGTTCAGTGGAGGGGGCTGTCAGGAAGCACGTACCTCTCCTGCAGCTCCTGTCAGCTCCCTCCTCCTCTGCGCCGGTCCAGTCAGCTCCCCTGTCAGCTCACAGTGTAAGTCTCGCGAGAGCCACACTATGACCCCAGGGCTCTCGCGAGACTTACACTGGGAGCTGACAGGGGAGCTGACCGGACCGGCGCGGAGGAGGAGGGAGCTGACACAGTGGCGTCGCTGGGGGTGGGGGGCAGAGGGGGCAATGGCCCCCCCTACATCATGAAGTGCCCCCCGTTGCCCCCCCCCCCAAATGCCAGCAACCTGCTGGCCATGTGTTTAGATTCTATTCCCTTGGGCTGTAACAGTCTGTGACAACCCGAGGGAATGCAGGACAGTGCAGCTCAGCTGGAGGCTGGGGGCTGTCTGTGGCCGGAGAGAGCAGTGACAGGCTCCCCAGTACAGGCCCCCACCCCCAAATGAAGCCCCGCCTGCCGCACATAAGCCCCGTCCCCTCCATTAAGCAGCATTCCTTGCTGCTGCTGCTGCAAAGGCCAGAAGATGGCTGACCCCCAGCAACAGGTAGGCTTGATGTGTGTGTGTATGTGGTGTGTGTGTGTGTGTGTCTGGACTCAGCAGTCTGTGTGTGTGTGTCTGGACTCAGCAGTCTGTGTGTGTGTATGGACTCTGCAGTCTGTGTGTATGGACTCAGCAATCTGTATGTCTGTGTGTGTGTGTGTGTGTGTGTGTGTATGGATTCAGCAGTCTGCGTGTGTGTATGGACTCAGCAGTCTGTGTGTGTGTGTGTATGTATGGACTCAGCAGTCTGTGTGTGTGTGTGTCTGGACTCAGCAGTCTGTGTGTGTGTGTGTGTGTGTGTGTGTGGACTCAGCAGTCTGTGTGTGTGTGTGTGTGTGTGTATGGACTCAGCAGTCTGTGTGTGTGTGTATGGACTCAGCAGCAGGGCCGCCATCAGGGCATGACAACCATAACAGTTCCGATCCCCACATTCATTATGTGCACATATATATATATATATATATATATATATTTGTGTACGGGGTAATTCAAGGACGTACAATTAAAGGTATATGGTTCGATAAGGACCAAAGTCGGTTGAGGTGTGCCGAAACCGACGAGAGGTCAGGCCTGCAAAAGAGGGCCCACCTGGTATTTTGATGTAAATAATAAAGGGTGAGGTGGGAGGGGAACTTCAAAACGGCGACGATAGGTGAGCTGGGATTTGCTGGGATTTAAATAGGAAAATAAACCCCTCCCACAAATTCAGGCATTTTGCCTTCCACTTGTGTACGGGGTAATTCAAGGACGTACAATTAAAGGTATATGGTTCGATAAGGACCAAAGTCGGTTGAGGTGTGCCGAAACCGACGAGAGGTCAGGCCTGCAAAAGAGGGCAAAAATATAAGACAAGATTAAGTTCATAATTAGTAATCATTTAGTCATATTATCGAAAGACCGTCTGTTTCCTGGGTTAGGAATGTTCCTATTGTATGCCAACTTCCCATATTTTACTTATGTGTGTCGTAACACGCCTATTAGAGGCTGCTGTTGTATAGACATGGGATGCGTGGCCCGAGTAGGAGGATTAAGGCCTGGTGGAGTATTTAAAGTAACAAATATCACAGTTATTAAAGATAGTAAGGGATAGGTCGGGACCTGGCTAACCTGATCTAGTATAAATTTTGAACCGGGCACAATTTAAATTGCCTGACTGATGAGTTCAGGTATGAAGAGTAGATATGTAACAATTGTTGATTTCCTGAATTCTTGGTGCACGGGTAAAGGTCAAATGTTCCCGACAGTAAAATACTTCTTTTGGACTCAAGAAATCGTAGAGAGCCAAGTAAGCTGCTGACTTAAATTAGTAGTTTATAAACGGGAGGCTTAATGTTAATTTGAAAATTCCACCATAGATTGTACTGTTGATAGGACGTGACTTGGATGATTTGTTTGGAGTATTGATCTCTGACACCTGTCAGCGCTTTTACTGACTAAGAAAGAAAATGGGAGCTGTTGGGAATTTGACTACAAGTAATGTTAAATTCCTGTAGGTATAGTTTCAATAGTATTGTAGGCTGGTTTCAAAGAGATGTGGCAAAAATTGTGCAAGCAACCATTATAACTGTAACACATTTATTATCTTAATCATATACCATACTTACCCATCGTAAGCCGAAGAGTATGTTAGAATTAGTATTCGTAGACAAAACTCACCTGCGTACAAACTCTAATCTAAGGCATGATTAGATCTTATAGACCTGCAGAGCATCTCTGGACTGTACGGTCTTTAAGCTCGACCTACAACGTTTAAGCAAGGTCGGACTTCAGGACTATAGGAGTGGCTAGGGCGGGGGACTTGAGAAGATAGTACATTACCTAGAGATATTTCTAGTAGCATGCTGTGAGGAGGGAAGAAACATATATATGTTTTAACTATGCAAACTTCGATGCCTATTGAATATCCCGTATAGTAGAGCTTCTTGCGAACGAGTACTGATAGGTGAAGATAAGGACTATGCCGTGATAGGCGAGGCCCTACCATTCGCCCTGTGTCTGGGAGAGGCCCTACCCTTGATTTGGCTTACGTGGACTTGAATCTACTACGCATGGCGAGTTGTTAAACTGTTGGTGGCGGTAAAAGAGAGACTATACTTGTGGTCGTGATATGTGAGGCCTATCCAAGACCTTGCGAGGTACTAACTCAGAGTTGGATCGCCGGTAGGAACCTCCGTGTTGAGGTGAGTAGATGACCTCATGCAAAATTATTTGACTAAGTTCAGAACTTCTAACCCTTGGCAGGCTTGTTTCTTGTGGACGAGCGTTAACCTAACCTGTGAGTAACTGGATAGAAGCACTGTGAAAAGGACTGTAAAAAGGCACCCGACGAACAAGCTGTTGTGATGTGAACCGAAAAATAGAATGAAATGCCGTGATACATAGTAGGGAGAAAGTGTGCACTTAAGATAGGAAGCTGAAAAGGAGCTTTGATTGTGGTTTAAGCTTAAAGATGATACGTGATTGTATAATAAATACCCTATAATCATACTTGATAGGCTTGGGAATGTAAATGTCTGTATTATACAATGCCTATGGTGTAACAGTAACAGATAGCATGACTGAAGTTAAATCTGATGGACCTCTTGAACTTAAATAACATAGTGAAATGTATGCAATATTAAATAACATGATGAATGAATTGAATGCGCCTGGAGAACCCTGCAAATGTCAAGCGAGCAGAGACAAGTCTCTATTAGTTGTTAAGGATTTGAATGTTATTTGTTCGTTCGTAACGACTGACGAATGACGTCTCGATATTCGATATGAACGAGTGGAAATTCTGTTTACCCTGTTTTTATTAGATAGCTAATGTTTAACCTGCATAGCTGGTAAAATTGACGTGGAGGTTATAATTAAGCGATAGTATGAGTCAACGTAAGTAATTTAGAACTCAATATACTGTAAAGCCCCTAATGGGTTGCAAAGTAACAATAGTATATCTGTAATGCATAAACTGTAAGCAGTCATTATATGTACGCAAGTGTCTTGAGGACCTGACGATGGTCCAATGCAAGTCCTAAACCTGTACGATGTGTAACGTAAAGGCAGTGTGAGGCCCAATATACGTGTTTAACTGAGAATATATGTAATAAAAATGCCTGAAACAAATTGTTGGAGGAAACCGCAGATCTTGGTTTCTACTAGATTGATATGCACCTAGTGTATGTGGTATAATGGGATCACAAGTGAGTGACACATTAGGGAAATATATATAACTTGGGTATCCTTGTACTGCTATATCTAATTATCTAGTAGACCCTTAGTCCGTAAGTGATTGAGGTATTGAAAGCATGAATTAGCCTTGTATGACAGTTCTGGCATACTGTTTGTAATACTGTAAGGGTAAATGAGCTCCCAAATGAAACTAAGCTATAACGAGGCGGAGAATAAACCGCTAGGAGACCTGATCTGATCACCGGATCTGAAACCTAGTGGTTATGTGTGACAGAGTACTGTAGGATGCCGTCCCCCAACTGTGTGTGTGTGTTTGAGTGCTGGCTGACTAGCTAGTGCCAAAATGCGGCGAAACGATTACTCTTGATTGGTGACAGGTGAGGCCCTGCTATTTGCCAAGCGGCTTGAGAGGCTCTATCTATGCGTTGGCGCGAGGGGATAACGTGGCCACTGAGCGTTGTGGCGGGGTGTCGGCCTCTCGGTGACCGTTAAACATAAGATAGAATGGGAGTGACAGGTGAGGCCCTTTCTATGCCACAATGCGAGGCGACTAACTATGATTTGGCCCGAGGGGCGTAGTACCTCCGAGTATGAGGATGGGTGTTGGCCTCGCGGGACCACTAACCTGAGGCGAAGAAGCCTGGGGGAATAATAACTAGTGGACACCTAGGAACCTGACAGCCAGCCACTGCTAACTAAGAGGGAAGGTTAGTTAGTGAGAAAGAGGACATACCATGGAACGAAACGTGGGTGGTAATGAGTTAGGATCGCAAGGCCGACCGAACTGGAGTGCCCTTGAGCACGTCGGGGTCCAGGATGGTCGGTATGTATGAACTAGAATGCATGTATGTACGGCCCTCGGGGCGCCAGATTTTTAATTTTTTTTTTTTTTTTTGTATAGAAGCGGATCTTGTACATAGTACTGTTGCAACGTGTACTCGCCTTCGCCGAGGCTTGTTCATCAGAACTGCAGATAACGTGAGTGTGAGCTTAATGCACTTTGTTTAGAAACATATGTGCTTGTCTGTGCAGAGGTGTACAGGTCAAGGTAATCAGGCTATGATCGGTCTTAAATGCGAAGTCTGAATCTTTATATGGGTTTAGTAATGAAATGTGCAGGCGTAATTGTCAAGAATGTATAGCTGTGTTTATTCAAAGCGTCTGCTGATGACTGTAAGATGTGCATAACAGTCTGCGTTATACTGAGGTGTAATATATCGTGCTGTCGCCAGGCTAGCACAGAAGCACTAATAGTCTTCCTATACCACATGTTTACTTTGCATTAGATTAGACAAAATGTAATAATCCTCCCACTGACTGTGTTTAGCAAGGTAAAATATTTATTGATGGTAAACACGCTAGGAAATGCAGTGTGTAGGCATTATGGATAACAGAAAAGTGTATGCCTCTAAGTTAAGGCACAGTAATATATATTGTAGCAATCAGACAACTAAGTAAGCAGCATTAAACCACCGTAACAGCGTATATATATTGATTTTAAGAAAGTAAATATTGTTTTACTGGATATACAATGAATACCCAGGTTGCCCAGTCTGTTTTACCTGCAACCAGGAGGTTGCCCACAGTGTCAGTTAAAAGTGCCCGGAAGTGTAGCCGTTGCCACGCGGAAGTTGTTGGTTGCTATGCGGAAGTAGCACGCGTTAGTTACGGACTGGCTTCCATAGCTCAGCACGTTGGAACGCATATGCGTTCCACTTTGCCCAACAAGCTTCAGGGTTTAGATTTGAGACGCATGATGCGGCTAGCGATTAGCAAACATGACACCGCAAACGAGAGAGGGAGAGACAGGGAGAAACAGTAGGATTGACATTTAAGAATTAATTGTTTAGGAACCTGGGTAAATGTTCAAGGTTTACAGATTAACCTTCTGTAGATTAGATAAATACAATACACCCAGCACATTGTGTATGTGGTGCTCGATACATATCCATACTGTGTAAACAAACATGTCATGACGAGCTCGCACTGACCCGTAGTACTGATTTACAACTGACTGTGGAAACACAGCTGGCAGATCAGCCAGAAAACGCAATTCACCTGTATGATCACCTCAGCTGTTGTAAGCTAGCAGACCTTGTGGTGTTAGTTCTGTGTGAACGTGGCTTGCAACGAAATGCCGTTCGTATGGTTGAATGAATGTAAGATTCTAGGTAGCCGGATGACTAAATGTACGAAAATTTGAACAAATGGTATGGCAGTTGTATTGTCTTGTCTGTATGAAATATGTAGGATTTGAATTGAGAAGGTTTCGAACGGCGAGAATAGCCCAATCGCGGCCATTCTCGCCGGTTACCTGGTGTTCGCATGTTTGGCGGTTCGTGTTCGTCGGTTTGAGTTGCGAGCGTCTGAGCGAAACGGAGGCTGGCGGGAAAGCCGCAAGGAATGACGGGACCGGAAGCGTGCTGTAGAGGACCGGAAGTAGTGCTGACGAGAGGGAGGCGAGCAGGCCAGAACTTCAAAACGGCGACGATAGGTGAGCTGGGATTTGCTGGGATTTAAATAGGAAAATAAACCCCTCCCACAAATTCAGGCATTTTGCCTTCCACATATATATAGCGATTTTC
Source organism: Pelobates fuscus (assembly GCF_036172605.1). Lineage (NCBI taxonomy): Eukaryota > Metazoa > Chordata > Amphibia > Anura > Pelobatidae > Pelobates > Pelobates fuscus. Next base: position 132,715,047 of record NC_086320.1, on the reverse strand, counting down.
GCTATATATATGTGCACAGAGGGCCCCCTGCTATCTGTACAATAAAGAGGGGGCCCAGCAGCACACTCTGTCCTCCTTTCTAGCTGCTCTCTGTCTAACTTTCCTGCACCCTGTGGCCGCCAGAGCGTTGCCATGGGTTACTATGGCAACGCTCCGCACAGCACGCAGGCCTGTCTCGTGAGAGTTAGTCAGAGAGGAGCTGGAAAGGAAGACAATGTGTGCTGCCGGGCCCCCTCTTCAATGTACCGCGGCTGGCTCCCTCCACCATGCCACGGGATCAACAGGAAATACGATCTCCCTCCCCCTGGCATGGTAAGAACTAGGGAGGGGGGAATAAAATTGAAATATACACAAATAAATATAAAAAAATACTCCCCTCCCCCTATTTTACACACACACTGAATCCTTACAAGCACACTCTGCACTACACACACACACACTACATTCACTAAACACACTCTGCACTACACACACACTACATTCACTAAACACACACTACATTCACTAAACACACACTACATTCACTAAACACACTCTGCACTACATTCACTAAACACACTCTGCACTCACTACAAACACTACATTTACTAAACAGTCTCTGCACTACACACACACACACACTACATTCACTAAACACACTTTGCTCTACACACACACACTACATTCACTATACACATTTTGCACTACACACACACTACATTCACTAAACACACTCTGCACTACACATAAACTACATTCACTATACACTCTCTGCACTCACTACAAACACTACATTCACTCTATACACACACACTTCATCCTTGTGGGCGGACTTGGGCTGGCCCCGGGGGCCCAGATCTTGAGCTGTGTCAGGAGCCCTACAATTTTTGATGGCAGCTCTGCTCAGCAGTCTGTGTGTGTGTAAGGACTCAGCAGTCTGTGTGTGTGTGTGTGTGTGTGTGTGTTTATGGACTCAGCAGTCTGTGCGTGTGTAAGGACTCAGCAGTCTGTGTGTGTGTGTCAGGGTACCTGTTGTCTCTACCTCGGAGGAGGTGAGACACTTAGACGTCCGTCCTCTCAGAGGGGCTGACTCACTCGTTCCTCGCAGTCCTCTCGGCCATTTACACGCCGGCCGCGATTGATCCGCCTCCTTTTATGACGCGGCGCTCAGTAGCCGACGTCATGACGACAATCCGTTCCGACCTGTCAATCAAGTCCCGAGCAACGAATCAGGACTCGTCGGGGGCGGGATCATCAATTTAGAACCAGGGTATATAATAGGGTTTTGTGTATTGGTTCATTGCCCTGTCGTGGTTCTAGCTAGCCTAGTCACTCAGTGCTCTTATTACTATTTGTCTCTTTGGTTCTGACCCGGCTTGTTTGTTCTACCCTGCTTACCTCTATTATCCTTTTGACTCAGCTTGTCTCTCGCTTACCTGCTCTCTCGTTCCCTCGACCTCGGCTTGTCTCTAGACCATTCTTTGCTTAATCCTTACGTTAGTCCGGCCATTCTAAGGTCCGGTATACGTACCTACTCCTGTTTGTACTCTGCGTGTTGGATCCCTGTCCCGATCCTGACAGTGTGTGCATGGACTCAGCAGTATGTGCGTGTTTATGGAATCAGCAGTATGTGTGTGTGTATGGACTCAGCAGTCTGTATGTATGTGTGTGCTTGTGTGTGTGTGTGTGTGTGTGTGTGTGTGTGTGTGTGTGTGTATGGATTCAGCAGTCTGCGTGTGTGTATGGACTCAGCAGTCTGTGTGTGTGTGTGTGTGTGTGTATGGACTCAGCAGCACTATACAGGGAGCACTGACTGTCCTGGGATATTATACACACAGCCATGTATTATACAGAGAGCAGCACTATACAGGGATCACTGACTGTCCCAATTTATTATTCACACAACCCTGTATTATACAGAGAGCAGCACTATACAGGGAGCACTGACTGTCCCAATTTATTATACACACAACCCTGTATTATACAGAGAGCACTGACTGTCCAGGGATATTATACACAGACAGTAATTGATAGCTGTGCTCAGGGCCGGACTGGGAACAAAATTAGGCCCGGGCATTTTTCAATCAGAGCGGCCCCCTAAGAAGGGGGCGGGGCCAGAGAGGGTGTGTTTTGTCATCACTAATGACAAGCACGCCCCCTCTCAAAGTGAGCAAGTTGGTTCAATGCGCAGAGCCCCGCTGAAGAGCTCTGGCATTAGAAAAAGGCCCTGTATTTGTTCTGCGCAGCGCAAGAAAATTTAATAACATGCTTGCGCTGTGTTTGCTTTCAAATTGTCTCTGGTGTCTCCACAAGTGGGATACCAGAGGACAAAAGGGCCAGGAAAGTGTATGGTGCATGTGTTTGGAGCCTGCTTGTGGGATTGCGTGTGTGTAGAGTGTGGTGTGGTATTGTGTAAATAGGTCAATTTAATTTGTGATTGTGATGTAATATGTGTGGCTAGGGGCTGTAGAGAGTGTGTGTATAGGGGGCATAGTGTTATAGGGGATGTAGCGAGTGTGTGCCTACTGGCTGTAGTGTGTGTGTGTATAGGTGACGTAGTGTGTGTAGGGGTTGTAGAGCGGGTGTGTAGGAGATCTAGTGTGTATAGGAGATTGTGTGTGTGTGTGTATAGAGGATTAAGAGTGCATATAGGGTAAGGGATCTAGCGTGTATCTGGAGCGTAATGTGTGTAGTGGTGCAGTGTGAGGGGTGCTGTAGTGTGTGTGTATATATATATATATATATATATATGTTTGGACGTATTGTATGTGTGAGGGGCGCAGTGTGTGTGTATGTAAGAGGGGTGCTGTGTGTGAGGGTGTTTTTATCTGCCGTCACATTCTAGGTTTCTAATTTTCTTTGTCTGTTAACTCACTGAGGGTTATTTTATATATTTTATATATATATATATATATATATATATGTATATATATATGTGTGTGTGTGTGTGTGTGAGCGAGGGTGCTGTCTGTCTGAGGGTGCTGTGTGTGAGTGAGGGTGCTGTGTGTCTGAGGGTGCTGTGTGTGTCTGGGTGCGCTGTGTGTCTGGGTGCGCTGTGTGTCTGGGTGCGCTGTGTGTCTGGGTGCGCTGTGTGTCTGGGTGCGCTGTGAGTGTTTGGGTGCTGTGTGTGTCTGGGGGTGCTGTGTGTGATGTGTGTCTGGGGGTGATGTGTGTCTAGGGGTGATGTGTGTGTCTCGGGGCGCTGTGTGTGTCTGGGGGCGCTGTGTGTGTCTGGGGGCGCTGTGAGTGTTTGGGTGCTGTGTGTGTCTGGGGGTGCTGGGGGTGATGTGTGTCTGGGGGTGATGTGTGTCTGGGGGTGCTGTGTGTCTGGGGGTGCTGTGTGTCTGGGGGTGCTGTGTGTCTGGGGGTGCTGTGTGTGTCTGGGTGCTGTGTGTGTCTGGGGGCGCTGTGTGTGTCGGGGAGCTGTGTGTGTCGGGGAGCTGTGTGTGTCAGGGTGCTGTGTGTGTCTGGGTGCTGTGTGTGTCTGGGTGCTGTGTGTGTCTGGGTGCTGTGTGTGTCTGGGTGCTGTGTGTGTCTGGGTGCTGTGTGTGTCAGGGTGCTATGTGTGTCAGGGTGCTGTTTGTGTCTGGGGGTGCTGTGTGTGTCTGGGGGTGCTGTGTGTGTCTGGGGGTGCTGTGTGTGATGTGTGTCTGGGGGTGCTGTGTGTGTCTGGGGGTGCTGCGTGTGTCTGGGGGTGCTGTGTGTGATGTGTGTCTAGGGGTGCTGTGTGTGTCTGGGGGTACTGTGTGTGTTTGGGTGCTGTGTGTGTCTGGGGGTGCTGTGTGTGGTGTGTGTCTGGGGGTGCTGTGTGTGTCTGGGTGCTGTGTGTGTCTCGGGGCGCTGTGTGTGTCTGGGGGCGCTGTGTGTGTCGGGGAGCTGTGTGTGTCAGGGTGCTGTGTGTGTCTGGGTGCTGTGTGTGTCTGGGTGCTGTGTGTGTCTGGGTGCTGTGTGTGTCAGGGTGCTGTGTGTGTCAGGGTGCTGTGTGTGTCTGGGGGTGCTGTGTGTGTCTGGGGGTGCTGTGTGTGATGTGTGTCTGGGGGTGCTGTGTGTGTCTGGGGGTGCTGTGTGTGTCTGGGGGTGCTGTGTGTGATGTGTGTCTAGGGGTGCTGTGTGTGTCTGGGGGTGCTGTGTGTGTTTGGGTGCTGTGTGTGTCTGGGGGTGCTGTGTGTGGTGTGTGTCTGGGGGTGCTGTGTGTGTCTGGGGGTGCTGTGTGTGTCTGGGGGTGCTGTGTGTGTTTGGGTGCTGTGTGTGTCTGGGGGTGATGTGTGTGTGTGTGTGTGTGTGTGAGGGGGCTGTTAGTGTGATTTTTTATTTAAATTGCAATATTTTTTTTATTAATAATTAAAAAAAAAAAAAGTTATATCCCCCCCTCCCTTCTTACCTTTATCCTGGGAGGCAAGGGGAGAATCCATTCTGCCTGTGGGTGGGGTGCCATGCTGCCATGGAGGGTGCTGCAATCCTTCCCTGGTGGTCCAGTGGTGAGAGTGAACTCTAACCTGCCGGCTAGAGTTCACTCTCGCGAGATCTGAGCGTTGCCGCGGTAACCGGTAACCGCGGCAACGCTCAGACCTCGCGAGAGGACCCGGCGGAGCTGCTGGATAGAGCTCCGCCGGTCTCTCTCCTGCCTCCCTTCCTCCCCTGCCGGCGGCCGCATCTCAGTGCCTGTGGGCCGGTGGGGAGATCTTTGATCTCCCCACCGGCCCATGGAGGCACAGAGCAGGGCCGGTGCTCGGGAAGCGCTGGCCCTGCAGGGGAGATCCTGTGATCTCCCCTGCCGGCCTCGGCCCCACGGCCATCGCGGCCCACCGGGCATTTGCCCGGTATGCCCGATGGCCAGTCCGGGCCTGGCTGTGCTGCAAAATGTCCTTGGAAAATCTTTTCAAATGTTGGCAACTATGGCATTGTATCAAAGGAAATGTGTTTGGTTTTTTACTAATCCCTGGTGGAAAATAATGAATCCTCCACCAGGGATTATAAAAAAAAACCAAAAACACTTTTGTCAGGGGCGGGGCTTAACATGCGGCAGGGGCGGGGTCAAACTGCGGCGAGGGCGGGGTTGAATGTGCCCCCCTACTTTTGTCCCTGGCCCACCCTGTGCCCCCCCTAAAAATGAATCCTAGAGACGCCACTGAGCTGACAGGAGCTGCAGGAGAGGTAAGTAAACGCTCTCTGCCAGTCCTCCTCCTACACAGCCCCTTGCCTGTATTATGGCAATGTAAATTGCCATAATACAGACACTGACTCGAGTATAAGACGAGTTGGGGTTTTTCAGCACAAAACATGTGCTGAAAAACTCGTCTTATACTCGAGTATATTCGGTATATATATTTGAAAAATGGCATGCATATATAGCACATAAACTCGGAACTAAAAGTAAATATGGACAAATAACTTCTACATTTATCAGATTGGCATTTGATAAATGCAGATGCCAGTGGCTTTCCTAGAAACTACAGGATCCCCAATACAAAAATTGATGAAGGTACCTCCCTTACTTAACCCTTAACCCCTTAAGGACACATAACGTGTGTGACATGTCATGATTCCCTTTTATTCCAGAAGTTTGGTCCTTAAGGGGTTAAGGACCAAACGTCTGGAATAAAAGGGAATCATGACATATCACAAATGTCGTGTGTCCTTAAGGGGTTAAAGTGTTGTGTTTGAGTGAATTGGTGAAGTGTGATATGTATAGATGGCTGATTGTCATATGTGTGCACAATTGGCTAATTGGGATGTGTGTGAGATTGTCTAAGGGTGATGTGTGGGGAGGCTGTTGGAGGTTACATTTGAAATATCCCCCATATTTTTTTATGGTTATTTAATAAAAAATATATACAATAATAAACTTCTTTCCTTCACCCTTTTGCTTTTTTTGGCAGGGAGGTACAATTGATTAATCCCTGGTGGTCAACTTAAGTTCCCATAGTATTCCTGGTGATGTAGTGGGGAAGCATGTGGACCTCTGGATGGTGCAGACAAAACCTTCTTCTGACCAGCTCAGTGAATTAGTCAGTTCACTGTCATGGAAACTAGGCAGCAGCATTCTAGCTCAATCACTGCGTGCGAGGAACAGAGAGGGAGTGTTTAAAGAGGACTGCCCCAGAGATACAGACCACATGCAAATAGGCAATACATTAAATGGCAGCTTTGAAACCTTCTGGTTTGCCCCCTCCCCCCTCTCAACAGGTGGAACTCTGGGGTCCAACTACAACCATAAACATTACAACCCTGGTAGTACCCAATCTCACACCATAACACAAACATGCCTCTATATGTTTATACTGCCACCATTCAATAAGTGAAGTTCAGAGATATCCCGTTACTTAGTGAAGCTTTGACAAAGCTCAAATTCAAGGCACAATAATCCACTCCTCAGCCCAACAACATAATACTTTTTTCACGTCTCATAGTTCCCATAATCCCCTTATAACCCCCATCCTCATAGATCCCTTAATGAATCTTCACTTACATTCTCATTGCCCACTCTCCCTAATCTTGTCAACCCCATCACAAGATTCCCATCATCAAAATCCCCTCAGTTCCAAACACATTGCCACCATTACAATAAACCCCTCACCGTAGCACCATAACCACCTCAACTCTATCTCCATAATTCCCTCTTTGTTTTAAGCCCCATTCAAATTTCACCATCCCGATAATATTTCACTTCTCCTCTTTAATCTAAGCACTATAATACCTCATCCTCATCATCTTATCAACCAAGCTCCACCAATCACATCATTCCCAAAATCCCCTTATCAGTCTTTCCTTATATTATTATATTATTATTTGTATAGCGCCAACAAATTCGGCAGCGCTTTACAGTGGGTGGATGAACAAACATGTAGTTGTAACCAGACAAGTAGGACACACAGGAACAGAGGGGTTGAGGGCCCTGCTCAATGAGCTTACATGCTAGAGGGAGTGGTGTAAAGTGACACAAAAGGTAAGGATAGTATTAGACTAATAACAGTTGCAAGTGTGGAATCAGTCAGGATCTATTAACAGTTTAATTGATACGCTTTTATGAAGAAGTGGCTTTTTAATGATTTTTTTGAAGCAGTGGAGACTGGTGAGCATCTAATGGAGGAGGGAAGTGAGTTTCACAGGAACGGTGCAGCCCTCAAAAAGTCTTGAAGGCGAGCATCAGAGGTGGGAGTACAGACAAAAGATATACATAAGTCTTCAGCAGTGCGTAAGGGCCTAGACGGGACATACCTGTTTATTAGGGAGGATAGATAGATGGGAGCAGCATTATGTAGAGATTTGAAAATTTGAAAGCAAGAACCAGAATTTTAAATTGAGCCCTATATCTTACAGGAGGCCAATGTAGGGACTGACAGAAGGGTGAGGCATGGGTTGTGTGGTCTGAAAGGAAAATGAGCCTCGCTGCCGCATTCATTAAGGACTGTAACAGCGCAAGTTGGGAGCATGTAAGACCACTGAGAAGCGGAATACAGTAGTCAAGGCAAGAAAGGACAGTGGAATGGGCCAGCACCTTAGTCGCATCTGGCATTAAGTAGGGTCGGGGGCATGCAATGTTTTTGAGATGAAAGCAGCAGGATTTGGTGATAGACTGAACATGAGGCGTGAAGGAGAGGTTGGAATCAAAGAAAACACCAAGGCCATGGGTCCTCAAACTCTGGCCCCCCAGATGTTGCTGAACTACAACTCCCATGATTCTTTGAATTACATAGATAGCCAGAGAATCATGGGAGTTATAGTTCAGCAACATCTGGGGGGCCGGAGTTTGAGGACCCCTGACCTAGGCAGTGAGCCTGCGTGGTGGAGCTGATGGTAGTGTAGCACCATTGACTTGGAGGGAGACAGACACAGGAGTAGCAACACTTGGGGGAGGAAAGAATTTCAGTTTTGGTCAAGTTGAGTTTAAGGAAGTGGGCAGCCATCCTGTTAGAAAAGGCAGAGAGGCAGTCAGAGACACTAGTCAAGAGGGATGGGGAGCGATCAGGAGAGGACAGATAGCTTTGCTGCTCATCAATCACATTACCCATTTTCCCCTAACACCCTCTTCTCTTTACCCCCTATAACATAATCACCAGTCAGATAATTCCCTCATCTGTCTCTCGTAACCTACATCCTCAGCTCCAAAGAGCCTGATACTCACTGTTGCATACTACTTGGTGGTGAGCTTCCAAATGTGCATTATCTTGAGCACAGACCAACTTTCAAGACTTCCCTTTAAGGTGGAGTCAGATAAGGATAAGATAGGATTATAATTTAAGGTCCATTTTCACTCTCTCATGGAGCCAACTATTACACAACACTGCAAGACAGCAGTGACAGGCTGTGGGCTGAAAAATACACCAACCTAGTCTTTTTGCCATTTCACCCTCTTGGCACAAAAACAGAAGGAGGGACAGACTGATTAAGGCACAGACCGCATATTGAGATTTTGCTGACTGGACACTGGGTGGTCAGCTGCCACTTTAAGAGTGTCTATTGGTGAAAATTAACTAATAAAATCATAATAAAATACCATAATCTCACAAAAATACTATTTTCAAATTCATAGAATTATGATGATCACAAGAGATTCTCGGACAAAAGACTGCCTCTTAGAGACTAAAAGCCTGTTTGTGCTTTTTTTTTATATATATTAATTTTCTTCAGTCAAATTGTACTGTACAGTATATTTTTTATATACAAAAAAGCAATCAAACTGAATATTTGATTTATCTAATATGAATATTTAGCCATCTCACAACCAAACAATTTATGTTTTCAACATATTAGTCTCACATTTATTTGGAATGAATAATTAGCACATATATGTATGATAAGACACCGATTTTGACTATAAATTGTTACATAGTAACACATAGAAAATAAAATTATGCAAATGTAGAAAACAATAATTCAAAATGTATTTGCTCATCTTTTACAGAAGTATTGGGTGGATAAAAAAATGTTGGAAGTTATGTGCAATCTCTGATCTTGCAAACTTTTCCATATGGGTTTAGGTTCCATTATAAGAGATAAGGTTATTTCTGGTAATTGAATAGTATAATACCATACACATCATGGTGAACTTTGTTAGTCACTTAAATGAGTTAAAGGGACACTTTAAGCACCTAAACAGCTTTAGCTTAATAAATTGGGTTTGGTTTATAGATCATGTCCCTGCAGTTTAATAGCTCAATCCTCTGCTATTTAGGAGTTAAATAATTTTGTTTAAACAGACATGGTCACACCTTCTCTTGCTGTGACACAGCAGCTCACACATGCCTTGACAAAGTATTTTTCTGCACAGTATGTCTAATTTAGAATTTGTCTATCTCCTGTGCTGTTAATTGCCTGCTAAAGCCTGCAGTTGTACGTGTGTGTGATCAAGTTCAATAAAAAAAGCAGGATATAATAATTTCTAAATTAAACACACTTTTTTTCATGGAGTTTGTGTGATTCAAAGCCAAAATCATTTAACTCTTAAATAGCAGAGAACTGAGCATTGACACTGCCGAGACATGAGCTATACATCAAAACTGCTTCATTAAGCTATTGATGTTCTGGTGCTTAAAGTATCCCTTTAAGTTTATCTCATCCATCCAGGGTCTGAAACAAGAGCATAGAAGCAAAATACAATCTCTGCCACAAACTGTACATGTGACAAAAAAACAACAAATGTAGTTGGTCAATATGCCCACCACTGTTTCTAAAAGCTTTTGCAATCTCTCCCAAAAATTAGACTTATTTGACGATGTCCATTGGTAGCAAAAACTTACTGAATAAGCTTTCACAGTAGTAAAACTGACATCTATTACATATGATGCATACAAAATTGTTGTTTTCCTCCAAAATATTTTCATATATTTTATCATACATCAAATACATGATATTTTATGTTTTTTTTTTTTTTTTTTTTTTATCAAGGCTAGTTTTATAGCTAAATCCCAAAAGAAACACTCCGAGCAACATCACTACAGTGCACAATGTAAACCCCCATTGTAACTAGTGTAAACTGTTTTAAAATTGCTTGATTTCTCACCTGGGGTTAACCACGTGTCACTTTCTGTCTCAACTACTTCTGACAGAGAGCATCAGCTGATGCTATCATCCAATGACCTAGCCTTGCTTAGGGGCTCTTGGTCAGCAGTAGTGCAGATGGGCAGCAGCACACACCAGACCCCAGGTAAGAAGTCAAACCATTATAAAAAGGGTTAGACTGCTTAAAAGCAAAAGGGGGAGAACCAGAGTGCTGTTGTGGTTTTGGTGCTTGGATGGTTCCATTAAAAGGGGCCATGTTGAGAATAATCACTTGTAATTGTTATACTTTTTATTATAAACACACATATATATATATATATATATATATAGTTAACCTATCTCAATGATTGGAACATGTATAAATAATAATTAAGCTCTTAACAAGCAATGCAATGTGTGCTGTTGTGCATGCCATCACATTGAATCCATTCAATCATATATGTTTAAATCTATACATATTTGTAAAATTTTTGTAGCACATTACAAACATATTACATATATTAAAGAAATCCTACATGTGGATTGAAGTGGTGCCTAGAGTCTGTAAGTGTCAGGTCCCACATGACTAATGAACAGTTTACTCACCTAGTCTTCAATGTTGAAAGGGTGTTGCAAGAATTATGCTCCACTTCATGCCATACCAAGAGTAGCAGGCAGTGATTGGCTGAAAGGGTCTGATGAATGCTCTGAACCTATCACTGTTCCAATCCCTGGTATGACGGAAAGCATAAGCAAAGCTCTGCCTCCACCATTTTTATATTGGAGACTGGGCTCCAAGTTTCCAAGGACCAAGAATCTCTACTAATTAGCGAGTAAATGCCTGACCTGGTGCTCATGGACACCATGTTTTACAACAGCTTCAATCTGTTGAAGTGGTTATGGTGCCTATAGTATACTTATGTAAAAGATACTTGGTGATAAATATTTTTTATGGTCATATTATCCAAAATTGCTCTTTATAATAGTCATATAGTATTATTCAATTAACAGCAATTTAGAATCAATTGATTGCAACCTTGGAAAATGTAGTCCAAAATAACAGGTAGAAGAATTCAGATTAACAGTGCTGCACCACAACTTTTTAGTGACTAGAAAGAAACAAATACCTTGTGAAAAGTCCGAAAAAAGGCTGCCTTCTCATCAGGAAACTTTTCCAGTCTTCTAGGACCTTTACTTGAGGCTTTCTTAAAAACTAGCCAACAGCGCCTATAAATCTGAAAATTAAAAGAATAGATTTAATTGCCTTGATTAAACATAAAAATATTAATATTTACTCATACACAGGACACCATAACTATCTTGCAAACAAAGAGATGAGATTTGTGAGATGTATTTTCTAGGGTTATTCACTAAACTGCTAATTGTCAGAAATTCATCATGGAATTTAAAATTTCAGGTAAAAATAGCTAAACTGGAAACACATGTTGAATAACAATGGAACTTCAAATGTCATGCAAACATAATCAAACTGAGCCAATAGCATTTGCATTTCCATTGAAGTTTCACTCCTGTTTCTGTTTTTGTGAAAAGCCTCTACAAAAAATGTCACCACATTAAAGGGACACTATAGTCACCAGTGCAACTACATGTATTCCTGACCCTATAGTGTTAACACGACAATCTAAACCCCCTGAGACCCTCATGCCTCCATAAATATAGTAACAATCTTACTGTATTCAAGCCAGAAGCTGTAAATCTGCATGCTGTTAGACTCAGGAAAAACAAGCAGTCTGTTGACATGTGGTAGCCTGAACCAATCACAGTGCTTCCCCATAGGATTGGCCAAGACTGAGAAGGAGGCAGATCAGGGACAGAGCCAGCATGATTCAAACACAGCCCTGGCCAATTAGCATCTCCTTATAGGGATGAATTGAATCAAGGAATCTCTATGAGGAAAGGTCAGTGTCTGCATGCAGTGGGAGGAGATACTGAATCACAGGATGCTCGTGCACAGCAGATCTGAGTGGATGGAGGCATATTATGCCTCCATCAACTCAGAAGTCCCTCTGGTTCACTCTGAGTGACTGCAACTGGAGGTGTTTCTAGCTTTCAATGTAAACACTGTCTTTTCTCAGGAAATACAGTGTTTACATGAGAAAGGCTGCAGGGAGCTATAGTTCTCACCTGCACAACCTCATTAAGCTGAAGTTGTTCAGGTGACTATAGTGTCGCTTTAAAGCACTGCATGAATAATGGCATTAACATACATTTGCTCTTCCCTCTCGCAACCACACATGGACCGTACCTTCCCTACCTAACAGACCTTCTCCCCAGCTACAGAACAGGAGGTGGCTTCGCTTCTCCTCTCCTCTCGTACCACCACCTGTCCGCTTGATCCAGTACCTTCCAACCTTATTAGATCTCTCTCCCCTTGTCTTGTGCCATCCTTAACACACATCCTAAACAGCTCTCTTTCATCTGGTGTTGTCCCTGCTCCCCTTAAGCAGGCTACTGTCTTACTCATCCTAAAAAAGCCATTTCTGGACCTGTCTTCCCCTTCCAACTATCGTCCCATATCCCTGCTTCCTTTTTCCTCAAAACATCTAGAAAGAGTTGTCTTTACTTGTATGACTCACTTGCTAACTTCCAACTCCCTTCTCGATCCTCTTCAATCTGGCTCTCGCCCCCGCCACTCTACTGAGACTGCTCTTATTAAAGTTATAAATTACATAATTACAGCTAAATCCAGAGGCCATTACTCCATATTGATTCTTATTGATCTCTCTGCTGCCTTGCCACTGTTCATCATGTCCTCCTTCTCCAAACTCTTCAATCCCTTGGTCTCTGTGACACTGTCCTCTTGTGGTTCTCCTCCTATTTCTGCCAACGTTCGTTCACTGTCTCCTTTTGCAATGACACCTCCTCCTCTTGCCCTGTCTTGGTTGGAGTCCCCCAAGGATTTGTTCTTGGTCCCCTTCTGTTCTCTCTTTATACTGTCTCTCTTGGCAAAATCATTAACTCCTTTGGATATCGCTTCCATCTGCTAATATGCTAATGACACCAGATTCCACCTTAAATATACTGCCCGCATCTGCCCCTTTCTCACACAAGATGCTGCCAAGGAGCTTGTTCATGCTCTAGTAATCTCTCACATGGACTACTGTAATTCTATCCTAGTTGGTCTCTCCAAAAGTCGAACTGCCCCGCTACAATTGGTAATGAATGCTGCCGCCAGGCTGCTCTTTCTCACCCGTTGTTCCTCTCATACCTCGCTCCTCTGTCAATCCTTACACTGGCTTCCTGTATCCTATAGGTGTCAATTCAAAATACTTACCCTTACCTATACAGCTCTAACCAACTCTAGTCCCTCTTACATTTCTTCCCTGATTCATAGATATGCCTGTTCTCGGTCTCTCAGTGACCTTCTCCTGTACGCTGCTTGCACCCTTACTGCTAACTTGCGCTTGAAAGACTTCTCACAGACTGCTCCCTTCTTTTGGAACAACCTGTCTACCTCCATCAGACTCTCCCCTACTCTTTAATTGTTAAAGAAGTCCCTCAAAACTCATCTGTTCAGAAACACTTATGGACTCCCAGAGTAACTTATTTATACTTTTGCAAATCTGTCTCTTGCTCACCTAAAGAGCCATAACCCACTTTCACCTCCAGCTCTGCTATTTTTCCACCTTGTTTGGTGGCTGTCACCCTTGCTGCCATGCTATTTGTACCCCACCTCATCTAGACTGTAAGCTCGTTTGAGCAGGGCCCTCATACACCTATTGTTCCTGTGTCACTGTGTAATTGTCTCATTTATTGTATATTTCCCCCCCTTTTATAATATTGTAAAGCACTGCAGAATTAGTTAGAATTAGTAATTAGGTGCTATGTAAATACCAATAATAATAATAATAACTAACCTCTAGTCACTTTATAGCTAACTGCAACGGGTTGTCTAAAGACAGGATATTTTGAACCTTGCAATGATTTTTATCTTAAATAGTTACATAGTTACATAAGCTGAAAAGAGACATGTGTCCATCAATTTCAGCCTTCCACATATTTGTTTTTTGCTGTTGATTCAAAAGAAGGCAAAAAAACTAGTTTGAAGCACTTCCAATTTTGCAACAAACTAGGAAAGACAATTCCCACTTGACGCCAGAATGGCAGTCAGATTTATGCTTGGATCAAGAAGCTATTACCCTACAGTTGAAGAATTATATCATTGAATATTATTTTTTTCAAGTATGCATCTAGTTGTTGTTTAAACATCTGCACAGATTCTGATAAAACTACTTTTTTAGGCAGAGCATGCCACGTCATAGAAACATAGAAACATAGAATGTGACGGCAGATAAGAACCATTCGGCCCATCTAGTCTGCCCAATTTTCTAAATACTTTCAATAGTCCCTGACCTTATCTTATAGTTAAGATAGCCTTATGCCTATCCCACGCATGCTTAAACTCCCTCACCGTGTTAACCTCTACCACTTCAGCTGGGAGGCTATTCCATGCATCCACTACCCTCTCAGTAAAGTAATACTTCCTGATATTATTTTTAAACCTTTGCCCCTCTAATTTAAGACTATGTCCTCTTGTTTTGGTAGTTTTTCTTCTTTTAAATATGGTCTCCTCCTTTACTGTGTTGATTCCCTTTATGTATTTAATTGTTTCTATCATATCCCCCCGATCTCGTCTTTCCTCCAAGCTATACATGTGAAGATCCTTTAACCTTTCCTGGTAAGTCTTATCCTGCAATCCATGAACCAGTTTAGTAGCCCTTCTCTGAACTCTCTCTAAGGTACAGGGCTCGAGTCCTGCAGGAACGCATGGGAACGGCGTTCCTGCACTTTTTTCACAGGAGGAACGCCGTTCCCCCTGCAGGCACTCAGGGGGCGGCAAAAAATACCGCCCCAAATGCCCTGTGTTCCCTCTGTCATGGCGGGTGGCTCTCTCCCTGTCACACGCAGCTGTGTCCTCTCTGCTCCCTCTCACCGCGCGCCGTTTTCTGATGCAGGGAGCCGGAATATGACGTCATAGTCCGGCTCCCTGCATCAGCAGACAACCCACGCAGCGAAAGGGAGCAGAGAGGACACAGTTCCCTTGCCGCGTGTGACAGGGGGAGAGAAGCCCGCCTCACTGCAGCCCCACTGGACCCCATGGACCCATTCATGACAGCTTTCCTAAAAGGTAGGGAGGCTGGGTGGGTGGGTGGGCAATGTTAATTTTAATAATTTGTATATATGTATGTCTGTGTGTGTATGTCTGTTAGTGTATGTGTATGTATGTGTGTGTATGTCTGTTAGTGTATGTGTGTGTGTATGTCTGTTAGTGTATGTGTGTATGTCTGTTAGTGTATGTGTTTATGTCTGTTAGTATATGTATGTGTGTGTATGTCTGTTAGTCTATGTATGTGTGTGTATGTCTGTTAGTTTATGTCTGTTAGTGTATGTGTATGTATGTGTGTATGTCTGTTAGTGTATGTGTGTGTGTGTGTCTGTCTGTTAGTGTGTGTATGTCTGTTAGTGTGTGTGTATGTCTGTTAGTGCGTGTGTGTGTCTGTTAGTGTGTGTGTGTGTGTGTATGTCTGTTATTTTATGTCTGTTAGTGTATGTGTGTGTTTGTGTCAGTGTGTGTATGAGTGTATTTACGTCTGTCAGCGTATGTACGTGTATGTGTATGAGTGTATGTGCTTCTGTTAGTGTATGCATGTGTATGTTTGTGTGTATGTGCTTCTGTTAGTGTATGCACGTGTGTGTGCGTATGAGTGTATGTGCTTCTGTTAGTGTATGCACGTGTGTGTGTGTTTATGTGCTTCTGTTAGTGTATGCACGTGTGTGCGTATGAGTGTATGTGCTTCTGTTAGTGTATGCACGTGTGTGTGTGCTTCTGTTAGTGTATGTTTGTAAGTGTCTGTCAAATCAGTGAGAGTCTGTTTGTCATTTAGTGTGTGTGACTATTAGTGTGTGTCTGTCAGTGTGTTTGTGTGTGTCTCTCTGTCAATGAATGAGTGTGTCAGTGAATGTGTGTGTGTCAAATCAGTGACATCTGTGTGTTTGTCACTGAGTGTGTGTGTTACTGTCAGTGTGTATCTCCCAGTGTGGGTGTCTGTCAGAGAGTGTGCTTAAAGGGACACTATAGGCACCCTGACAACTTCAGCTCATTGAAGTGGTCTGGGTGCAGTGTCCCAGTCCCCTTAAACCTGCAAGTGTAATTATTGCGGTTTCTCAGAAACTGCAATAATTTCCTTGAGGGGTAACTCCACCTCTAGTGGCTGTCTACCAGGCAGCCACTAGAGGGACTTTGGGGTGGTTAGGTGACCAAAAGTCACCTAACTGATGCTGGCCGTCCTCACCCTGTGCATGAGGACATCCAGCATCTGCTAAATACCCATAGGATTTTAACCCCCATCAGTGTCGAGTGGGGGAGGGGAGGACATGAGGGAGGGGGGCACTATAGGTAATTATAGTGCCAGGAAAACAGCTTTGTTTTCCTGGCACTATAGTATTTCTTTAAAAGGAGCAGGAAAAGGTGGAGTCTAAAGAGGAAGGGGTGGGTTCTTAATCAGGAAGCGGTGCGCCCTTGACAGGAAGGGGTGGTAAATTTAGATTAGGGGGTGCTCAGGTATAGTCATGCCTAGGGCAGCACAAAATTAAAATACACCACTGTGTGAGTGTCAGAGTATGTGTGTGCGTCTGTGAGTGTCTGAGTGCATGTGTGTGTCTGTGAGTGTATGTGTGTGCACGCGTTTATATATGCATACGAGTGGGGGTTTTTTTTGGGGGGGGGGGAGTTCCAGGACTTGACCCCTGCTAAGGTATCAATATCCTTCTGAAGATACGGTCTCCAGTACTGCGTACAATACTCCAAGTGAGGTCTCACCAGTGTTCTGTACAATGGCATGAGCACTTCCCTCTTTCTACTGCTAATACCTCTCCCTATACAACCAAGCATTCTGCTAGCATTTGCTGCTGCTCTATTACATTGTCTGCCTACCTTTAAGTCATCAGAAATAATCACCCCTAAATCCCTTTCCTCAGATGTTGAGGTTAGTACTCTATCAAATATTCTGTACTCTGCCCTTGGGTTTTTACGTCCAAGATGCATTATCTTGCACTTATCCACATTAAATGTCAGTTGCCACAACTCTGACCATTTTTCTAGTTTACCTGAATCATTAGCCATTTGGCTTATCCCTCCTGGAACATCAACCCTGTTACATATCTTAGTATCATCCATCCTTATTGTTCTTACAGTAAAAATCTTTTCCTTTGCCTTAGACTAAATCTTCTTTCTTCCAGTCTAAACGCATGCCCATGTGTCCTATGTATAGTACTGTTTGTGAATAGTTTTCCACACAATGGTTTGTATTGGCCCTGGATAAATTTGTATAATTAAATTTGTTAACCTTTCTTCATAGCTAAAATGTATTATTATTATTATTATTGCCATTTATATAGCACCAACAGATTCCGTAGTGCTTTACAATATTATGAGAGGGGTGATTTAACTATAAATAGGACAATTACAAGAAAACTTACAGGAACGATAGCTCAAACGAGCTTACAGTCTATAGGAGGTGGGGAATAAAACACATTAGGACAGGAAATATCAATCAAATAAGGTGTGAGTGAAGCAGAGCTGGAGGAGAGAGTAAAGTGCTGCCCTTTAGGAGAGAGCAAGAGACAGGTATGTGAGGTAGAGGTTATGCTGGGAGGCACTTCTTAAACGATTTAAGACTAGGGGAGAGTCTTTTGGCGGTAGGTAGGCTATTCCATAGGAAGGGAGCCGCCCGCGAGAAGTAATGCAAGCCGGAGTTGGCCGTACGGGTGTGAGCAGCAGACAGTAAATTCATTTTATTAATTTTGTAGTCTGCCTCTGCACTTTTTCTACTGCCATAATATCCTTCTTCAAAACAGGTGCTGCCCAAAATTGCACAGCATATTCAAGATGTGGTCTTACCAGTGATATATAAAGGAAAAATGATATTCTCATCCCGAGAATGAATGCCCTTTTTCATGCATGACAATACCTTACTGACCTTAGCCACTTTTTATCGACATTGCATATTGTTGCGTAGTTTGTTGTCTATAACAATTCCCAGATCCTTCTCGTGTGTTGTTATCCCTAATTTACTTCTATTGTAAACAAATAATAATTTACCTTTTAATATTTCTTCAATATTACTACAATAAAAGGGGGGTGAAGAAATGTCATAGAATTAGAGGGTAGAATGTAAAATCAAACTGGCCAAAGGGCACCAAAATTACACTCGCTAGAAGAAAAATTTAAAGATTTAGACACAGCCCAAAATCCTTCATAAAATCCTTTAAAAAATGATTTAGACAGAGCCCCAAATCCTTTATAAAATCCACTACAATAGATTTCTACTTCAGCTCAAGGCTCGTATCAGGGTTCATGATATCTCTTACAAAAACAGCATGCATGCAAATCTTAATTCTTGTTCTTTTCAGTTAGATATTTGAATTCCACTCCACCAACAATATGTCTTACTAAGGAAGCTAGCATTGTAATAGTAATAGTACCATACAGACACTTACATTGTCTTCTGATTGCCAAGAATAATGTAAAATTTTCCCCTTTGCTTAATATTACATAATTTATTATTCTTCGGTAATGACATGAATTGAAAGACACATGCTTTTATATAACAAACTTTAAAAATTTAGTTTAGAAAAGAAGAGTCAGAAAAAAAAAAAACCCTCTCCATTTCATTTAAATAGGATAACTATTTCAGTGTGACATTTGCACCATGCTTGACCACTCATTACAAATCTCTGTTTATATAATTAAAATAATAAAATATAGTACAGAACTTCAGTATAATGGTTTAAATTAATGTTTTTGCATATTCCTCTGTGATCATTTCTAACTATATTGAAAAAAAAATGTGCAAATAATGTGATAAATGTAATATTCTAACTGGTACAGATAATGAGGCCAATTAATACAACAAGCACATAACCCAGTCAATGGTCAAATAGGGAGCTGAAAGTCCCTCTATACTTGTTGGTTGTGACTTGAAGGCTTTAACCTAATACACGGCTCTCCCACACAGATTCCCCAGAAGTATTACCACACAACATCCTTCATAGATCAGGTAGTATTTTTTATTCCAAGTGCTATAATAAAGTTTTCCCATCATGTGATACAAGAATGGTAAATTAGAACAGGGAGGGTTTTTTTTTTTTAGATTTTTGGATCTCATTAGTCTTTGGTGTTGCATTCTTATTTGGTACTATATTAGCATGTTACTCTCTTTGTATTTTAGCTTTTTTTCTGGTATCTTCATAAAGTGTTTATCCATTTTGTACCTTTGGAGTGTAATATTTACGACTGCAATTCTGTCTGATCTCTGTTAAATGTACATTTATATACTTGCAATAAAGGTATATATTTTTTTTTTATATCAAGTGATTGTTGTGCTCCGATGTCTTATATTGATTATTATTGAGGCAGATGCTCGGAGGCCTAGAGATTATAAATCGTAGAGCAATCATCATTGTATTTTTATTGATAGATACGTGTGTGTGCTTTCTTATCTAATGTTATTTATGGTTTCCTTTCCCTTTAGGCGAGTGACACCTATATCATATCATTTGCAGAGATCAGCTCTTTGAGTGAGAAACGTATATGCACTGGCAGAGGTTGATAAACTTGTGACACATTTTTCTGGTTCTACTTCTTGTGCACAATTTTGTATATTTGCAAAGGAAGAAGATTATTACCTTCATGCTTACATGTTGGAAGAGTATCTATATGTTAAGAGAATCCCTTGTGATAAGACTAGCGTTTAGACCTTCCTTTTGTCAGCTCAAGGGCAATGAGTAATATCTGCTTCAATTTGAGGAGGATGTTTAATCACTGCATCAAGTTTACAATGGAATTAATTCAAGAACTGAAATATGTTCTTGATATGCCAGTAAGTATAAGAAAGGAGCTTTGAAGTTTGATACATGCCTGGAAGAGTCTTTTTGGGGTACATACCTCTATGGTAAATGTGAGCGAGTGGTTTCTCTGAAAGCTCAGATTGGAAATGTGGAGAAGCAAACTGCAACAGTTCTGCAGATTGACAGCATTGAAAAGAGCTTGCTGCTCACTGGGCAGAGTTTAGGTGTGGCAGGGAGTAGAGTTGGGAAAGAGATGAGACAGCTGGGAAACAGGCAGGTAGCAGGGTGACAGTTGGGGAAGGTAGCATAATGGGAGAGAAAAGGAAAGGTGTTGCCAGTCCTAATTTTGTACACCCCAGCAGATTAACCCGCTTGAGTGAAGATGTTGGATGCACTTGGAAGCAATCTTTTTTACCAAGATGGACTGCACCTGAATGGAAGAGGGTCTTTTGTGCTAGAGGATTGCTAGACGGTTTGTTGATGCTTTAAACTAGGAGTGGGGGGGGGGGGGCAGAGGGCTAATGAAAGGTAAATGTGGTAGATAGTATAGAAAGAGAGGGAATTCAGCTAATGTCAAGGAGGGTGGAGATGGGGTAGTGGTAAGATTAGCAGACAGAGGAAGAACATATTAACCCCTTAAGAACCAAACTTCTGGAATAAAAGGGAATCATGACATGTCACACATGTCATGTGCATAGGCGTGCGCACGGGGTGTGCCGGGTGTGCCTGGGCACACCCTAATCCCCGCGGCACGCCTGTGAGTCCTGCAGGAACGCTGTTCCCGCAGGTACTCTGCCGCCCCCAAATACTTTCCTCCTCCTCCTCCCGTCATGGGGGGAAGCAAGAGGTGATGGACACCCGGACACCCCCCCACTCCCCCACCCCGGTCGGGCGGCTCTCTCCATACAACAAGCGGCGAGGGAGCTGTGTGCTCTCTGCTCCCTCTCGCCGCGCGCTGTTTGCTGATGCTGGGAGCCGGAATATGACGTCATATTCCGGCTCCCAGCTACAGCAGACAGCCCGCGCGGCGAGAGGGAGCAGAGAGCACACAGCTCCCTCGCCGCTTGTTGTATGGAGAGAGCCGCCCGACCCACTGGACCCCAGGGACAAGTCCACGCCAGCTCTCCAGGTAGGGAGGCTGGGTGGACAATTTTTGTAAAAATAAATAATAATTTGTCAATGTGTGTGAGTGTGTGTGTCTGTGAATGTATGTATGTGTGAGTGTCTGTAAGTGTGTGTGTGTGTGTCTGTGAGTGTATGTGTTTGTAAGTGTGTATGTGTGTGTCTGTGTGCCTGTAAGTGTGTATGTGAATGTATGTGTGTGTGTCTGTGAGTGTTTGTGTGTGTGTCTGTGAGTGTATGTGTCTGTAAGTGTGTGTGTATGTGTGTCAGTGAGTGTATGTGTCTGTAAGTGAGTGTGTGTCTGTGAATGTATGTGTGTGTGCCTGTAAGTGTGTATGTGTGTCTGTGAATGTATGTGTGTGTGTCTGTGTCTGTAAGTGTGCGTGTCTGTGAATGTATGTGTGTGTCTGTGAGTGTATGTGTCTGTAAGTGAGTGTGTGTCTGTGAATGTATGTGTGTGTGCCTGTAAGTGTGTGTGTGTGTGTGTGTGTCTGTGAATATATGTGTGTGTGTCTGAGTATGTGTGTGTGAGTGTGTGTACACGTGTACATATATATATACATATACACACACACACACACACACAAGTGTATATTTTTTTTTTGGGGGGTGGGAATCTTGGGAGAGATCCCACACTTTATTCCCCAGGACTTGACCCCTGCCGGCAGGGGAGATCCTGTCTAAGTGCCGGCTATCTAAGTGCCGGCTCTGCTCTTAGCCTCCATTGGCCGGCGGGGAGATCAAAGATCTACCTCACCAGCAGCATGGAGGGAGGCAGGAGAGGACCCAGGGAGCTCTAGACAGAAGCTCCGCCAGGTTCCTCTCGCGAGATCTGAGCGTTGCCGCGGCAATGCTCAGATCTCGCGAGAGTGAACTCTAGCCCTAGCTTTCCTATGGACACTTGCGTGCTCTCACTGTGATTTTCAAAGTGAGAATCACGCAAGCTCCTCTAGCGGCTGTCAGTGAGACAGCCACTAGAGGATTTGAGGGCTGGATTAAACCATTTATAAACATAGCAGTTTCTCTGAAACTGCTATGTTTATAAAAAAATGGGTTAACCCTAGCTGGACCTGGCACCCAGACCACTTCATTAAGCTGAAGTGGTCTGGGTGCCTAGAGAGGTCCTTTAAGGGAAACAGGTTTTTGAACCTGATAAATTATATTTTTATGTCAAGCGCCAAGTAGAAGAGATGCTTGACAGAAATAAAGTTAATGTAAACGAAGCCAAAGGCACAATGGTTTTCACCCATGTATGCTCAGGGAGTTTAGTGTAGAAATATCCATACCACTGTTTTTCTTATTTCATAAATCTTTTCTTTCAGGAATTGTAGCAGAGGATTGGAGGTGCCTATATTTAAAAAAATGGTTCATACAGTATAAGACATATACTACAGTATACCAGCATACACAACTCAAAAGTTTAAGCTTGTTAATATAACATAAAATGAGGTTGTTAATCCTAGGAGATATCTGTGATCTGCTATGATGACCCTAACATGTATAACTCATGCAAGTCTCCCTCTCTTTTTCTGCACCACCATAATCACATGCCTCAATAAAATAAAGAATTCAACAACAAAAAAACAAGAAAATGGTTCAAACGGTCAACTTGGAAATTACAGACCCATGAGCTTAACATTTGTGGTTGGGAAATTATTTGAAGAGCTGTTAAAGGATAATATTCAAGAATTAATTTTGAACAAAAATATCATTAGCAAGAATCAACGTGCTCTTCTGAAAGACAGGCCTTGCCAAACTAACCTAATCACATTCTATAAAGAAGTTAGCAGAAATATAGATCAGGAAGTTACAATAGATGTGCTCTGAAGGAATTTGTAACAGTTCCTCACAAAGATGTACAAATGAAATTGAAATCAGTTAGTATAGATGAAAAATCTTGTTCTAAGATAGAACACTGGCTTAAAGATAGAGTAGAGTAGTTGTAGATGGAAAATTATCAAATTGGACAAACATCATAAGTGGAGTGCCTCAGATATCTGTCCTGGGTCCACTTATCTTTAATCTATTTATAAATTATATTGAAGTGGACACAAAACTAGGTATGAACATGATATAACTTAGAAAATAAGCCCCTGGTGCTTCAGGGGTGATGTTACTCTGATAATGTGTTAGAAGCAAGCGGTATCTCCACTTACAGCTTCCTTGTATTTATGCAGCCGTGTAAGGCAGTGTTCCATCTTTTCTGGCTTGTGCGAGCAGTCTGAGTGTACCGAGGAGGTCGATGGAGTGGTAACCAAAAGCCTTGAATGCTATACTACTGCCTTGTGCTAGCTATTGCATGCTTTTGTGGTTATTGGAAACAACAAACACACACACACACACATATATATATATATATATATATATATATATATATATATATATATCCTGCATTCGGAACATTTTAAATACCTTGGAATCAGAGGATACATTGTTTAACTTCATACAGTGTAAAGTGGATACTTTATACCAGATTCTGCTTAAACCCACCTTTGAGAAAGTGGACTGAGGAAAAAGGACTTAAATATAATGCAATATCAGAGTAGCATCACCTCGAAGCACCAGGGGCTTATTTTCTAAGTGCTAACATTCTTTATACATTATGTTGTGTTTTGTGTTTGTGTGAAAATTTTGGGAAAGTTTATATTATGTATAGCTGCTTTTATTAATTTAATTTTATTACTGTATATTGTGTATATATTACTTGTTGCACTTTCTAATTTAGATTTTTTGCTTATGATATAACTTCACTACTGAGGGATTTGCATACATTCAGGCACTGGGCAGGCAATTGGCAGATGAGATTCAACACAGATAAATGTAAAATAATGCATTTTACAATAAAGAACCTAAAAGTCACTTATACATTAAATGTTTCCAAGTCCTTTTCATTTAATGTTTGGGATAACATTAAACTAAAAGGACTTGGGAACAATTATAGATCACGAACAAGGTAACAGTATATAATAGCGGTTTGCCTATAAAAAGGGCTTATGATTCAAGTGATCCAAATACATTTTGCCTCTTAGCAAATCAATGGTAAAATCCCACCTTGAATATGCAATGCAATTGTGAGCCTTAATTTGAAAGGATATAATAACTAAAAATAGCACGGAAGTGAGCTGCAAAACTAATAAGAGGAATGGAAAACTTTTCTAGGAAAGGCTAGAAAAACTGGAATTTTTTCCTTTAGAAACCTCAGAGGGGATATAATAGCATTATATAAATCTAAACAGGGTCAGAACAAAGCACTATGTGATAACCTGTTCATTAGCAGTGATATACAACTGACAAGAGGTCATCCATTGATACTGCAAGAAAGGGTTCTTTACAATAAAAACAATAAAGATGTGGAATTTTGAGGTTTTGTTATCAGATTCTCTAGATAAATTTAAAAAAAGGTTTAGATGCTTTTTACATAAACAGAATATTCAAGGATATAATTGATATGTATGTAAATAGGTTGTTGGTCCAAGGGAAAATATGATTACCATTAAGGAGTCAAGGAGGAATATTTTCCCTTTTTGTGACATAATTGGAAAATGCTACAATTGGCTACAAAGAGGTTGCCTTCTTTTGGATTAACAGCATAAAACAAATGGGCTTCACAGTTGAACTTGCCAAACGTTAGTCTTTTTTCAACATAGACAACATTATAATTATGTAACATGCATGGAAAGCACAATGCTATTCCAATAAAATGCTTCTCATAGAGAAACATTGAATTGCAATGTGTGAGGCAGTGGCAGATCCAGAGCCTTATCTCAGAAGGTTCACTTGTAGATTATTTAAAGAAAAAAATTCATGCACAATAACCACTACAGCTATGTGCAGTGGTTATGGTGCCAGGAGCGCCTGGACCCCCTCCCAGTGTACGTGTGTGTGGGGCAATGTGTGTATTGGGGCAGTGTGGGAATGTGTATGGTGTGTGTGTGGCCAGTGTGTGTATGGGGGCATTGTATGTGTGTGTGTGAGCAGTGTGTGTATGGGGGCATTGTATGTGTCTGTGTAGGGGCAGTGTGTGTATGGATGGCAGTGTGTGTATGGATGGCAGTGTATGTGTGTGTGGGTGCAGTGTGTATATGGATGGCAGTGTATGTGTGTGTGGGGGCAGTGTGTGTATGGATGGCAGTGTATGTGTGTGTGAGGGCAGTGTGTATATGGGTGAGCAGTGTATGTGTGTGGGGGCAATGTGTTTATGGGGGCTGTGTATGTGTGTGGGGGGTCAATGTGTGTACGGGGCACTGTGTGTGGGGGGTGAGTGTGTGTATGGGAGGCAGTGTGTGTATGGATGGCAGTGTTTGTGTGTGTGGGGGCAGTGTGTGTATGGGGGACTGTGTATGTGTGTGTGGGGCAATGTGTGTATGGGTGACTGTGTGTGTGTGTATGGGGGAGGGAATGTGTATGTGGGAGAAGTGTGCGTGTGTATGGGGGGCTGTGTATGTATGAGGGGGGCAATGTGTATATGGGGGACTGTGTGAGTGGGGGTGTATGGGGGCAGTGTATGTGTTTGGGGGACTGTGTGTGTGTGTGTGTGAGGGGCAGTGTGTATGTATGTATGTGTGTATGGGGCTGTAACGGCACCCCGGGCATAAAAGGGTTAAACCGCCGTTTAGAAGATCTTCCCCTTCCAGAGATACAGGCACAGCTACTGCAGAACACCAAACTCCCGAACTGAATACAAGGGAATGCTCCAAACTCCCGAACTGCATACAAAATAGCACTCCAAACTCCCGAACCGGAACCTCACGAATAGCTGCTAGAAGACGAACAGGAAAAGCACCCAAGCGGCTTACACTCCTGGCAATCAGTCTCTAACAGCATACAGTAAATCCTCCCAAAGACGAGACAGAGCTCCGTGTTGAGTTGAGTGGTCTGGTTTATTCAGGGCTACCTGACCAGTATTTATGCTGGTCTCCCACCTGGTGGACACTGCCCTAGGGAACCAGATAGAAAACTGTAACACAGACAGACATCTATCACATTCAGACACACAGAAGTAATACATCCTCACAATGCATCCTAATTTCCCTCCCTCTATCCTGGAGATAATTGGGAAGTAATCCAATTATCTCCCAGGACAGAGGCAAAACTCCATTATACACGTGGGGACACAAAGACAGCTAAATACTTTAAAATATGCAAAGTTAGATTTTATACATAAAATACAGACATGTCACATATCCCCAGATCGCTGGGATCTGAGCGCACATAACTACCGAATAGCGCTCAGATCCTATACACACAGTTCAATTGCCATGGAGCCAAAGTCTTTAATTACACGAATATGCTCCATGGCATAGCTATCTGGGTTAAAACAGTCACATAGAAAAAGTCCTGATCAATCCAGCGTTCGGCTAAACCGCCACGAATAGAAGCAAGGAGGCTGATGGCTCAGCGGTGTTCGCGCAAATAAGTGTCCGTTTCCAGTTCCATAGTTTGGGCGCTGAACAGATATCTGAGCAGATATCTGCTATTGCAAACCGAGCGGTGATTGCGGTTGGTGAGAACAATCCTCAATTTACGCATTCCAGCACTTAGAGGAAGAGATCTCAGATCACTTCCTCCCCCCACTTGTGAGCAGTAATCCACGCTGGAGTAGAGCAGCCTGCAAAAGCTATTGCAGCTCCTGTCCTTGACCTGTACTTTGCTTGCCCAGTCTCCACTGGACCCCCCACCCATACTGCTAGATATACACAGAGCTAGAGAAGAAACCTCCACTCATACAAATAATACAAACAGCTAACACACAAATAGCCACCATAAACACAACTCCATTAACAATCCACATAAACGCACACAACCCCACATGCAGCCTCTCACGTGCAATACCGGAAGCCTCCCCACACATACACACACCAACAAACATGCAATGTGACATATCATTCACATGCAAAATTCCACAAACAACCCCTATACACAGCCCACATTTATAGGTATCATACACAATACCACAAATTACTCATGAACATATATACAATCTAACAGCCCACATACGCATAAATACAATGCTACAAAGCAATTGCTGCACCGATAAACAATACAAAAAGAATGAGGCAACATACACACTTTTAAAAAAATAGGATCGTCATGCCAAGAGATAGTGATGTACCGAACGGTTCGCTGGCGAATAGTTCCCGGTGAACATAGCGTGTTCGTGTTCGCCACGGCGGGCGAACACATGCGCGGTTCGATCCGCCCCCTATTTGTCATCATTGAGTAAACTTTGACCCTGTACCTCACAGTCAGCAGACACATTCCAGCCAATCAGCAGCACACCCTCCCTAGCAGACCCTCCCACCTCCTGGACAGCATCCATTTTAGATTCATTTGGAAGCTGCATACATTTTTATTTTTTTTATTATATTTTTTATTTTTTTATTTTTTTATTTTTTTTATTACTTTTTTAAATTCTTTATATTTGTAGTGCATGGAGGTATAACAAATGAGCATGTGGTACCCCAACGGCATTCCTCATGCTTTTCAAGTAACAATTGTAACATTAGGGTATATGTTAATACCCTAGTCTTGGCGGAGCCCTCCATTTTTTTGCGCTTGGGTTTTTTATTTTATTTTTAAGTTCGACGGATATGATGGCTTTTTATTTGGCCTTTTTTGGGGCTGAAAAATGAAGATTTTAGAAAAAAGAAAACGTTGAATAGTAAGTTGAATTTTACTTTACAGGGTAGTAATTTTATTCCCCCCCTCACTATTTTTTAGGGTGAGAGGGGTAGGTAGGGGCATTTTTATTTGGGTGTGTGACTAGGGGCTTGGGGACCCCTAGTCACCTTTGATGGGAGAGGGGGGATTTTCATTTAGGGCCCCCACCCGCCGCTCAGGGGTGGGGGTCTGGGGGGACAGTAGGTTCCCCCCCTTATTGTTGTTTAGGGCCCCCACCCACAGCTCAGGGGTGGGGGCCTGGGGGAGGACAGTAGGTCCCACCCTCTTATTGTAACTTAGGACCCCCACCCGCTGCTCAGGGGTGGGGTCGGGGGGGAGGACAGTAGGTCCCCCGCCCATTATTCTTTTATAATAGGTCCCCCCCCCACCCGCAGCTCAGGAGCCATGTTACTCTGTATACAGAGGGAGCCATGTTTACACTGTATATAGAGGGAGCCATGTTACTCTGTATATAGAGGGGAGCCATGTTACTCTGTATATAGAGAGGAGCCATGTTTACACTGTATATAGAGGGATCCATGTTACTCTGTATATAGAGAGGAGCCATGTTTACACGGTATATAGAGGGAAGCCATGTTACTCTGTATATAGAGGGAGCCATGTTACTCTGTATATATAGAGAGCCATGTTTACACGGTATATAGAGGGAAGCCATGTTACTCTGTATATAGAGAGGAGCCATGTTTACACTGTATATAGAGGGAGCCATGTTACTCTGTATATAGAGGGAGCCATGTTTACTCTGTATATAGAGGGAGCCATGTTACTATCTGAGGAGGTTAACTATGATTGGCCCTGGCATGTTTGTTAGTCTGGCCTGCATGGTTGTCTGGAATGAATAAAAGTAGCATGTTTCAACTATATTAGTAGTTAGACTAGTTTGCACTAAAACATGTGCAAATGGGGAGTTTGCGGTTGTGCAAATGGACTGTTTGCGGTTGTTTGCGGTGCGTTAAACGGGGAGTTTGGTCTGTCACTGTGAAGCGGGCGTAACCCTTACACTACCTGATCGATACAACATCATACCTGATGTTTTAAAGCAGTGTTTCCCAACCCAGTCCTCAAGGCACACCTACCAGTCCAGGATTTAAGGATTACCCAGTTTTGTCTAAGGTGTTTTTAGAAAAAAAAAAGAAAAAACACCTTAGACAAAACTGGGTAATCCTTAAATCCTGGACTGGTAGGTGTGCCTTGAGGACTGGGTTGGGAAACACTGTTTTAAAGCACGTTATTCCAAACAATTTAGGAATGTTAGGTGATTTATGCCCTTTATGGATTAAAACCAGACTCTGCATTAACTATGTAATTTTCCATGGGAGTTTTGCCATGGATCCCCCTCCGGCATGCCACAGTCCAGGTGTTAGTCCCCTTGAAACAACTTTTTCATCACTGTTGTGGCCAGAAAGAGTCCCTGTTGGTTTTAAAAATCGCCTGCCCATTAAAGTCTATGGCCGTTCGCAAACCGAAAATTTTATGTTCGTGACATCACTACCAAGAGACTTAAAAGTATTTTTTTGGTACAGTACTACTAAAAGGTTGCCTACCCCTGACTTATAGTATCACTTAAAAATCATTTTGAAGATTTTTTAATTCATGATTTGTGTAATACGAATTACTGTACATTATACAAAATAACATTTCAAAGGTGCCCCAAGATTTACATTTTTATAAACATCCTAATGGTTAAGGTATATATTCCATTACCCTGCTTTAATTGCAAGAATACTTTAAAACAATGTTTGCATATTACATTAATATCCTTACTGGAATC
The DNA here is from genome assembly GCF_036172605.1 of Pelobates fuscus. NCBI lineage: Eukaryota > Metazoa > Chordata > Amphibia > Anura > Pelobatidae > Pelobates > Pelobates fuscus. Next base: position 132,685,643 of record NC_086320.1, on the reverse strand, counting down.
TATACAAACAAATTGTATTTGTGTTTCCCTTGAGTCAAAGAAAAATAATGATTATTTTATTTTACTATGAATACTTGGCAATAAGCCAACTGGTTTAGCTGCTGCTTCTGTAGGAGCAGAAACATGCAAAATAAGATGATAAATATGCAGTTTTAGCCAATATTTCTAACTCATTAGGCTTAGCACGCACTGGCTGAATGGCATCCTTTCTCTATATACATAGGGATACTGCAATCAGCAATCACAAACATTAAATTCAATGTAGAAATACAGGCTTCAATTATTGAGCCCAAGTTGCCTGTTAAGATGTTTTGGATTGGGGAAAATTATGTTTTGGAAAATGAACTTTGAGAAATAGCTTGGGTAAACAAATGAACTGGAGAAATCAATTGGAGGAGAAGGACTGGCAGAAGTGTTTAAAGGATATGACATTGGAAGCATTGGCTCTGCACTGGACAATTAAAGCAATGGTTAGATGACTTGGGGATCTGTATTGTAAAAGTGTGGTTCCATATTCCATTGGGAAGAAAGTAGGGGGTATCATATGAGGGACACAGACCAATGGGTGTAGGTTCAAAACATATAGCAGAAATAAGTAAGTTTAATTTGGAAGGACTGGACAGAAAAAAAGACATATTTGCCCATAAATGACCCCATCGACTTACCTCACCATTCCTATACCCCTGCAATACTAAAGCAATAGATCAAGTATCTTTGCCTAATTATAATATACTGGTTGAACCTAGTAACCCCCTCCCAGTCCCCAACTATGGGTTACAAGATAATATACTGGGGCCTAGAGCCCCCCCTCCCCCCCCTCCAAGCCCCTTACCATGAGTGGCTGGTGAGGACTTTAATTATAATATACTGGAGGAATCTACTGTACCTTCTCCAGGCCACCATCCATGGGAATGTTGGAGTTGGACATGCTATTGTCCAAATATATAACTTATAATTACCATCTGAAGTCTTCTTTCTTGTAAATCTTTTTATCTTCAGCCCCCCAAAATGCCTTAATCCTCATAGCAAGTGTTTAGAAAAATTAGACTTACCTACAAGCAAACATATTAGAGCTCTATGCATGATATTACATAGTGTAGAAAAATATATCAGATATCAGATATAATGCCCCCCTTCCCTTACTTTTATCTGTGGGTGGCAAGGGGATTGGGAACCCTTAGTCACTTGGGGGAGAAATTGGCAATGTTGGGGATGTCCAAGTAAAGGGCTGAAGGAGCTTGTACAAAGTGAAATCTCTTGATTGAGATGCCAATGCGCCCATGCACCCAGGAAAGACAGGCTAATTGTACAATCAAGCCACAGATGATTTGGTGAGTAATTATGTTTTGTCGTTTATAAAACCTGTCATTTGTAATGTCCTTTTATGTTGTCCTGAAGAAAGTTCCTGCGTGGAACTGAAACGTGGACTATTATGGATTATATTGATTAATAAGATTTTTTTGGAATCCCTAGAGTGCTGGTATAATTAAAACCTTATACAGCTGAGCACCAGGTAAATATAATACCTTTTAAGTTGGAGTGCAAAGTTGTGGACTTTTTCATATATATATATATATATATATATATATATATATATATATATATATATATATATATATATATATATATATATATAAAATATTGTCCAATGCTTGCACTCCAGTACAGTAATATGTATAGCCTGGTGCTTGTCGGCATAAATAATAAATATGAAGATATGAACAGCACTCCAAGGACTTCATATAAGGTGAAAAAATAAACTTAGCTTTATTCAGCAACTGCCAAAAGTGATCAACGTTTCAGTCCTATGTCAGGACTTTTGTCAGGATCCTGACGAAATCCTGACATAGGACTGAAACGTTGATCACTTTTGGCAGTTGCTGAATAAAGCTAAGTTTATTTTTTCACCTTATATGAAGTCCTTGGAGTGCTTTTCATATCTTCATATATATATATATATATATATATTTGTGTTAGGTGCTTATGATAGTACAGAGTGAAATACCATGATTAAATGTAGGATAGTAAAAAGGGCAAGTCGGTTGTGGTGTGCCGGAACTGACGATGAGGTAGGCCTGAGAAAGAAGAGGGCCTACCCAGGAAAAAGAAATAGAAAGGTAAAAAATGTTAAAATTTGGTGTGGTGGGAGGGTCATTCAACGCTGACCTCAAACGGTAAGGAGCAAGGTAAGGGGTGTGCCTTAAGTAGGCTAGGAGTGGATACCAGCACCTCCTACAAATCCAGGCCAAATTGCCTTAATACTTGTGTTAGGTGCTTATGATAGTACAGAGTGAAATACCATAATTAAATGTAGGATAGTAAAAAGGGCAAGTCGGTTGTGGTGTGCCAGAACCGACAATGAGGTAGGCCTGAGAAAGAAGAGGGCAAAAATTAAGTAATCAAATTTATTACAGACAACCAATACAGATACATATATCAACCAGACATGTTTTTGAAAGCATCCCTTAATTCTTGTACTGGGTTCGGTATGTATCGTGAGTAAGCGGATGACTTCTAGCACCCCAGTGTTTTTATAACATGAATTGGAATGTTGACACTGGAGGCTGTGGATGCTGCTCCTATGCGGAAGGAGTGCCCTGAGTAGTTAGAAGCGTTGAGGCCCAGTTGAGTGAGCAAAGACCTGACATAGGTCATGAAGGTTGTAGTGGTGAGTACCGAACCTTGTAATAGTAGTAATTGTGTAGTAGTTGTGATGGTAGTAAATTATGATGCTGTATGTATGCATCAAGAACCCTGACGGGGCACCACATGTTGTACGTGGGATAGAATGGAATGTTTACTGGTATGTGCTGACTGGTTTTGGAGTGAGGTAGAGTCAGGATGTAATGATCCATGTGTTTTGTTAAGTGGGAATAGAGTAGAATAGGAGTAGATTGTGTTGTGTTGGTTGTAGTGAACTCTCTAGGTCTTAGGAATCTATAGAAAGCTATGTATATTGCTGCTTTGATGACAGAATTTGTAGTAGTGTCAAAAGGTTTTAAATCAAGCGGTTAGACAATGCTTTGAAGATATGGCTATCTATGGGTAGCCTCTGTGATGTACGTGTGGGTTCAGATTTCTGAATGCCTCTGAGTATGGTCTTAATCTGGTGAGAGGCCATGAAACTTTGGTTGTAAGATTAGCATATGGTGTTGAATGCCTGTGAGATAAAGTTTGATGGTGTTACATGACATTTTGAGTTTAAGGTGGCAAAAAGAAGCAAAACCCCAAAAAAGATGTCATAACAAATGGTTGCATTATGTTATGTTGCAAAAGGAATCTTTTGAATAGGGTAAAAGTCGTATGTTTTATGTGTATTTTTGATAGTGCCAATTGGGACAGTGTCCTGCTATGATGCATGATGGTGTCTAGTCCAGTATAGGTTGTTGAAATGTTGGAGTGGTGGTGGCTGTGGGCGCAGCTGATGGGAGTGCTTGATGAAATGCCTGAAATTTAAAACGAGACAAACTGTCAGCAGCTGTGTTACATATACCTGGAACATGGAAACAATATAGAAAGAAATTATGACAAGCTGCCAACCAAGTGAGTTTCCTCAGAAATCTCATGATCGTAAGGGATTTGGAACGACCTTTGTTGATGATGTGACAGGTTGCCTGGTTATCTAAGTAACAACGAACTGGCATATTTGCCCATAAATGACCCCATGCTATGGCAGCCGCCACGATGGGATAGATCTCAAAGAGAGCTGAGGTAGCTGAAAAACCTTCCAAATCCTGAACTGCTGTAGGCCAGCTGCCCCAAGTAATATCGGGCTTACTAAGCCAGGCTCCGACCCCTGCTTGTATGATAGCTGTAATGGCGTGATCTATGGTGGTGTATTGCAGGGAGAATTCCTCGTAGCGTATGAGGGAGTTAAGACTGGGGTTGGCGATGAGTGTGGTGCCGACAAGTCAATGATGAGTCTCTGTTTAAGGGAAGATTTCCCTGTGACAATACCAATGGGGTTAGTGCGCCATTTTATGAATGCAGGAGCTTTAAAAGACCCCAATACGAAACCCTCAACAACTTCTTGAGCTATGAGAGTGTCAACCGCTGTGGGGTTGTGTGATGCGGATAGTAGATTAGGGCATTCCAGAGTCCCTGATGGTATGTGTAGAATACCCGTGTGGAAACCTTCTGTTAAACCAGAGATAAGAAAGTCCACCAAGTGTCTAGACGGGTGATGTGACATAAATGCAGTAAATACCGGCATATTAATGGACTTTAGGTAAGGCTTGGAGTACATTTTATTTGGACACATGGTTTTTGCATGTGCCCTAAAACATTTTAAACAGATATGCAATAATCTGCAACCGCTATAATTACAAGACCCAACATTTAAATTATTACATATCTGTGACTTGCCCAGAAACTTGAATGGGTGTCCCAGTTTGTCTCTTGACAATTTCTCTGGAACACCAGAGGAACTAGCTCCTTCCGTGGATGCATGTTCGTCCGCCGTGTTGGGACAGAAATTTGTCGTATGTGCTGTAGAGGAGCAGTATGCACAAGCCGGTGTTCTTAGACCTGCAAAGTGTCTGCAAAATATGACGGTATCAATCCTTCCCCAGTTGGATCTTGTTCCATACTGTGAGAAGGCTCCAGACACTTTTGCAGAAAAAGACCTATTGTAATCATAAAAGGCTGAACCACCATATTTGTTGCCCAGGTCTACCAGCTTGTGCATATAAAGATCAAACTCCTCTCTTCTATTGGGATAGACTGCACAGATGACATCCTGGTAAATACCAAAGGCCAGTACAAACTCAGGGATAGTCAGTTTTCTGTTTAGGCGGGCGTCCCTAGATCTGAAAACAACAGACACATCATCATAAGCGTAAGTCTTATTTTCCACAATATCCTGGGAGGCAATCAGCAGGGAAGCCCGGTTGACGTCGTTACCTTCCAGGATATCTCTTTTAATGTGCTCAGGGATCATATGAGCAGGGCTAAATTCCTGGTCATCCAGGGTGATGGTTGGAGTAACTAATAGCAAGTCGGCTGGTGCTTGTGAAGCAGCAGCGGGTGGCCCTGCTAGAGTAAGGGCCGTGGTGACCGACTCAAGTTTCTCCAGCCTGGAGTTGACCTTGCTCATGGACGCCATGAGTGAACACAACATGGAATGTATGTCTCCTGGGTTGGACTGGCTAGGTCCTTCCCCGGCATCCATGTTCTTTGTTGAAGTGCGTAGCAGTTTGAAAAGTTCTGCTTTCCTTGCTGTAGCGGGGTAGGGGATTTGCCGTCTCCTCAATTCCGTAGTTATACGAGGGATCATCCAGGATCTGATCGCTGCTGGACTAGTTACCTCTCCTCCTTGTGTAGGAGTGATAGCTCTAGCCGGAGTGCTAGGCAGGGAGAAATCTTCTACCCCTTCCTGAGACATTCTACAAACAAAATAATGAATTAGTGTATGAAAACCACCAAATAAGAGGATGTGGTGAGGGAGGCCGTCGCCTATGTTTAATCAGCATATATGTGATATATAATAACAAACTGTGGCAGGGAAAACACAATGCTTTAAAATGATGTAAAGATATATATATATATATATATATATATATATATATATATATATATATATATATATGTATATTACTGTACTGTAAAAGACGTATGATTGGTTGGATCAGAACGTGTGATTCAACCCGAGAATTCATTATGGAAAAGGAAAACTGTATCCTTATGTATGTGACGTAGTTTTAAACACAGAAAGGAGGCCTGTAATGTAGACTGAACCAACTTGAATGAAATGGATAAGTATGGAAGACACCTGAAAGCGTGGGAGTCAAAATGATCCATACAGATATTGTTACGACACTAACCGCCAGGTAGATGAAGCTGCCGTTTAGTAGATAATCCCTTTTCTCCAGAAATGCAGTTTTAATCCAGCCGATCGTCAAACTCCCGAATGGAGCATACGAACGCAGCAACTCCCGATCAGCAATTCAGTTGAATTCCTTCCACAGCTAGAAATAACGAAAAGTACTGTCCCAATAATAAATCCCTCCACAAACGAGACCAAGCTCCGTCTTGAAGGTCAAACAGGAATGTGTTTAATGGGGGCTACCTGCCGGGTATTTATGCGGGTCTCCACAAGGTGGACACTTCCCTAGGGGACCTTGTGGAAGACTGTACAATATATTGGACAGTAGCCAATCACAGTGGCTTCAACATAAGCCCTTCCCATCTTACCCATAAATCCTTCTTCTCTATCCCGGAGATAATTGGGAAGAAACCTAATTATCTCCCAGGATAGAGACAATCGCCATTTTAAAATACAATGACAAAAATACAGTAAAATACATAATTGCAAAAATACCGAATAAAAAGGGTTCGTGCAACGTATCCCCAGATAGCCTGGATCTGAGTGCATATTTCTACCGAATATCGCTCAGATCCGATGTACCTAGTCCAATCGCCATGGAGTCAAGGTCTTTCATAAGTCCTTCGGTATACGAATGACTCCATGGGACGGCTATCTGGGTAAAGTCCATACGAATGCTATAAAACTCCCGAACTGACCGGTGTTCGTACGCCTCGACGAAATAGAAGGCGGGCGGCAACCTCCAGCGGTGTTCGGTAGATAAAGTGTCCGTTTTTAGTTCTATAGGATTTCCACCGAACACCGCTGATTCTTCTTGTGTCCCAAAATGGCCGCCGCCTCGTGGTCGGCATACGAATGATGACCACCCGTACGAATGGAATGGAGAGGTGTCTGCGGTTAACCACAACGTTCTAATTGGGGCTAAGAGGTTAACCAGCAGCACACTCCTCTCCTGGGTGGCCGTTTGTTCGGCAGTTTCATCCGGTAGTTCAGTATCACACGAACAGGGGCATACGGACAGGAAATCCAACAAAATTAAGGCAAACAGACGAACCAGCAATATAAGTCTATACAGATGTATCTGTCACAGATATGTTAGCTGTTTTTTTATGAAAATTGATAGAATACTGGTACCTTTAAACAGTAATGGAAATAATCTTTGTATATAATCAAGCCAATCGTTAACCGAATGGTATATACATGAAATGATGAAATGCAATCCACGAAAGGATTTATGCGTAATACATAGCAAGAAAAATGAAACCCAATGTGAAGGGAAACAGAAGCTGGGACGAATAGTTTAAACATATGAATTTTATGCGAACAGCAAGCGTGTTTAAGCATATCATGAATTAAGTGCCGAACGGCAAAACAACCGAAATGATAACTTGTTTCACTGTAGCAAGGGAACAGTTATATGCAAAATGATCACTTAACTAATTTATATGATTAGCCGAATAACCGTATGAAATTAAGCCCCGAACGGCTTGTTCAATTGCGGCATAACAGGGAAAAACCGTAAAGCGAGGACCCGTGCTGTACCGTGGGCTATGGGAACCGATCCTGGCGTGACAGGTAGGTCTAACTTACGGTTTAGGAGTCCCTGGGATGCGATTTATGACGAAGACCGGGGTCAAAAGAAGCTGGACGGACGGAAAGGCCTGCAACAGGATTCCTGGACACAGCTTGCCGTGGAAAAACTCGTGGAAACTGAAAACCAAGATGGCGTCTGAGAGAACCCGGAAATGGATCCTCATTCAACGCTGACCTCGAACGGTACGGAGCAAGGTAAGGGGTGTGCCTTAAGTAGGCTAGGAGTGGATAAGGCCAAATTGCCTTAATACATAAATATATATATATATATATATATATATATATATATATATATATATATATATAATAACTGACATGTAGATACAAATTAATACTTCACATTATAGATACATATAGATACAAATTAAGATACATGGTAAAGGAAACTCTTGTGATAAATATATAGTTAAGAAATAATCTGTGTAAAAAATGACATATTTCAAAATCTATATGTATACTAAAAAAGTGTATAGTTGTTAAATTATAAATATATAATTAAGAAAGAATCTCTAAAACATTACATATATCAAAATCTATATTTAGAACAAAATTGTGTATAGTTATTAAATTAAAAAATCCACTTTATTTCTGATTAACCTAATTTTTTTAACCATATCCTCTCCTTTTTAATTACCTTAAACGTTTTGTAAACCTAAAAGTTGAAGGCCTTTCAGATCTTCATTATGTGCAGCTCTGCAATGTTATGACACCCTATGACCATTACATTGTTTTTGTATGTTTCCAGTGTCCTCCTCTACTGGAGTAATGCTTGTTTTGTGTAGCCCACATAATGTAACTCACAGGGAAATATCAATAGGTAAACTAGAAAAGCTACAATTTCTGGGGAAATTGTGTGAAATGTTCTTGCCTCCACCAGTAATCTACAACTGGAGTGGGCGGAGTAACTGGGTGGAGATAAAGTTTTTGATTGTTTATATAGGGAACACATGGACCAGATATTTTATGTCCAGCACTCCCTCATTTTTGTTTTTTGTTTTTAAGTACCAGTATATGCGTTCCACTGTGGAGTGCTCGGCTTGTGGCCACTTTTTGGTCCGTGCCGATATGCGTTCCAGGGTGGAATGCGGAAGTGCCGCATGTCTGCATTGCTATTGTAGACGTCAATGTATGCGTTCCAGGGTGGAACCCGAAAGTACTGGACGTTTGCGTCACCAATACAGACGTCATCATGTCCATCCAATGAGAGACGAGCTCAGACGGAACCTGGAAGTGGAAAACTTCAAGAGCAAATTAAGAAACACCTGCATTTAAGAATATATAAGGAAGAAGTTTCCTGACTTATCCTACATCCCTGAATAAGTGTACTTATGATGAAACACGTTGGATTGAGGACCTGGACGTTTGTTTCCAGTTTTTATTTCTCTTGTTGGTATTTTATTTTATGCACATATCTTTCTGCTGCTACCTGATTGCCACTCCACTCGCTGTACCCACGGACTTTTCCATACAGTTCCACTTGCTAGTGGAGATATGCTGGCTGACTGCAGTTTGAATGTAAGTGCAATCAGTAATAAATTGTATTTTCTTTTAGCAGTACTGTTCTATATGTGTTTTTCCCCTTTGAGGGTCTGGCATATCAAGAGCCTCCCAGGATTCCTTTAAAGAGATAGAAGCACCTTCCTAAGATACCCCGAAAGAAAGGGGAGACAAGCGAAGAACATCAGTGGCTCTTATTTCTCAGAGATCATTCCCTGTAATATACAGGTTGTATTCTCTTCATATTTTTATGCTACCCCATCTTTAGTCTATAGTCCCCCCTTTTTGGAGTTGTATAGATTTGTTTGTTTTTTTGTACATTGTATTGGTGTAAGTGAGGTACACTTTTTGGGTGTTAGCACTATCTTCTGGCTTTTTGGGGTACTATATAGTATATTTGTTTGTATATAACTGGGTGGAGTGGCTTGAGTAACTGTTGGGTGGTTGGAGTAGCTGTGGAAAGGTTGGACTGGGCAGAGTAACTTTATGAAACATTCATTGGCTGTATTGTTGTAACATTGTATGTTATTGTTTTTCTGTTACAGGTATAATGAATTGACTAACATGGAAATGTATTTATTAAATGTGATAATGCTAATTTTTGTGTTATCAAAACTGTAGGAATGACGGCAGTTTAGAGAATGTTTTCCATCTAGCAGCCTCTGTGTTCTGGAACACTCCGATGACTGCTCACACACCTGGGCTCATATGGCAACTCACTCTACAGCAAGGGCAGAGAAATTGCTCACTTCACTGGCGGTTGCCATCTTCAAACGGTCGTAGTTTAAAAACTATGAATCCTACAGACTTATATTGTGAGAATCACAAGACCTAGACCTACATTTTGATGCATAGTATGTCTCTAAAATATAAAGAATGAAGGCACGGTCGCAGTTTAGAAATTGCCCTTCTGGAGTGGAGTTTCAATGAATGTCAATGGACGGCATAAGTTGCAAACAAATGGTCATATTGTGAAAACTATCAGGACTATGGCTTAGCCATGGACATTTGTAGTGGCAGCAGGGATAGCTGAATGTTTTGATATATGATTTGTGTAGGTGGGCTTGAAAATGATGGAGTGGTGGCAGTTTAGAAATCATGTCCTGATTTTTCAGCTCACACTCTAGCTTTTGTCAGCTCCCACTCTAGTGTTGAACATTCCGCCATTTTGTGAACCATTCGGCAAAACGTTCCACAAAGTAATAGCACACCGATCAGGAACAATCCGCACGTTTCGGTATATTACTGTCTATGTAGTGTCAAAACTGTGGGAGGACTTAAGGTGGTAAATTTGGCTTTAATAAGAATAATAATATATATGTGAGATAATAGTAAGCGGTCTTGCCATGCAAGAACACTCAATTACATTTACCGAATGACATGTAATCAATTCTTTTATTTTAAATATTTTTCTTTTTCGTGTGGATCTTTGAATTTAATGATATAGTGTATTTTACTGACTGTATTTTTATTGTCCTTATTATTCAGCCCTCCACTTATTTTTTGTGTATTCGATTTAGCCCTGCCAATGTCTGTCTACCATCCCAATTGATATGCTGCTTCATGATACAGTAGGTGATCTTGGATATTGCTATAACACACAGATATTTTTTTTTGTCATTGCAATATTACCTATTGACACTTCCAACAGAGTTAATGTAGTGGAAGCCAATTGTGTCTGTAATGAGGGAGATGATAAATGTCCCACTTGAAGAAATCCAAAATAATCTTGAAGGGGAATATGAAACACAAGGGCCAAATGTTGAAATGTGACTATGTTTGGAACAGTGTAAAGGTGTTCTATTGTAGCTATACCTTTAGCAGCCCAGAGTTATATATTCAAGTCAGAAATCCAGGTGTTTGGAGTATGGGTTTGGGTAACCCAGGAGAGATTGTCCATAGATTAAATTCTCTTGGCTAGTTGTAGAGAATGTTTTGTAAATATAAATAGGTCTTGAAAAAATCACTGCATTATTTTATACCAAATGAAATCGGAAACACAGTTAAGTGCAATTAGTCCATGCTCCATATCCACCCACTTAATCTGGGCTGGGGCCACAAAGTAATACATTGACTGTGACATATCGGATGAGTGGTAATATTGTAGCAGATTTGGTATACCCATGCTTCCACTCATCCTGTGTTTATATAATATAGATATCTTCACTCAAGCTTTTTATAAGCATGTATACACAAATTCAAAGCCTTTTGTATAGCCTGCGGAGAGGTGATGTAAAAAGACAATGGAATTTCAACAAAGATGGATAAAAATATTGTCATGACCATAATCTTTAGTAAGCCATAAGTATTTTCACCTTACCAAGTCCAGTTTAACTGAAGCAAAGATCTTGGTCAAATTATGTTTTGCTATCACTGCTGTATCTGCAAATAACTGAATGTCTAGTTAATTGATTATTATTATTATTATTACTTTTTTAATTTTATTATTTATATAATGCCAGCAAATCCTGTAGCTTTTTGAAGGCCAAATATATGTGCATTTAATAAATGTTAAATCTAACTCTCATGTAATACGGCATTCCTTAGAATGTGTATATTGTGAAGACCTGTGTATCAATGCATGTTTGTACTTGAGTCTGTGTGAATGCACTTATGCATGTTTGGATGACTACATGTGCTTTTTTGTATATAGTGTCAGTGTAAATTCATATGTGTATTGAGCGTTAGTGTGTGTCTGCATGTGCAGGGGTGTGGAATATTTTTAAAAAAAATCTACTTGTCCAAGGGGAGTGACAGGTGACAGAGTGTATGAGGGAGGGGGTGGCAGAATAAGGTGGTACCTGGTGGCAGATTGAGGGAGGGAGGGGGTAACTAGTGACGAGAGTGAGAAGGTGACTAGTAAACAAGTGAGGGAGGAGTGACTAGTGGCAGAGTAAGGAAGGGAGGGGGTGACTAGTGACAGAGTAAGGGAGGGAAGGGGTGACTGGTGACAGAGTGAGGGAGGGAGGGGTGACTAGTGATAGAGTTAGGGGTGACTAGTGACAGAGTGAGGGAAAGGGTGACTAGTGAATGAGTGAGGGAGGGGGTGACACAGTGAGGGGGATTACTAGTGAGAGTAAGGGAGGGGGTGATTAATGACAGAGTGAGGGAGTGACTCCCCATCTCCCCCTTTTTATTTCCAATCTGTCTCTCTCTGCTCCCTCTGGTCTCTCCCAGTCTGCTGCTCCTTCACTTCGCTGGCTGTGAGAGGGCTCTGTGTGTGAGGAGAGTACAGGATGTGATGTCACTTCCTAGCCCTGCCTCTTCCCATCACACAGAGTGCCGCATGGGACAAGAAGAGTGAGATCTGGTAGAGAGAGAGGGTAGGTAATGCTGCCAGGTCTCATTAGAAGATGAGGGGGGGGGGGGGAGGTGATGTGCAGAGTGGTAGGTTGCTGGGGCCCTGCACTCCATCAGGGGCCCCAAACCCTATCAATGGAAGAGATCTTTTTTTTTTAATGTTGTTGTTCTATTTGGAGATATCTCTGCTCTCTCCAGCTGGAGCATAGCTGTGCGGCCAAGCCCCTGGCTATCTCGGGCCCTCAGCCCATGACCGATGTGCCTGAGTGGTCAGTCCGCCCCTGTCTGTAGCACTGTACAATGGGTGGACTAACAGACATGTAATTGTAACCAGACAAATGGATGCACGGGAATAGAGGGGTTGCTCAATGAGCTTACATGCTAGAGGGAGTGTGGTATAGTGACACAAAGGGTATTAGTAGGGGTAATGAAATAGGTTGCTAGAAAAGTATTCACTGAGAACTTAGGTTATTTTTGACAGTTGCAGGAGAGGAGTCATGGGAGGGTGAGGGGGGGAATGAAAACCCACTAACAGTTTAAATGATATGCTTTGCTGAAGAAGTGTGTTTTCAAAGATTTTTTGAAGGAGTGGAAACTGGTTGAAGACTAGAACAGGGGAGGTATACAACAGTAATAAACATTTGCACAAAATGACTCATGATAATATTAAATGCTTACTAATGCAAGGAGCCTAAATAGCGAAATGGGGGAACTAGAGTCAATAGCATACACTAAGCAATATGACATAAAAGGCATAACAGAAACACAGTGGGATGAGACACATGACTGGGCAGTTAACTTAATTGGGTATACGTTATTTAGGAAGGATAGGAAAAACAAGAAGGGCGGTTGGGTATGTTTGTATGTCAACCATGAGTTAAAGTCAAATCATAGGCATGTGGAGAGTGGCGAGGAAAATGTGAAAGCTTTATGGGTAGATATCTGCTTGGGGCAAATAAGGAAAATCAATTATTGGTTGGGATATGTTATAAACCACCTAATGTTAACATTAATGAGCAAGAACAGCTGTTAGAGCAAATTGGGAAAGCTGTACATCTGGGTAACACACATCTGGGTTAATTATTGGAGATTTTAATTACCCAGACATAAATTGGGGAAGAGGGCTTAGTAGTACAGCAAGGGGAATTAGGTTTTTGAATGTGTTAAATGATACCTTCATGTCACAACTAGTACAAGCACCAACTAGAAAGGATGCATTTCTGGATCTCGTTAAAAAAAACAATGTTGATATTTTGACCAACATTAAAGTAGGGGAGCACCTGGGAAATAGTGATCACAATATGGTGTTTTTGGAAATAAATTCAAAAAAAGCAAAAGCACATGGGGTATACTAAAATGTATAATTAAAAAAAATCCAATTTCAAAAAGATTAGGGCAGCTCTACAACATATTGACAGGCATAAACTCCTTAGTGAAAAAAATCCACTGAGGATAAATGGAAAATCTTCAAACAAATAGTAGAAAGGTATATTTCTCAGTATGTACCACTGGGTAATAAATATAAAATAAACAAATTGAAACCAATGTGGCTTAGTAGGGAAGTGAAACATGAGATTAAAAATAAGAAAATCTCTTTTAAACCATTTAAATCTGACAAATCAGAGGCATCCTATATAAGGAAGCCAATAATGCTTGCAAAAAGGCAATTAAAGGGGCTGAACAAGAAAATTAGAAATTGATAGCCAAAGAAAGCCAACCCAACCCCAATTTTTTTTTTTTTTTTAACAAAAAATTTGAAAACAATTAATGAGGTTGTTGATACACTGGAAACAGAGATGGGTCTGCTTGTTAATGAAGGCCAGGAAAAGACAGAAATTTTAAATAACAATTTTTCTACAGTATATATTAATGAGGATCATATGGCAAGAGATATGCAAATGCTTGCAGCAAAAAAACTTGCAGATAACTTGTGATTGGATGACTCAAGACAAGGTGCTACAGCAGTTAAAGAAAATTAATGTAAATACAGTTACAGGGCCTGATGGTATTCACCCACGAGTACTTAAGGAGCTAAGTGTTGAAATAAGTGAACCTCTGTATTTAATCTTTCAAGATTATTTTCTTTCAGGAATTGTACGGAGGATTGGAGGAAGTCAGATGTTGTTCCAATATTTAAAAATGGCTTAAATCCTTGCCTGGAAATTATAGACCGATGAGCCTAACTTATGTGACTTGGAAAGAATTTCAAGGGCTATTAAGGGATAATATTTAGGAATTCATTTGGAAGAACTTTGTTATAGCAATAATCTTCATGGCTTAATGATAAATAGGTCATGTCAAACTAACCTAATTGCATTCTACGAAGAAGTTAGTAGAAGTATAGATCATGGTGTTGCAGTGGATGTGATCTACTTGGATTTTGCCAAGGTATTTGACACATTTCATCACAATAGGTTAGTATTCAAACTAAAAGAAATTGGTCTAGATGAAAATTCCTGTTCTTGTTTAGAACATTGGCTTACGGATAGAGTACAACAAGTTGTCATTAATGGTAAATTTTCAAGCTGGACATGCTGCTCTGGTGTCCCTCAGAGTTCTGTTTTGGGACCACTTCTATTTAACATATTTATAAATGATCTTGAAATAGGCATTGCAAGCCATGTTTTAGTGTTTGCAGATGACACAAAACTTTGTAAAGTGATAAAATTTGAGCAGGATATTGCTTTGCTGCAGAGAGATTGGGTGAATGGGCACTAAAATGGCAGACAAAATTTAATGTAGAGAAATGCAAAGTTATGCACTTTGGGGTAAAGAATGCACAAGCAACAGCCTAATGGTAGTGAGTTAGGTATAACAGCACATGAGAAGGATTTGGGAATAGTTATAGACAACAAATTAGGCAGCAATATGCAATGTTAATCAGCAGTTTGGAAGGCCAGTAAGGTTTTGTCATGTATAAATAGGGGCATAAATTCTTGGGATGAAAATATAATTGTGCCTCTTTATAAATCGCTGGTAAGACCACACCTTGAATATGCTGTGCCATGTTGGGCTCCTGTTCTAAAGAAGTATATCATGGCACTATACAAAGTGCAGAGACGGGCTACAAAATTGAATATTTTAGTTATGAAGAAAGGTTAAAAAAAATTTAAATCTCTTTAGTTTAGAAAAATATCACCTCAGAGGGGATATGATAACATTATACAAATATATTCAGGGCCAGTACAAACCATTATATGCAAATCTATTCATAAATAGGGTTATACATAGGATATGGGGTCAAGCATTTAGGCTGGAAGAAATGAGATTTAGTCTAAGGCAAAGAAAAGTTTTTTTTACAGTAAGAACTATAAGGATGTGGAATTCTCTGCCACAGATGTGGTTTTATCAGAGTCCATACAGATGTTTAAACAGCAATTGGATAAACACTTGCAAAAACAATGTACATGGATATCGTTTCTAATTATTGGGGTCAATAGGGAATTGTTTCCAAATTTGTTGCCAAATTGGAAGTGCTTCAGACTGGATTTTTTGCCTTCCCTTGGATCAACAGCAAACATATATGTGAGAAAAGCTTGATGGAAGCAAGTCTCGTTTCAGCTATGTAACTATGTATGGTATCAGTATTCCAGAGCAATGTGTGCTAACAACTTGCAGGGAGTTTCCCCAAATATATGCCTTATTGTTGTCACTTCCAAAGGAACATCTGGAATCTGGTGTGGTCTTTTAACCCAAGTTACCGAAAGACAATTTGGACTATATTTTTTTGCATATTTTTGATTATTTGCTTGTTTTCTGCTAATTATTTATTTATTTATTAATATCATATCCTGTTTTATTTTATTGTTTTGATTTGGTGCAACCAGTTTCTTTGTTATTAGTCTGTAAACAGATACCACATAAGTAACCTTTGCACTGTCGAGAGTTATTTAACTACTTGCCCACTGGTTGCTAGCCCTGCTAGTGGGCAAATTGTTCAGAATTTTAAATCCAACCCAGGATTTGAAGTATTCAGGTCTGAATTTCAGGCGTCTGGTAGCATTCAGTCTGAATTGTAAAATCTGGGCATTGTTGAAAAGGATGAACAATGTCCAGATTTGGCAGTCCAAATGGCCTTGTGTGCAGACGGATGGTTTTGTCCCATTTGGTTTAGTGTATAATTGTACACTATATATACATGGGCCATTTCTTTCTTCAAGCTCTATTCACAAGTCTACTATATGTGTAATAATATGCCTTGAATTATTGGAAAGTCAAGAAAACAGTTACATTTTGGATGGTAGTTTATCTATTTGGAATACTGGAAGCATCAAAGATAATGAACTTGAGGCAATTGCTCACACAAACTTTACTATCCCTTTAATTGGAATATCTGGGATCATTCAAATTTCTTGAGCCTTTTAGTGTCTTCAATACTATGTGTTGTAATGTAATAACTCCCGATTAAAACTGTCTCACAATTAAACTTTGAACATCATGATGGACATCATGCTAAGGACAGTGAGTAATCAGACAGCAAAATCATAGACAAGATAACCTCATTATGTTTGATATCAACTGACATCTCTGAAATTATTGTCATCTATTAAAATACCTGTCACTCTCTGATAGCCTTTTATTAAAATTTATTATTTACCGACATGAATCGTGTAATAAATAATGATGCACAGATGGGAAGTAAGTGACCTATTGTATTTTATTAGCAAATTACATAAATCTAGTGTTCCTTCATCTGTCTATAATAAATAAGAATTTATAACATGAACATAATTCTTTATGGCAATAAATATAACTGAAATGAATGTGTAATTGGGTAATTAAACTTCACACTATTAAATTATACATAGAAACAGATGAATCACAAACATTTCATAAAGTGACCAAAGGTCATGTTTGAGGGACAACCTAAGCACCAAAACAACTTTAGTTTAATAAAGTGGTATTAGTGTACATATCTTGCAGTCTCACTGCAAAATTATCTGCCATTCAGGAGTTAAATCACATGGTTTATGCAGCCTTAGGCACAACTCCCCTGGTTGAGACATCATACACTACCTGTAAAGAAAGATATGATTTTTAAACTTTATTTATTAGATAGTGTGTTTAATGAATATGTCTGATCTCCTGCTTAATTGCCTGCTATAGCCTGCAGGGGTGTTATGTGTGTGATTAAAATGCAATTTACAGAGCAGGAGATACAAGTTTCTAAAGTGAACTACACACTGTGCTGTAAGATCTGATTGAAAATTAAAGCCAGCAGAGGCGTGGCTTGAGCTACAGAAACAAAAGGGAATTAACTTCTAAATTACAGAGAATTGAGACATGATCTATACATCAAAACTACATTATTAGGCTACAGTTGTTTTGGTGCATAGAGTATACAGGGTGCAGCAGAACCGATTAAGCAGTTTTGAGGGGTTATAAAAAAAATTAACTGAAGTATATAGAGAAAAGCTGTTTTTATGTTTGAATCCAGCAGTAAATACCATTTTATATTCATTAAGTTTTGAAAATAATGTCCTCACTGTTGGAGACGATCTCTGAAGTTTTGTATAGCTCGTTCACACATATCGCGGGGTATGGTGTTAACTTCTTCAATAATCTGCTCCCTTAGCTCTGGTAGAGTGTGACGGAGATGTTTGAACACTTTTTCCTTCAGATATTCCAAAAGAAAAAAATAGCAAATGCTCAAATCTGGTGACTGTGCCGGCCACCTTACATCACCCCTCAGAGAGACCAGACGTCCGGGAAACATTTTTTCAAAACATTGAGTGAGTTTCGGGCTGTGTGGGCTGTAGCCCCATCTTGTTGGAACCAGAACTCTCCCAATCCCTCTTCTTCAACAATCTCTTCCATTCTGGGCTGCCAAAAAATTTCCAATATTGAGACATAACGTTCAGAATTCACTGTCACGCCTTCCTAATTAAAAAAAGTACGGGCCTATCACTCTGAATTGTGATATGGCACACCACATCATTAGTTATGGGGAATGTAGCGGCCTTTCATGAATCATTCGGGAGTTATTTTGAGCCCAGTAGCAGAAAGTTTGCTTATTCACAGTTCCACTGAGATAAAAATGTGCCTCATCGCTACTGAAGAAAGCTGCTGCAGGAGGCATCTGTGCAAGCATTTGCTCACACAGGTTTCTGCGGTTGGCGTAACTGCTACACTCAACTCCTATCTTGTAGGAATGAAACTCCAAATCTAAATGAAGAATCCTCCTCGACTGCGGTCTGACATTCCCAAAGCAACAGCATGCTTTCGAGCAGAATGTCCTGGCGACTGCTCAATTTCTGCTCTCACCAGCTGCACATTTTCCTTGTGTTCTTGTGGACCTACGTTGGCCATGTGCACCATTTGCTCCAACCGCCTAACCCATGATCAAATTGTGTTCGCATTAGGAACAGTGTTGTTGTGCGGAATGTTGAACCATCGCCGAAAAGCTCTTTGTGTTGCGATCACAGACTGGCAAAGCCTCGATGTACTCCGGTCCAAACCATATTGGCAACTGAGATGGGGTGACGGATGGAACACAATGAGATCAGGTGCATCTGCCTCCCCCTACCACAGCCCGAGCATTGACCCCTCAAAACTGCTTAATCGGTTCTGCTGCACCTTGCACCTTTAACTCTCTTCTTTGATATAATTGATATAATTGATAATTGATATAACTCCCAAGATTAAACTAGGTATTACATCTCTGCTAAGAAATATATATACTAAACATGGAGCAACAAGATGGAACATCCCATTTGTTTTCATAGTTTTGGCTCAATTTTCAGATAGTTGTCCCAAAATTATTCATTGTACCTTATCCCCAGTGTGCAAATGTCCTCATTTATAAGCTAATAATGATTTGTTTATTTTCAGACATGTCAAAGTTTATGCACAATATGACATTCTAGGGAAAATTCCCAAGTGGAATCACAATGTAAAATATGCAGGATTAATCACTAAAGTGAGAATTCAAAGTGAATTCAAAGTATATTTCAAATTTGAGGCCAAAGTAGCCAAATTGGAAGCATAGCTGTATTTATACTTTGAATTTACCTTGAATTCCCAATTTAGTTAATAACCCCAATTAGCTTTAACTGGTGGTAGTTCTTTTTTTAGACTTTAGCCCTCAAATTGCATTACTTTTCTCCAAAGGACACTTTTACATGGCTAATTTTAAAAGTAATGACATTAGATGTCACCTTTTTTAAAAAAATAACATCATTATAGCAGTGCAGACCACAGCAACATTATAAACTTGTATAACTTATATAATGGTTGTTGGTTATGCATCAAAAAGAGACACTGGTGGTAAATAGTGAAGAAGCATATTAGGCTTTACTGATGTGGATGAACAGCAAACATTGAGAACACATCAGTTACTTGAAACAGCAGCCAGCAGGATGAACGGTAAAAGGAAAAAAAGACAAAGAGAAAATGAAAAAGCAAAGAATGTCCTTCCTGTGAGTACCAACAAGTTCATATGCATATGTAAACAGTACTCTGAACTGCACGGCGTCATCTACAGCTCAAGTGCTAAGTATATACATACTATGGCAGGGATAGGCAACTTTCGGCACTCCAGATGTTGTGGACTACATCCACCATAATGCTCTTACAACCATGTGAGAGGTGTAGTCCAAAACATCTGGAGTGCCAAAGGTTGCCCATGCCTGTACTATGCAGTACATGCTGTTGTATTTCCCAACAATGGTGACTGTCATTATAGCACAGGCTGCACTGCAGAACACAGGACTCTAATTACACTCAGTACAGTAGTAGCACTAGTTGAGAATCATGTTAATTACCATTCAAAGCATCTTGAAGGCAGGTGTACTCATAAACCATGGTCCCCTGTAACTTAACACTAGCCTCGGCGGAACACAGCATCATTTTAATGTCACTTACATGAAGCTCAATATTTAAAATCTGCCCTTTTAATTCTAACATTTATAACGCATACCCTTTTCTACAGTTTACCCAAAGGCTAAACAGTGAATACTAGAGAGTATTATATCTTCTTTATGACCTTTAAAATGCTGATAGGGGAGGTATGTCACTTTAAAAAAGATAAATCAAAATATTTTCACTTAATAAATAAGTCTAGCGCCCTTTTTGAATATATAAACATACTACCGTGGCTTCTACCATACCTACAAACTCAACAGAAACAAAAATATTCTCTTTATTTATAATAATAATTTCTTTTTTTTCTTTTTTACATTACAGCCTTTACCAGATGGAGCTGAAACACTATTCTACATGCTTCCTTTGTGTTCCCCTGCAGCACGGAAATAATTATGCAAATCAGAACCAAGTTTGTATATAGCTGTATGAACATTTTTATTCTAACCTGTTCGGCTAGCCTGCTAGCCTGCTAAAACAACTTCATTACTAGCGGCCCACAGGGATAGCACTTAAGACAAG
Organism: Pelobates fuscus; assembly: GCF_036172605.1. Lineage (NCBI taxonomy): Eukaryota > Metazoa > Chordata > Amphibia > Anura > Pelobatidae > Pelobates > Pelobates fuscus. The sequence goes on along the minus strand of NC_086320.1, from coordinate 132,665,047 downwards.
TTTTTATTGCTCTGTAACAACAATGGCCTCCCTGGAGTGATAACCATTGTCTAGAACAGATAGTTGGATGAAAGAAACTGGTCCAAAAATAATTGTATATTATAAGAAGACAGTAATGCCATTATGTTATTAATCTTGCTTATATGTAACAATGGCACATGATTAAAAAGGTAATTTCAAAATGTACTATCGCTAAAGTACAAGTTGCAACAGATTCACAAATTACATGTACACTACTAAAAAACCCTCCATGTGAGGGTTGAATGTTACCCTGCAGCATCTTCGCAATGACAAAGTAATTAAGTGCATAGATTGCACTAAAATGTATAAATATTAAAATATAAATCAGATACTGCTCCAATAGGTCTCTGCAATGCTTACTGCAATGAAGATCATAGCCTGCCAGTGACCAGCTTCCTCTGACAATCACTGGTGAAGTGTGCACATGCTATGCAAATCATCCACATGGTTGAACTATATAAAGGAAAATGCATTTTTTTTTTCAAGATTACAGTCTAATGACGCAGTATGGCAAAGAGTTTGATATTGACTGTAACAGTGAATGTAGATGTATAAACCTTTAAACAATTACTTTTTAACAAGCATGGGAATGAGTCAATAGTATATCTGCCCCAATGTGAAAGATTTAATTGTCAACAGAGGGCATCTGATGGAGACACATCTTCTGTGAAAAACATAACAAACGCATGTAGTGGAGCCTAGTTGTCTTCAAGGGAGTGTACTTCCTTACCAAACAATCTTAGTCCGTTTGAGCACTTGTAGTGATAATACACATTTTATTCAATATGGTGTTTCTCTCTCATTAGCTATTTCATGTGTATTAGATTATAAAAAATGATGACATAGTGGGATTGAATCTATTCCTGAAATCTCATATGCTCGTGTACTTCATTTGCTCAGTGCTTGTTTTTTTGTATCCTCTTCCTTGTTTGTGAAGGTCAATGATCTATTCTCTTAACACTGTGGATCATTCTTTTAATTTACCATATTTCTAACATGCAGTCAAACATGATACTCAACAAACCCCTAGCCAGTTCAAGCATTTCAAGTGTTCCCGCTCAAGCACACCTGGTGCAAGTAATTAAGCCCTTAATTATTTGCATCAGGTGTACTAGGGACAACACCTGTTGCTGTTGTGAGGGATTCTATTCAGGGAGTTGAATAATTTTGAGACTTTGAGACTGGAGAAGTCACTATACGTGGGAAACCACTTGAAGTATTTGTTGTGCTTAGCTATTTCAATTGCTTTTGTTTGATTTTTTTTTTTCATTGCGACCAGATGACTGTCTGTAAATTATACACATAAACCTGATTTTGAAAAGGAGTTGAATACTTTTCATTACACCTGTAAGACTTGCTTTGGCAAATTCGACATCTCCCTTCTAAGGGTTAAATTCCCATGGGTGGATCCAGGCAAGGTATTGCATTGAATAGTGGAGTTAAGACAGTTTCCAAAGACTTGGTTTTACAGTGTATATAAAATCAGCCTGAGCCGGGGGGGCGGGGCCGGTTCGCCATGCTGGTCGGTCGCAAGTTGGATGAGCTCCTGCCTGTTCTCACCTAACGAGCAAAAACTAAGCGGAAAACCTGCCTAAATTCACTGGAAAATCTGCCAGCTGACTCACGATGACAAACTGCCTACTCTGAAGACCTCAGATCCGACAGATGTGCACCCCAGCGGGGAGATCGTGTGCCCGGGGCCTGCGGCCTGCTGAAGCGGGGAGCGGGGTGGGCGGCCGCCGTCCAGCTCAACCGCTGAGAGTCTGGTGTGGATCCCGGACGGATTGTCTCACCGGCCTTGTCACCCCCCCCTATGGACCGGTGGGGGTTATCCCGGTCCCCGATGGCCCTGCACGTCCACCCTCGGGGCCCCCGGCAGCTCAACAAAGCTCCTCCACTTTAAGCGAAGTCCCTAACAAGATGGCGGTGGGGCCTACGTCGCTCCCGCCATCCGCAACACACGATGGAAACATTAACACTGTGGCGGAGTGTATACTCACCCGGATAGAGAATAGCTTTCAACGCTTCTGGGCACTACTGGAACAGCGCATGACCTCAAATCCAGTCCAAGCAGAAAAGGAGAAGACAGGAGATGGGCTGGGGAAGGAGCGACTGCCCCCGGGCACTCCTACTTACCTACCCAGGCTGAGGGCCCAAAGGAGAAAGCCCTTAAAGCATCGCCCACCTCGCAGGAAGACCGCCCGCCGCTGGCGGCGGATGACCAACTGGGTCTCCCACTGCACCCGATACGGGAAAGCCTCGGACTCTCGTAGCCACCGAGCCTGTGGTTTAATGATGCAGCCCTCTCTAAAGGCCTGGGGCCAGAGGAAGACCCCGATCCGCATGCAGCGCTCTGCCACCTCCCGTGACCTGAAGGATCCTGCAGCCACTCTGCCGAGAATAGGCATTGGATGACATGAACTGGTCTCCCAGCCGTGGGATTACACAGAGCTGGCATCACTGTCATGTATATCCTACCCGCGGCAGTTTACAGCTTGCCTCTGACTCTCACGATACTGTTCTGTGTCATATTTAATTTTGGTGCAGGAGTTTGCTTGAATTCCTTGAGGCTACACACTGCTTTCATCTTTTAGTTTAGTTCTGAGTAGACCTGATTTTTTCTTTTTCTTTTTTTTTTTTTTTGCGACCCACACCCTGCTGGAGTTGGGTCCAATGTAGAAATGTGTGAACCAGTGACTTTCTGGACAATTTTTGGCGTATGCCTGTATTGATAGCATTGTTTTAGCGGATTGCCCCTACTGAGTGACGGTCCCTATAGTGTCTAACTAGCTTGACTCACGAGACTGTATGCATGTATAACCTAATATGTCCACCACTACTGTTAATACACTGTTACTTCATAGCTTGCTGAATACATGCCATGTCGGGTTTACTACATACTGCTCTGCTGAGTACTGTAAGCGTTTGCCGTAGCACCTACTATCGTACTAACATAAACCATTGCACAGGTGCAAGAGAAGCTTGTCTATTACAAAATGCTCGGCTCCTTACTCAATCACATATAACTCAACTCATAATATGTATATACCCCCTCTGGTAGAGCTTTGCTTTGTCTGGTTTAACACGTCTGCTCTTCATTATATGCTGATATTACTCGAAATACAATTGATTAGCAACAGGGGGGCACTATACTGTATCTTGTAAAATGCACCGCCCTACCAGTTACACATTAAGCACTATTGAATTGTATAGATCGTTGGGCCCAGGCAGACCAGCAAGGTAACTTAATTTACATGCCAGGCAGTCGGCACTAGCACTAGGCTTCGAGCCGATAGGGTTTTTCTTTAGCTCTAACAGATCAGCCTTTGCTCATGTCAATCAGCCTGTACGTTCCTGTATAACTGCTTATATTGATAAGGTCGCACCTGTCATATAGTATCTACTGTTAACCTGTTTAAATTGTGTTCCCGTTTACCATCTCACCAAAACATAAAAATGAGGCAATACCACTCTGGAAATGTAATTCACACTGTTTTCGCTGTACTAATCCACTTGTATGACTACCCATGCATTTCCCTTTTTCTATTCTGTACCCCTCACGAATGCCTCAATAAAAGAAAGATTTACAAAAAAAAAAAATCAGCCTGAGCCTGTTCCCTTAGTGTCTGATATTCCAGCTAAGGGAGATGGACTGCTACATACTGAGGTTTGTCTTTATTGGAAAGTGGGAAAGCCGCCCAACTATAAATAGAGAATTCTATGCAGTTAGCGCTCAAGAAAGAGCAAGGATTTATTTTGTTTATTTTTATTTTCACTTGCTGATGTGTTAAAGAAAATAAAACATTTAAACACAAAGTTCGAGTTTGTCATGTGTTGCAGCTTACCCTAGAAGACAGTGCTTATTTAAAGATCCCAGACAAATAAACCTTTGACTACAAAGGATATTTTTTGGTCACAGTATATAACATTGGTAACAAATACAATTATAAGAAACACAATTATAGCCAAACAAAAATCTGCTACCTGAGCCACCAGTGTTTGGTCTTTAAGACACAAGAGACAGCTTATAAACTGCTGTCCAACTGGTACTGAACACCAGTTATTCCTCCTCTGAGTCTGTATTTCTCCCAAATAGAGGAGGGCAGTGGAGGAACTACACATCTGCTGCTGGAACCTTAGATACTTATCTGAGGATCTGGTCACATTGACTAGTAAACATGTCCAACGGCCCCTGACAACAGACATGATGGACTTGGCTCTGGAAAATTATTAGGTTGACTCTTTTCCTCCTCTTTCACTATCCCTTTTCCCCTTCTCTGTCCCCTCTCTTTTATCTTCCTCTTTTCCTTTAATGTTCCAGGATATATATCAGGTTATTACCATGTGTTTCCTTGCATAGGAATGGGCCTAAGGTGGCTTGTATACTTGATATAGTCAGTGCCGTTTGCATTCTGTTTTACTTCTCATTGATCCCATGTCCCTTTCCCCTGCTGTGTGATACGGGACCAGCAAGCCCCTCTTATTTGTTATTTTCCTATCATTGACTTCCAAGTCTCCTAACAAGAAAGCTATTTCGCTTCTCTGTGACAACTGCTTTTATTTATCATTTATGTTTGGCATAACTATTGGGGACCTGCTCGTCCCATTCCCCATGTTTCCTTTAAGTTTGCGACTAAAATGAAACTGATAAACATCAATAACAAAATATATATATACTTACAAAAATATAATAGCCAAACAAGACAAGACCAAGATGTTTTAAACCTACATTTATTCTAAAAAAACATAAAATATGAAAGTGTAGGTACACTGAAATCAGAAATGGATGTGTTAGTAAATGAATAACAGGAAAAAGCAGAAATGTAAAATGGTTTTTTTTCTGCAGTGTATGTGACGGTCTGAATATGTGTTACCATCTGTCATTACCTTATTCCCATAAAACAATATTGCCAGTAATCCACAGGGTAAACTGTCGCTGGAGACACCTAGGAGCATTCGATTAATCTGCGTTTTTTGTATAGTTACACAGGGTTCCACGTTCTAATTAGTACTCAGGGTGGTCTCCGTTTGGTAAACAAATGATTTACTGAACAACGAAAAATAAAATGAATAAACAAGGGAATTAAGTAGCAGGGAGGGGAAATAACCGAACGGTTACTGGGAAATCCTTCACAGTATACATTAAGGAGATACCTCTTGCAAGAGATATATAAATCATTGCTGCTAAATCATTGCAGAAAAAAATGTGATTGGGTGATTAAAGGAAAGGTGCTCCAGGAACTAAATAAAGTTAATATAAACAAAGCCCAAGGCCAGATGGTATTCACCATTGAGTAGCTAAGTGTGGAAATAAGCAAAAGGTTCAAAATCTTTACATTGGAATCATAGACCAGGGAGCTTAACTTCTGTGGGAATGTATTTGGAGAGCGATTAAGGATAATATTCAGGAATTGATTGGGGAGAACAATGTCAATAGCAAAAATCAGCATGGTTTTTATGTAGCATAGATCATGTGAAACTAACGTAATTGCATTCTGCGAAGAAGCACTTAGAGTAAGTAAAGATCAGGGTGTTGCAGTGGATATGATGTACTTTGATTTTGTCAAAGCATTTGATATGGTTCTACATAATCGGTCTAGATGGAAATTCTTGTTTTTCGGTCGAACATTGGCTTAACACTTAAGGACACAGTTTCAGAAGCTGGGCATACACTTAAGGACTTAAGCATTTTTTGCATTTTTTGCTGTTTGTGTTCAACTGTAATTTGCATCTCTGCCATTTATTGTACCTACACATATTATATACCATTTTTAGATGACAAAAAGGGCTTTAATTTACTTTAATGTTACATAAATAAATTCTCATTTATTACAAAAAAAAGCAAAATAATGTGGGGAGGGGGGGGAATTATTTTTTTCCCACATTTTGGCAATAATAACTTGTGCATAACATGTCCAGCTTAGGAAAAGTAATTTAAAATCAATTAATTTCTGTGTCTCGATTTACAGAGTACATAATATGAATAGGATTTAAGTTCATTAAAGTTAAGTTCATTAAGTTCATTTAAGTTCATTAAAAGTTACAGGTCATAAACTACAAAGACTAAAATAAAATTTCAATGTGAAACTATTTTAGAAGTTGGTATGTTTGTCTTGGAAGTTTAGTACCCATCACAGAAAACAAAATTGGCACACAAAAGTATATATTTATATAAAGTAGACATCACAGGCTATTTACCTAAGGTTATTTTGACACTTTTTATATAGCAATTTCACTGCCATTCTCTGCTAAATATTTGAGTAAAATTGTGTTGTTTCTCTATTTCGGCATATACACATATAACAAGGTTTTTGTAATGTGTAATTCATAAAGCTGTTGTATGCTATTCCTGTACAGAAACACACATTGGTTCAGATACATCTGCTGAGTACAATGATATCTCCATTGTATGCCTTTGCCATTATTCTGTGAAGCTGTAATGCCATATAGGAGACCATACTATTTCAGTTTCTATAGTTAGAATTTTTTTTAATAGATGATTTTGTGGCATTATAGCAGTTTGACTGTTCAAATAACCAAACTAAAGCCTTCCATTTGAGAAAGCAGACACTCCAGGGTATCTTATTAGGTATTTATTATACCTTCACTTGCCACCATTTGTTTACCAATATATTTCAAAAATGAAATTTTGTTTCATACATATTGCATTTTTGCTGTTTTTTTTTGTACATTTGATAAGTGCCACTGTCATAAATACCCCCAAAGTATGCTCAGTTACATCTCCTGAGTAAAACAATATGGCCAATGTATGACCTAGACACCTTTTTTTGTGAAATTACAGTGCTGTAAAAGAGACCTGTCAATTTCAGATTTTTAAGTATGAATTTTCATAGATGGTTTTGATGGGTCTGTGTTCTATTTTGAAATATTTTAGCAGGCTGCTTATTCCAACTACCCCAAAAAGGCATACTATTTCTTAAAGAAGACACCTGAGGGTATTTCAAAAAGCATATTTTGAGCCTTAGCATGGGATATTTTTTCTGCAAGCTTGTAGTGGCCTTTTTTCTTTCTTTTTAAAACACACAGTGATTTTGTACTGTATATTTTGCAAACTTTATGTGTGCTACGGCTTTATAATACTTCATATGTTGCTCAGTTATGTTGTCTGAGTACAGCAATACCCCCGTATGTACCTTTTCCAGGTATACGTTCACGTTGAATGTCCTGTCCTGGTAAAGATAAATTCCTAAATAAATTTTACACATAAAATATAATGTTTAATCAGTATTATTAAAAAAGGAATGAATATCCTAAAGATACAGGAATACAGGGGGCTAAAGACATATATACAGGGGGTAAATATATACAGGAAGAGTAGCAACAGAAGATAGGTACCTTTGTAGAGAATTGAATATGTAAAGGAGATTAATGCAGTGACCAAAGGGCAGGGAACAGGTTACATTTTATTTGAAAGAGGTGAGGGGGGCTGGAATTTTTTTTTCCACTGTAAGGGACAGATCAGCACTGATCTGTCTCCCTGAACTTCACAGCTCACACGGAGTTGCAGGGAGACAGATCGGGTTTCACTGCAGCACAGGTAATTTCCTGTCAAAGTGATCACATGGGCTGAAACAGTGAGATTGCATGGAGCAGTGGATACTGTGCCCACTTGCCCAGTGCCACCACTCATATCTGGTGTCACAATAGCTTGCATTTAAAAACAAAAAAAATGTTTTCACTGTAATAGATTGAATAGCAGTTAGTTGTCTGCAAGCGTCTGTGTGTCAGGCCAACAGCGTGTACTCTGCCAATGTCTGCCAGTGCCACTCATATCTGGTGTCACAATAGCGTGCATTTAAAAACCCCAAAACTTTTTTCACTGTAATAGATTGAACAGCAGTTAGTTGTCTGCAAGCGTCTGTGTGTCAGGCCAACAGCGTGTACTCTGCCAACCTCTGCCAGTGCACATTGCCACTCATATCTGGTGTCACAATAGCGTGCATTTAAAACCAAAAAACTTTTTCACTGTTATAGATTGAATAGCAATTAGTTGTCTTCAAGCGGGTGTGTCAGGCCTACAGCATGTACTCTGCCAACCTCTGCCAGTGCACATTGCCACTCTTATCTGGTGTCGCAATAGATTACATTTAAAAACCCAAAAACTTTTTTCACTGTTATAGATTGAATAGCAGTTAGTTGTCTGCAAGCTGGTGTCAGGCCTACAGTGTGTACTCTGCCAACCTCTGCCAGTGCACATTGCCACTCATAACTGGTGTCACAATAGCATGCATTTAAAACCCAAAAACTTTTTTCACTGTTCTAGATTGAATAGCAGTTAGTTGTCCCACAAGCGGGTGTCAGACGTACAGCGTGTACTCTGCCAGTGCACATTGCCACTCATATCTGGTGTCAAAATAGCGTGCATTTAAAACCCAAAATTTTTTTCACTGTTATAGATTGAATAGCAGTTAGTTGTCTTCAAGCGGGTGTCAGGCCTACAGCGTGTACTCTGCCAACCTCTGCCACTGCATATCTGGTCTCACAGTAGCTTGCACGCATAGTACCACTAATCCAAAAAAAAATGACAGGCAAAGGCAGGCCACCCCTCAGGGGCCATCGTGGTTGTGGTGCTGTGATTCCCTTTTGCCCTAGTATAATGCCCAATTTTCAGAGGCCACGTACCCTGAACTTGAAAAGTTCTGAGGACATAGTTGACTGGCTAACACAGGACACTCAATCTTCTACAGCTTTCGCTCGGAACCTTGACGCACCATCCTCCTCCAGCTTAGCTTCGGGCACCTCTCAAGATACCACTCACCCACCTGCCACCACTGCCAACACTAGCACCACAGCCGCTTCACTTTATCTGTCAGAGGAGTTATTTACACATCCGTTTGAAGAAATGAGTAATGCACAACCATTATTGCCAGAGGATGTAGATAACAGGGATATGTCTCAGCCAGGCAACATTACACACATGGACGTACGGTGTGATGATGATGATGTTGTACCCGCTGCTGCTTCCTTTGCTGAGTTGTCAGATACAAGTGAAGCGGTTGATGATGATGATGCGTCCATGGATGTCACGTGGGTGCCCGCTCGGCAAGAAGAAGAACAGGGTGAAAGTTCAGATGGGGAGACAGAGAGGAGGAGGAGACGAGTTGGAAGCAGGGGGAGGTCATCGCAAGGAGCTAGTGGCACAGTCAGACAGCATGCATCGGCACCCGGGGTCAGCCCGACAGCACGCCAATCAACGCATACTGTGTCCACCACCAGAATGCCGTCATTGTACAGCTCAGCAGTGTGGCATTTTTTTTTGTGTGTCTGCCTCTGACAACAGCGATGCCATTTGCAACCTGTGCCAAAAGAAACTGAGTCGTGGGAAGTCCAACACCCACCTAGGTAAAACTGCTTTGCGCAGGCACATGATCGCACATCACAAACGCCTATGGGATCAACACATGAGTACAAGCAGCACAAAAACTCAAAGCCGCCATCCTCCTCCTGGTCCAGCATCTTCAGCCACGTCAACCACTGCTGTCCTCCTTGCCCCCTCTCAACCATCCACCACTCCGTCTCTCGCCTTGAGCAGTTCCCGCTCATCTGCCCACAGTCAGGTGTCTGTCAAGGACATGTTTGAGCGTAAGAAGCCAATGTCAGAAAGTCACCCCCTTGCCCAGCGTCTGACAGCTGGCTTGTCTGAACTATTAGCCCGCCAGCTTTTACCATACAAGCTGGTGGAGTCTGAGGCGTTCAAAAAATTTGTAGCTATTGGGACACCGCAGTGGAAGGTATCCGGACGAAATTTCTTTTCACAAAAGGCAATCCCCAACCTGTACTCGATTGTGCAAAAGGAAGTAATGGCATGCCTGGCACACAGTGTTGGGGCAAGGGTCCATTTGACCACTGATACCTGGTCTGCAAAGCATGGTCAGGGCAGGTATATCACCTACACTGCGCATTGGGTAAACCTGCTGACGGCTGCCAAGCATGGAATGCGTGGCTCTGCAGAGGAGTTGGTGACACCGCCACGACTTGCAGGCAGGCCTGCTGCCACCTCCTCTACTCCTCCTACTCCTTCCTCTTCCATAACCTCCTCGGCTGAGTCCTCTTCTGCTGCTGTGTCTTGCTCCACATCAACGGCACCCCCCCAGCTCCCCTGGTACTATTCCACATCCCAGATACGGCAGTGTCACGCCATCTTGGGTTTGACTTGCTTGAAAGCAGAGAGTCACACCGGACAAGCACTCATGTCCGCCCTGAACACACAGGTGGAAAAGTGGCTGACTCCGCAGCAACTGGATATCGGCAAAGTGATTTGTGACAATGGAACAAATTTGTTGGCGGCATTGAAGTTGGGCAAGTTGACACATGTGCCGTGCATGGCACATGTGTGTAATCTGATCGTACAATGCTTTGTGCATATGTACACAGGCTTACAGGACGTCCTGAAGCAGGCAAGGAAGGTGTGTGGCCATTTCAGGCGTTCCTACATGGCCATGGGGCACTTTGCAGATATCCAGCGGCGAAACAACATGCCAGTGAGGCGCTTGATTTGCGACAGCCCGACACGTTGTAATTCAACACTCCTAATGTTCGACCGCCTGCTCCAACAAGAAAAAGCCGTTAATGAATATTTGTATGACCGGGGTGCTAGTGTGATGTAATTCCAGTAAAATACAAGTTTAGCAGGCTAAGATTGCCACAAGGCATATGTATGTATATGTGTTTGTAGTATCAGTTAGTTAATAACACGTAGCTAAGATACTGTCATCACTGTACTGACCAGGTGCAGGAATGTAAGAACTGGAATTACGCGTCCCTCTCCTTTGTATCAGATGAGCCACGTGGTTAGACCGGATGGATGAGTTTAGACTCTATTTATTAAATAGGTTAAGGGTATGTGTGGGTGTAGTTAATTGTGGGAGGAGCTACAGTGCTATATAAGGAATGTACTCTATGTATTCAGTACTCAGACTTTGCTGTATTTTGGTGACGCTAGTCCCTCTGAGTCCCGATCGGTGATCCAATAAAGAATCTCTTCCTTCCTGAAGAAACCTGTGTCCATCTCTCTGTGCTTGGCTTCCGTCAGTTTCTCCGGTATCATTTGGTGCATTGGCCGGGAAGCTCATCGTTCAACGGTAGCTGAGAGGCAGAGGCGTGAGACGGTCTATCTTTGCCCACGTTCTCTACGGCTGCACCCCTGAACTTCTGCGTGGACCTCCCTTCGTCTCGGCGCCACTGGTCTGTTGTCCAGGAGATCATCGGCCTCTACGTGAGAAGTGCTGGGGTGTCCCCGTCGATGAGTGTGAACTCAGGTTCAGGAACGAGGAGGTAAGACAACTGCTGTTTTAGACGGCAGGACCCACTAGGGGTATACCGATTGTGCGGTAGGCCCAAAGGGGTTTTGAATCTGTGTATCTGCCCCCTCTGTCGGAGGGAAGGAGCGAAGGCGCACCGCTCGATTGAACGCTCTTTAGTCAGACCGTTTGATTTGGTTAGTCAGGCGGGGTCCTGGTGTAAATAGCCCTAGCCGGACACCGGTGTCTTGTCTAGACTAGCGTTCTAGGGTGTATATTACGTTCGCTAGGTCGGAGGGACCGGGAGACTAAGCGGCGCCTGTGTAAATTCGGTTCGCTAGTTCTCATCCTATCTGGGCTAAGTGGGAAGGCGTGTAAATTTGGAACCCACTAGACTTTTGATAGTACGACTAAGAGGCGCCTGTGTAAATTCGGATCTCTAGCTCGTTGTATAGTGCGACTAAGAGGCGCCTGTGTAAATTCGGTTCTCTAGCTCGCTATGTATATGTGGTGATTGGGCAGTGTGGCTAACCAAAACGGGTGTATATAGTTTTAGGTAGTCCATTCAAGGTACTGGCCAATAGTTTAGTTGGGAATTGTAAATGTGTTAACGATTGTTTTAGTAAAGTGTATATCTTGTTAGATAGCGCAAGCTCAGCCGTCTAGCGAGAGTGTTAATAGTGTGTTGCTGTATTATAGTGCACGGTACCATAACCCTGTATATTTACTGACATTATATAATAAGTACTAATCATTGTCGTCCATTGCATGTTTAACACCATAACCACTAATAATTGTATTGTGACCTTAACTTGTGCTTTGACCTATGCTAACCGTACTGTAACCGCTATTTGTAAAAGACGATGTTACTGGGGTGTGTTATAGACGGGTAATTCGTATATAGAGAATTATAGCGTGGGTGACTGTATAGTTACGCCAAAGGGCATAATATTGATTATATAGTGACTGGTGTAACAGCTGTGTGTGTACGGGAATTCCCTGAGTGTTTATTGTTATTGTGTACGTTTCACTTGGTAACCGTACCACGTGGTGCTGTTGCCAGAGGAAACGGGTGTGACTGTTGAATAGTACGCGTGTATAGTATTCGTTGTCGACGACGTTCCATTGTTAAGTATGGGTGCGTCGCAGTCAACGATTCCGGATCCCTTAGGATGTATGGTTAAGAATTTTAAAAAGGGATTCAAAGTTTGTGATTTTGGGGTTAAGATGTCCCCTGTACGTTTGGTCACTTTGTGCACTAGGGAGTGGCCTACTTTGGTTGCGGCATGGCCGCCACGTGGCAGTTTGGATCCAACTCTGGTACAGCGCTTACACGTGGCTGTATCAGGTAGGCCTGAACTTTACGGCCAGTTTCCTTATATTGATTGTTGGAGACAGGCCGTAAATGACTCGCCAAAATGGCTCCAGACATGCCACGAGGAGCAGTGTCGCCTCATGGTAGCTAGGACTTGCTCGTCCACTAGGACTGGTGTTAGGCCCATTTTGGACACGCCCCCTGAGTCCGAGATCCCTTTGCCGCCCCCTTACTTTCCGTTAAGAAGAAGTGACGCAAACGCAGGAAGTCCTGCACCCCTCCCCTCATTACCCTCATCCACTTCCGCTTCCTCCTCCAGTACAGGATCCACCCCCCCTCGTACTAAATCTCCCCTTCCGGAACCAGAACCCACCCCCATTAGAAACGAATATCCTGATTTGGCGCCACTTCAGACTTCCGGTCAAGCTTCATCTAGCTCGGCCCGAAGTGTTCTATTTACCACCTTTTCCCAAAACCAACCTCCCACATGGACCCTATCTCTCCCCGACCGGAACCCATGACTGACGCCTCTCTACGTAGCCCCATCCAAACCCGACAGTTGACTGGTGCCCAACAATTAAAGCACTATCAGATGCCTCTTCGTCTGAATCCCGGGTCAGCTTATATCGATGCCGCAGGTCAAATGGCACACGCTGACCCAGTCTTCGTATATGTCCCATTTACCACAACCGATCTTTTAAACTGGAAGACCCATAATTCCTCGTATACTGAGAAACCACAAGCTATGACTGATCTGTTCACCTCAATAGTACAGACGCATAATCCGACATGGGCTGATTGCCAGCAGTTACTAATGACTTTATTTAACAATGAGGAAAGGACAAGAATAAATCAAGCCGCCATTAAAGCATTAGAGGATAGAGCCCGTGCTTTGAACCAAGCTAATCCAGCAGCATGGGCCGCAACACATTATCCCAACACTGATCCCGATTGGAACGTAAATGGTGCTGATATGGTTCAACTCAGAGCCTATAGAGACGCTATAATTGCTGGCATGAAAGCCGGAGGAAAGAAAGCCATTAACATGTCGAAGACAGTTGAGGTGATTCAGAAAAGCGATGAAGCGCCCAGTGTCTTTTATGACCGATTATTGGAGGCGTACCGCTTGTACACCCCCTTTAATCCGGAAGACGCAGATAATTCCCGAATGGTTAACTCCGCCTTTGTCAGCCAAGCATACGGAGATATTAAGCGCAAGCTACAAAAGTTAGAAGGGTTTGCAGGTATGTCAATCTCCCAACTAATGGAGGTAGCTAATAAGGTCTATATGAATAGGGAAACAGAAAGCAAGAAAGAGGAAGAGCGCAAGATGCGTAAAAAGGCTGATATGCTAGCGGTAGCGATCGCAGGCGTAGATAAACAGGGCCCAGATAGAGGCAATAATAGATGGAGTAGGGAGCCTTTGAGTAGGGATCAGTGTGCGTATTGCAAGGAAGAAGGGCATTGGAGGAACGAATGTCCGCAAAGAGAGCAGTACGAGAGAGACCAACCCAGGGCAGGCTACGGAAACTTTAGAGGTAGAGCGAGAGGTAGAGGAGGCCCCGGAGGGAGTAATGGTTATAGAGGGAGTAATGGGAACAGAGGAAGTGTTAGGGAAGACAGGTATATTCCAGCAGCGCAAAGGTCCCGCGATAGAGAAGGTAGGGACTTTGTAGGATTGGCTGACACTGTCATGGAGGACTATTGATACCGACCGGGCTCCATCCCCCTTGGTCGAGCGGAGCCTATGGTCGATGTATCAATAGGGGGGAAAAGGAGTGCGTTCATGATCGACACTGGTGCTGAACATTCAGTGGTGACTAATCTGGTTGCTCCTCCATCTGGAAGGACTATTACTGTGATAGGAGCAACTGGAAGAAGTGCTGAAAGACCGGTTCTTAAAAGTCGACTCTGTACATTGGGAGGCCACGTAGTAAAACACCAATTCCTTTATATGCCTGAATGTCCAGTCCAATTGCTGGGACGTGATATGCTATCCAAATTACAAGCGCAGATTACGTTCCTACCAGATGGAACAACATCTTTAAAGTTTAATGGACCTTCAGGTATTATGACTTTATCCATACCAAAGGAAGAAGAGTGGCGACTTTATACAGTGTTGACTAGCCAAAACCCTAGGAGTGATGAGACATTATTTAACATACCAGGAGTTTGGGCAGAGAACAACCCACCAGGACTGGCCCGCAATATTCCACCAATAAAAATTGAACTGAAACATGGGGTTTATCCAGTGAGCCTAAGACAATATCACATTCCGCAGAAGGCTAAGAAGAACATCCAATCCTATCTGGATAAGTTCATACGGTATGGTATCCTAAAATTCTGTACTTCCCCCTGGAACACCCCATTGCTGCCTGTTCAAAAGCCCGGTACAGATGAGTATCGACCTGTGCAGGACTTAAGAGCAGTCAATGATGCGGTTGTTAGCATACATCCAGTTGTACCCAATCCATATAACCTGCTTGCTTTAATTCCGGGCGGGGCTACTTACTTCACAGTCTTAGATCTCAAAGATGCCTTCTTTTGCCTCCGAATTGCCGCAGAAAGTCAATGTATTTTCGCTTTCCAGTGGGAGAACGCTGTAACGGGCTCAAAACGCCAAATGACTTGGACAAGACTGCCCCAAGGGTTTAAAAATTCACCTACCCTATTTGGTTCAGCCCTAAGTCAAGATCTATTGGATTTCGAGTCCATCCCAGGAGAGTGTGTATTGTTACAGTATGTAGATGACTTGTTGATAGCAGCAGTTACAAAAGAAATCTGTCAGCAAGCAACGCACGATCTACTACACATTCTCTGGAAGGCAGGATACAAGGTGTCTAGAAAGAAGGCTCAGTTGTGTTTGCCAACTGTCAAGTATCTGGGGTTCCATATCTCTGAAGGTCAAAGAATTATGGGGCCAGAGAGAAAAGAAGCTGTCTGCCAAATACCAATACCCAAGAATAGAAGACAAGTGCGAGAATTCTTGGGGGCAGCAGGCTTCTGTAGGATATGGATTCCCAGTTATGCGATACTAGCAAAACCTCTGTACGCAGCCATCAAAGGTACAGAGCACGACCCCTTCTTATGGACCCAAGAACAGCAAACGGCATTTGAAGATGTGAAGAAGGCTTTGATGAGTGCCCCAGCATTAGGTCTACCTGATCACACACGACCATTCTACTTATATGTACACGAGCAAAGAAGAATGGCTGTGGGAGTATTGACACAGTACTTGGGATCATGGCAAAGGCCTGTTGCCTACATGTCTAAGCAACTGGATGCAGTGGCCAGCGGACTTCCACCTTGTCTAAGAGCCGTAGCTGCAGCCGCCCTGCTAGTAGCTGAAGCCGATAAACTCACTCTGGGTCAAGAACTTTATGTACGAGTCCCACATGCAGTACAGACGTTGTTGGATTACAAAGGAAATCATTGGTTTAGTAATAGCCGTATGACCAAGTATCAAGCAATGTTGTGTGAAAACCCAAGAGTGCATTTAGAGACTGTAAACACCTTAAATCCAGCTACCCTTTTGCCACAACCTACTGAAAGTCAACATGATTGTTTGGAAATAATGGATGAAGTATTTTCAAGTAGACCAGATCTTCGTGATTTTCCCATCCAGAACCCCGATGTTCAATATTACACCGACGGCAGTAGTTATGTGAAAGAAGGGATCCGCTATGCAGGATATGCAGTAACAACAATAGACAAGGTGATAGAAGCTCGGCCACTGGCGAAAGGAACATCAGCACAAAAGGCAGAATTAATAGCACTAACACGAGCGTTACAATTGGCTGAAGGTTTAAGAGTAAATATCTATACGGACTCTAAGTACGCGTTTTTAACCACTCATGCCCACGGAGCTTTGTATAAAGAAAGAGGACTACTGAATTCAGAAGGCAAAGAAATCAAGTACGCAGCTGAAATCCTACAACTATTGGAAGCAGTGTGGGAGCCGAAAGAAGTCGGTATCATACATTGTCGAGCGCATCTGAGAGGAGATGGTGATGTAACCAAGGGAAATCGGATGGCAGATATTGCAGCTAAGCGTGCTGCTGAATCAGGAAGACAGGAGTATGTAGGGCATATAGCTGCTCTTATACCAACTCCACTGTCCCAATGGACTCCAGTTTATACAGCTCAAGAAGAGGAGTGGTTAAAGACTGAACCGGGAAAGTATCTGGAGAACAAGTGGTATCAGCTAGAAGATGGAAGAATAGTTATACCAGCATCGCTAGCGGTAGAAATTGTCCAAAATTATCACAACGGGACACATTCTGGGAGAGACCGTACTGAAGAATCTCTTAGAAAACATTTCTACATACCAAGATTGTCCAACTTGACTCAGGCCATTGTACGCAGATGTGTAACGTGTGCTAAAAATAATGCAAGACAAGGACCAGTAAAGCCACCAGGAGTTCAGTTTATGGGGGGACTCCCCATGTCCGATCTACAAATAGACTTTACAGTGATGCCTAAATCGGGTGGACATCGTTACCTGCTGGTAATTGTGTGCACCTATTCAGGCTGGGTAGAAGCATGTCCTACTCGTACAGAGAAAGCAGGAGAAGTTGTAAGATTCCTGCTACGAGAAATAATACCCCGATATGGACTACCCTGTTCTATAGGATCGGACAATGGTCCAGCTTTTGTTCATCAGTGCCTACAACAACTGACTCATATGCTTGGTATAAAGTGGAGGCTTCATACTGCATATAGACCCCAGAGTTCTGGTAAGGTAGAGAGAATGAATAGAACTATAAAGAACCAGTTGGCTAAAATGTGTCAGGAAACCCAACTTAAGTGGAACGTTCTCTTACCTATAGCCTTATTGCGAATCCGCAGTACCCCTACCAGAAGGATGGGCCTCTCTCCTTTTGAAATCATGTATGGGCGACCACCTCCCGTACTTGGTAACTTAAGGGGGGACTTGAGTCAGTTGGGAGAAGGAATTACCCGGCAGCAGGTTGTAGAGTTGGGTAAGACTATGGAGGAGGTACAGAAATGGGTACAAGATAGATTACCTGTGAATATTTATCCCCCTGTTCATAGTTATCATCCAGGAGATCAAGTGTGGATTAAAGAGTGGAATAATGTACCGTTAGGGCCCAAGTGGAGAGGTCCTTATGTTGTTCTTTTGTCTACCCCTACAGCGATAAAAGTAGCCGAAGTAACTCCGTGGATACATCACTCCAGGGTTAAACCAGCAGCAGTCGATTCTTGGCAAATTACAGCAGATCCAGAGAATCCCTGCAAGATCCGGTTAAAACGCACTACTCAGTCGGAGTAACGAGGAATTATTGTGGATTACAAATTTTATTGTTACAGGTGTGAGTGAGAAGGCCATAATAAAGCCTGTCCGCTTACCATCACATAGTGTATAAGCCAGGAAAGTCTCGAAGGGACACCTGTGAAGACGAGCAGAACTCCATTCCCTGCAGCCCTCACATCCTGGAAGCTGAGGTTCCATCGCACGGACGAAGACTGAGGATGACGGCGAAAGATGTGCTTTTGATTGTGTTTATTTATATGTGTTTTTATATTCAGGAAGGTAGAGGTACCGACATTCCTAGCTGTGAGGTATGCATTAAGACTACGAGAACAGGTAACCTGAGGTATATGCAAACCAAGGTTAAGTGATGCCTCAAGTAATTGTGAAATATCAGAGGCATCAAAGGGGGGAATGTGATGTAATTCCAGTAAAATACAAGTTTAGCAGGCTAAGATTGCCACAAGGCATATGTATGTATATGTGTTTGTAGTATCAGTTAGTTAATAACACGTAGCTAAGATACTGTCATCACTGTACTGACCAGGTGCAGGAATGTAAGAACTGGAATTACGCGTCCCTCTCCTTTGTATCAGATGAGCCACGTGGTTAGACCGGATGGATGAGTTTAGACTCTATTTATTAAATAGGTTAAGGGTATGTGTGGGTGTAGTTAATTGTGGGAGGAGCTACAGTGCTATATAAGGAATGTACTCTATGTATTCAGTACTCAGACTTTGCTGTATTTTGGTGACGCTAGTCCCTCTGAGTCCCGATCGGTGATCCAATAAAGAATCTCTTCCTTCCTGAAGAAACCTGTGTCCATCTCTCTGTGCTTGGCTTCCGTCAGTTTCTCCGGTATCACTAGGACAGGCCTCTGGGGAGCTGGGAATTTTTTTGCCACGTTACTGGACGCTCATGCGCAATGCCTGTAGGCTCATGCGTCCTTTTGAGGAGGTGACAAACCTAGTCAGTCGCACCTAAGGCACCATCAGCGACATCATACCATTTGTTTTCTTCCTGGAGCGTGCCCTGCAAAGAGTGCTGGATCAGGACATAGATGAGCGTGAAGAGGAAGAGGAAGAGTTGTGGTCACCATCACCACCAGAAACAGCCTTATCAGCATCGCTTGCTGGACCTGCGGCAATGCTGGAAGAGGATTGTGAGGAAGAGGAGTCAGAGGAGGAATGTGGCTTTGAGGAGGAGGAGGAAGACCAACCAAAACAGGCATCCCAGGGTGCTCGTTGTCACCTATCTGGTACCCGTGCTGTTGTACGTGGCTGGGGGGAAGAACATACCTTCATTGAGATCGCTGAGGAGAGGAACGGGAAATGAGAAGCTCGGCATCCAACCTTGTGCAAATGGGGTCTTTCATGCTGTCGTGCCTGTTGAGGGACCCTCATATAAAAAGGCTGAAGGAGAACGACCTGTACTGGGTGTCCACCCTACTAGACCCCCGGTATAAGCAGAAAGTGGCTGAAATGTTACCAAATTACAACAAGTCGGAAATGATGCAGCATTTGCAAAATAAATTAAAAAGTATGCTTTACACAGTGTATAAGGGTGATGTCACAGGAATCTAACAGGGGAAGAGGTGAAAGTAATCCTCCTCCTCCCACGACCACGCTGGCAAGGACAGGATGCTTTAAAGACGTGTTGTTGATGGAGGACATGCGGAGCTTTTTAAGTCCTACGCATCGCCACAGCCCTTCGGGATCCACCCTCAGAGAATGACTCGACTGACAGGTAGCAGACTACCTCGCCTTAACTGCAGATATCGACACTCTGAGGAGCGATGAACCCCTTGACTACTGGGTGTGCAGGCTTGACCTGTGGCCTGAGCTTTCCCAACTTGCGATAGAACTTCTGGCCTGCCCCGCTTCAAGTGTCCTGTCAGAAAGGACCTTCAGTGCAGCAGGTGTATTGTCACTGAGAAGAGAAGACGCCTGGGTCAAAAAAGTCTAGATTACCTCACCTTTATTAAGATGAATGAGGGATGGATCCCGAAGGGACTGACAGTGGGCGATACATTTGACTAAAAAAGGCCTGATGAGATGAGCTGCCTTGGGCTAAAATGGTGACCCTATGTAGGAGGATCAGTCCCTATTCTGCTCTGTGTCAGTGTGTATCAGGGTCCCTGAGGACAGGTGTCAATCCATATCTGCCAAGTGACCCTATGTAGGGGGAACAGTCCCTATTCTGCTCTGTGTCAGTGTGTACCAGGGTCTCTGAGGACAGGTGTCAATCCATATCTGCCAAGTGACCCTATGTAGGAGGAACAGTCCCTATTATGCTCTGTGTCAGTGTGTATCAGGGTCCCTGAGGACAGGTGTCAATCCATATCTACCAAGTGACCCTATGTAGGGGGAACAGTCCCTATTCTGCTCTGTGTCAGTGTGTATCAGGGTCTCTGAGGACAGGTGTCAATCCATATCTGCCAAGTGACCCTATGTAGGAGGAACAGTCCCTATTCTGCTCTGTGCCAGTGTGTATCAGGGTCCCTGAGGACAGGTGTCAATCCATATCTGCCAAGTGACCCTATGTAGGGGGAACAGTCCCTATTCTGCTCTGTGTCAGTGTGTATCAGGGTCCCTGAGGACAGGTGTCAATCCATATCTGCCAAGTGACCCTATGTAGGGGGAACAGTCCCTATTCTGCTCTGTGTTAGTGTGTATCAGGGTCTCTGAGGACAGGTGTCAATCCATATCTGCCAAGTGACCCTATGTAGGAGGAACAGTCCCTATTCTGCTCTGTGCCAGTGTGTATCAGGGTCCCTGAGGACAGGTGTCAATCCATATCTGCCAAGTGACCCTATGTAGGGGGAACAGTCCCTATTCTGCTCTGTGTCAGTGTGTATCAGGGATCCTTAGGATAGGTGTCAATCCATATCTGCCAAGTGACCCTATGTAGGGGGAACAGTCCCTATTCGGCTCTGTGTCAGTGTGTACCAGGGTCTCTGAGGACAGGTGTCAATCCATATCTGCCAAGTGACCCTATGTAGGGGGAACAGTCCCTATTCTGCTCTGTCTCAGTGTGTATCAGGGTCCCTGAGGACAGGTGTCAATCCATATCTGCCAAGTGACCCTATGTAGGGGGAACAGTCCCTATTCTGCTCTGTGTCAGTGTGTATCAGGGATCCTTAGGATAGGTGTCAATCCATATCTGACAAGTGACCCTACGTAGGGGGAACAGCCCCTATTCTGCTCTGTGTCAGTGTGTATCAGGGTCCCTGAGGACAGGTGTCAATCCATATCTGCCAAGTGACCCTATGTAGGGGGAACAGTCCCTATTCTGTTCTGTGTCAGTGTGTATCAGGGTCCCTGAGGACAGGTATAAATCCATATCTGCCAAGTGACCCTATGTAGGGGGAACAGTCCCTATTCTGCTCTGTGTCAGTGTGTATCAGGGATCCTTAGGATAGGTGTCAATCCATATCTGCCAAGTAACCCTATGTAGGGTGAACAGTCCCTATTCTGCTCTGTGTCAGTGTGGATCAGGGATACTTAGGATAGGTGTCAATCCATATCTGCCAAGTGACCCTATGTAGGGGGAACAGTTCCTATTCTGCTCTGTGTCAGTGTGTATCAGGGTCCCTGAGGACAGGTGTCAATCCATATCTGCCAAGTGACCCTACGTAGGGGGAACAGTCCCTATTCTGCTCTGTGTCAGTGTGTATCAGGGTCCCTGAGGACAGGTGTCAATCCATATCTGCCAAGTGACCCTATGTAGGGGGAACAGTCCCTATTCTGTTCTGTGTCAGTGTGTATCAGGGTCCCTGAGGACAGGTAAAAATCCATATCTGCCAAGTGACCCTATGTAGGGGGAACAGTCCCTAATTTGCTCTGTGTCAGTGTGTATCAGGGATCCTTAGGATAGGTGTCAATCCATATCTGCCAAGTGACCCTATGTAGGGTGAACAGTCCCTATTCTGCTCTGTGTCAGTGTGGATCAGGGATACTTAGGATAGGTGTCAATCCATATCTGCCAAGTGACCCTATGTAGGGGGAACAGTTCCTATTCTGCTCTGTGTCAGTGTGTATCAGGGTCCCTGAGGACAGGTAAAAATCCATATCTGCCAAGTGACCCTATGTAGGGGGAACAGTCCCTATTCTGCTCTGTGTCAGTGTGTATCAGGGATCCTTAGGATAGGTGTCAATCCATATCTGCCAAGTGACCCTATGTAGGGTGAACAGTCCCTATTCTGCTCTGTGTCAGTGTGGATCAGGGATACTTAGGATAGGTGTCAATCCATATCTGCCAAGTGACCCTATGTAGGGGGAACAGTTCCTATTCTGCTCTGTGTCAGTGTGTATCAGGGTCCCTGAGGACAGGTGTCAATCCATATCTGCCAAGTGACCCTATGTAGGGGGAACAGTCCCTATTCTGCTCTGTGTCAGTGTGTATCAGGGTCCCTGAGGACAGGTGTCAATCCATATCTGCCAAGTGACCCTATGTAGGGGGAACAGTCCCTATTCTGCTCTATGTCAGTGTGTATCAGGGTCTCTGAGGACAGGTGTCAATCCATATGTCAAGGTGTCAATATGTCATATGTCAGGTGTCAATCCATATCCATTGTGATTTAGCAATGTTAGGTGATGTATGCCCTTTATGGATTAAAACCAGACTCTGCATCAACTGTGTAATTTTCCATGGGAGTTTTGCCACGGATTCCCCTCCGGCATGCCACAGTCCAGGTGTTAGTCCCCTTGAAACAACTTTTCCATCACTATTGTGGCCATAAAGAGTCCCTGTGGGTTTTAAAATTCGCCTGCCCACTGAAGTCTATGGCGGTTCGCCCGGTTCGCCCGGTTCGCCGGTTCGTGAACGTTTGCGGAAGTTCGCGTTTGCTTTTCGCAAACCGAAAATTTTATGTTTGTGACATCACTAGTGAGTGTAAGTGAGATGTAATGAGAGCTGAAGACACTGTATACTTTGTGTACTGTTCATATAATTAGCAAAAATGTTGTAAACACACCATTCAGTCAAGCTTCCAGCAATGGGCTCTCCTGACATTGAGTAATACAACATCTGGCAGGCTGTTGTTTGGCAGCAAGTCTCAGGAAGAAGCAGTATGTGGTTTCTAGAGGATGGCAGTGCTTACTAGGGAGAAAGAAATCTACCAAGGCTGCTCTCTAAATAAATTCTCCCCTACCTGTCCATATAGACCACCTGCTTTCCTAGTTGTTTAGCTGCAAGCAACTGCTGTTAAAAAATGAGGCAACCCAGAGTTGCTGATGAGGCACCATTAGTAGTTTTATTTTATGTATTTAGCTGTATCCCTCCTTTACTTTTTTTTAGGTATAGAAAACATTTAGTTTTGTTTGCATTTAAGTGGTTACATTTCTGCCATGTATGTATAAGCCAACGCTTTTCATGGAATTTCCTCAAGACACTTTATTGGATACCATGTGAGTGGATGCTTTTTACTTAATTTGACAGGTGCTTTGAAAGTTGCTTGGCAGCAGGTGACTGCAACGAAAAACCTAGTTGGTGCACAGAGCTTGTATCACTGTCCAGCATGTGACAGAAAAAGACAGGTAAGTCACGTTGCACTCCTGTCTCTAAATTCTCTGCAAATTCTGCAAGCACAATGTATGGATAAAATGCAATTTTCTTTTTCCTGGGGTAAACTTGTGTGTGTACCATGACAAGCACACTTTAAAAGCATAGATTAACCTGAAACTGTAAACGTTTAAATTAAGTGTGTTACAAATATAATTCTGGATCAATCCAAATGAATAATTATCAGTACAAAGAAAAAAAGAGTAAACCATTCGAAAATATGCAACCAATGAACAGGTTAAAGAGCAAAAAATATTATATATATATATATATATATATATATATATATATATATATATATATATATATATCTACATAGACAATATCCTTGCACTCACGCTTTTAAAGTCTTGCAGCAAAGTTTGCTCAATGCAGTTGCCGGGTGCCAGTTCCTTTAAGGATTAGATAGTATATACAAAAATAGAAAAGTAGGAGCTGCACTCATGGTCTTGGTATCAAAATAGAAAAATAGTTTATTCCATGTGTCACAAACAAGTTTGTGACACATGGAATAAACTATTTTTCTATTTTGATACCAAGACCGTGAGTGCAGCTCCTACTTTTCTATATATATATATATATATATATATATATATATATATATATATATATATATATATATATATATATATATGTGTGTGTGTGTGTGTTTACATGAAATTTAACAATATCACAGTTGAAGATATTTAAGAGAAAGCTAAAAATATTACTGTCCCTATATCTGAAAATTGATGATACAGCACTACAAATGCAGCGCTATAATGCGCACAACAAATCAAACGTGCCAATTTAATGAATAGATGTTCCCACAAAGGAAGGTTGTATCTATGATGACATCAATTTCTCTCACTTAGACGCTTGTTTCTTCAGAAGAACATAATCAATACACCTTTTAAACAATTTTGAGACAAGAGTTAGTTATCTCACTAAAAATAGAAGCTCTGCTAGTTGTTTTTTTCGTTCTTCAAAGTTTATGGAGAATAGCAGCATAACATCAGGTATAATTGTATGCAAAAAATGCATTGAAAAATTAACAATGTGACAGAGATTGAAATCACAAAAGAGGGTATCAGAAATCTTCTCGAACATTGGTGCATAGAGAGTACACAAGCAGCCAAGTTGGAGATTGAGAGGGGAATATAAAGAGATAGTTGGGGAGGGAAGAAGGAAGTGGAGGGAAAAAAACAAACAACTATGGCATTTATGAGGTGAGGGAGTACGTTTTTCCTGTATCTTTTTTTTTTACATGAAATACGGCAAGAGAATAAAAAAAAAAAAAAATACGGTAAGAGTGTATTAGGTATACTTCTCAGTATCCACACAGTAAAGGAGGAGACTATATTTAAAAGAAGAAAAGCTTCCACAACAAGAGGGCATAGTCTTAAATTAGACTGGCAAAGGTTTAAAAATAATATTAGGAAGTATTACTTTACTGAGAGGGTAGTGGATGCATGGAATAGCCTTCCAGCTGAAGTGGTAGAGGTTAACACAGTGAAGGAGTTTAAGCATGCATGGGATAGGCATAAGGCTATCCTAGATATACAATAAGGCCAGGGACTAATGAAAGTATTCAGACTAGATGGGCCGAATGGTTCTGCTGTCACATTCTATGTTTCTATTTTTCACATTCTATGAGTCTGGTGTTTTATAACAAAGAGCATTTCACAATGCCATATATATTCTGAGAAAAGCTTATGGATTTGGACAATGAAGGTTTGTTGGATGTGAACCTGGAATGTCTGGAGCAAGTACAGGAAGAAAAGTAAAATGTTCATCTTTACAACACAAATCTTTCAAAGCCAGGTAATATGTAGGAACATTGAAGATCGTAGATCTTGTTTTAGTTTCACAAGGAGTAGTAGGAAATTAAGTTTGTGAGAGATCGGTGAGGATCATGACACCAAGGTGTTTAATTGCATTAGGGCACCACTGAAATGAAGCCCCCTTGAAGAGCAGAGGCTAGGAAGGAATCGCATATGATGTTGAGAATTTCTGACTTTGAAAAATTGATTCAAAAGCAGACCAAAAGAGTTAAAGGGAAACTATAGTTTATTGTATTTGTTCTGGTGAGTAGAATAATTCCCTTCAAGCTTTTTTCAGTAAACAGTGTTTTTTCAGAGAAAATGCAGTGTTTACATTACAGCCAAGTGATAACTCCACTAGCCACTTCTCAGATGGCTAATAGAGGTGTTTCCTGGGGCAGTGTTGCAAACTGTGCAGTACTGCCATTCAGTGTCTCCATCCAATGGTGTATTTTAAAATGGTGCTGCCCTAGGCATGACAGATCTCGGGCACCCCCTAATTTAAATGTACCCGCCCCTTCCTGCCAAAGCCACACCTCTTCCTGTTAACCTAAACACATTTTGACTGACAGACACACACTCACGGACCAGCAAACACTCTCAGATACAATGACATACACACACATACACTCACCGATTTGACACAATCTGACACACATTTAGACACACACTGACAGATGCATACTCACTGACAGATGCATGCAATTGCTGACAGACGCATACAATCACTGACAGATGCATACAATCATTCAGATACACACACACACACATTCACTGAAACACACACACTCACTGAGAGACACACACACACATTTACTCACATTCACTTAAACACACACAATCACTGACAGACACACACACTCACTCAAATTCACTGAAACACACACACTCACTCAAATTCACTGACACACACACAAATTCACTGACACACACACACTCACATTCACTGACACACACATTTCCCTACAAAATTATTATTATAATTATTTAAATTGAAATCACCTGGAGTCCAGAGGGGCTGCTGCGCAGAAAGGCGGATGGACGTGCAGGCGGGGTTGCGGCGAGGGAGCACTTTCCCCTGAGCTCTCTCTGCTCAGCTCCCTCATGCGGGTCGCAAGAGGGAGCTGAGCAGAAAGAGCTCCTCGCTGCCCGCCGAAGAAACAACTAGTCGCCTGCCCCGGGGGAGCCCAAAGGTGGCCAACCGGACAGCTCTTGGGCTCCAACAAAACGAGGCAAACAAGATATTTGCCTGGGAATTTGGGGGTGGTGTTTTTTTCCTGTCCCCTGGAAATTGCCGCCCAAGGCAAATGCCTTGTTTGCCTCGTTGTAGATACATCCCTGTCTCCATCCTCTGCATGCAGACACTGAATTTTCTTCATAGAGATGCATTGATTCAATTTATCTCTATGAGGATATGCTAATTGGCCAGGGTTGTGTCTGACTTGTGCTGGCTCTACCCCTGGCTCTACCACTGATCTGCCTCCTTGACAGTCTCAGTCAATCCCATGGAGAAGCACTGAGATTGGCTCAGACCAACACTTCTGATGATGTCAGCAGATGAGGGGCAGAGGCAGCAGAGGCAACAGCTGCAGACATGAATACAAGTAAGATTTTACTATATTTAGGGAGGCAAGGGGGTCCAAGGGAGGAGGGGGGCAGATGGTGGTTTTAACAGTATAGGGTCAGGAATACATGTTTGTGTTCCTGACCCTATAGTGTTCCTTCAAATTCTTGCATAATGGCACAGAAAGAATAGTAATGGTGAAAGAGGACAGCCTTGTTTACTGGCGTTCTTGATGTTGAAGGGTTGTAATAGCACACTATACAGCTAGGGAAAAAAGTATTTGATACCCTGCTGATTTTAAACGTTTGCCCACTGACAAAGAAATGATCAGTCTATAATTTTAATGGAGAACTGGGTGAAAGTGTTGTGGTCAGATGAGACCAAAATCGAGCTCTTTGGCATCAACTCAACTTGCCGTGTTTGGAGGAGGAGGAATGCTGCCTATGACCCCAAAAACACCACCCCCACTGTTTTTTTTTCTAATATACATATTCATAATGTGTGAATTATTGAGTCATGTACTTACATGGTTACTTGATTACTTTGTGAATCTTTATTTACTGTTATCTTTTGTATATAAATTTGATTTCATATAGGGTTGTCTAATTGATGGGATTTGCTCTTTGTTGCAAGGGAAACGTGTTTAAATTATTTTTGTGAATATATCTGATTGGGTAATATTATAAGTCTAATGCTGATTGGTTAATATATATTCATTTTCTTCCCCTTTTTCCCCATCAGGATGTTTTACTAATACATATTAGCACTTTCCCAGTCTTATGTGCTACTTACGTCTGACGCTGCATGCTCTTATGAGGAGGGTAACTAAATGCAATGCTGGTTATCATATGCAACCAACATGGTTCTTTATAGGAAACCCTGTTTGGTCTTTTTGCATTACCGTAGTCTTGAGCAACTGGCTTGATGTGAGCAATTATGTCGCAAGTCAAACACACGTGATGACGGAAGTAACTCTGACTGATTTTTTGACCTATCGGTATTATTCCTCTGCACTTTACATGCCTCTGTTTGTAATCAGGCAATTATTTCCTTGGTATTACCTAGGTTAAATAAATAGGAACTAAGACCAGTTTGTTAGAGATTCCTCCTGAGGAAGGCTAGGCGCCAAAACGTTGGGGTTGTGTTATCTCCTGCTCTAGGTCAGTATGCCTGTATTATTATGGGTTTAGGGGTTTCAATTTTGAGCACTTACTATTGTATGTTATGTGGTTATGGGTATGTATTAATTGTTCACATGCCTGTATTCATAGGCGTGCGCAGCCTATTGCATTAGGGTGTGCACCCTAAAGCACAAACACACGCCGCGTGTATATGAATGTATGTATGTATATATATATATATATATATGTATATATATATATATATATATATATATATATATATATATAAACAAAACCTTATATATATGCATATATATATATATATATACACACACACACACATACACTGCTGTGTGTGTGTGTGTGTGTGTGTGTGTGTGTGCTGTTAGTGTGCTGAATGAGGGTGCTGTGTGTGTGTGTGTGTGTGTGTGTGTGTAAGGGTGCTGTGTGAGGGTGCTGTTAGTGTGATGTGTGTATGAGGGTGCTGGTAGTGTGCGTGTTTGTGAGGGTGCTGTTTGTGTGCTGTGTGTGTGAGGGTGTTTGTGTGTGTGTGTGTGTTTGTTAGGGTCCTGTTAGTTTGTAAAGGTACTGTGTCTGTGTGTTTGTGATGGTGCTGTTAGTGTACTGTGTGTGTGAGGGTGCTTTGTGTGTGTGAGGGTGCTGTGTGTGTGTGGGTGCTGGATGTGTGTGGGTGCTGTATATGTGTAGGTGCCATGTGTGTGTGTGTGTGTGTGCTGTACGTGTGTGGGTGCTGTATGTGTGAGGGTGCTGTATGTGTGTGGGTGCTGTTTGTGTTCTGTGTGTGGGTGCCGTGTGTTTGTGAGGGTGCTGTTAGTGTGCTGTTTGTGAGGGTGCTGTTTGTTTGTGCATGTGATGTGTGTGTGTTTGTGAGGGTGCTGTTAGTTTGTAAAGGTGCTGTGTCTGTGTGTGTGTGAGGGTGCTTTGTGTGTGTGAGGGTGCTGTATGTGTGTGGGTGCTGTATGTGTGTAGGTGCCGTGTGTGCTGTACGTGTGTGTGTGCTGTACGTGTGTGTGTGCTGTACGTGTGTGGGTGCTGTATGTGTGAGGGTGCTGTATGTGTGTGGGTGCTGTATGTGTGTGGGTGCTGTGTGTGTGTGGGTGCTGTGTGTGTGCTGTATGTCTGTGTGTGCTGTAGTTTGTGTGGAGGGATTGTGGGGGTGGAGGTGGGGGCAAATTAATTAATATCCCCCCTCACTTCTTACCTTATGTAGGGAGGGGGGGTCATGCTGCTGCCATCCCTGGTGGTCCAGTGGAGAGTGAACTCTAGCCTGTGGGGCCAGAGTTCACTCTCGCAAGATCTGAGCGTTGCCGTGGCAACGCTCAAATCTCGCAAGAGGAACTCGGCAGAGCTGCTGGCTAGCGCTCCCCGGGTCCTCTCCTGCCTCCCTCCATGCTGCTGTGGGAGGCTTAGAGCAGAGCCGGCGCTCGGATAGTGCCGGCTCTGCATGAGCCGACAGGGGAGATTGAGATATCCCCTGCCAGTCTCAATCAATAGGCGTGCCACGGGTATTAGGATGTGCCCAGGCACACCCCGGCACACCCCGTGCACACACCTTTGCCTGTACTGTTTATTGCACTTTCTCTGTATGCCTTTTACTAATTCACTGTATGAATAAAAATAATTTTATGTGCTATTTACTCTAGTGTAACGGTCTGTCTCTCTGTCTGGAGTACAAAAGTACATACCTCACATGAACAGAGCTTTTTCAAGTGTATTGGGCAAGGTATATTGCAGGGCCCATAGTCCTGAGGCAAGAGGCTGGCCAGCAGGCCCCTCCAACAACCAGTGGCGAGGTCACTTTTGCCACATATCTTACCCCCAAGGTAAGATTAACCAGGTACCTGACCTGCTGCCGGTCGGTTCCTGAGTTAGTCTGGCAGCCCACCCACAACCAAGCACTTGACCTGTAGATTTCTGGTGTCCAGCTTTGTCCTGTATGCCCCAGGGAGCGGAGTGTGTCATCCTTCCTCCTCAGCGGCAGAGTGTATTATTGGGAGAGGAGACGGTCCGTCTCTCTCCCCATCGTCAGACTGTGTTACATGGAGTGGAGACAATCAGTCTCACTCCACAGCAGCCATGTATCCTACAGGGAGCGGAAACCATTTTTCTCACTTCCCAGCAGCAGTGTGCAGTACAGGGAGCGGAGTGTGTTATCCTCCATCCCCAGTGGCAGAGTGAGTTACAGGGAGTGGAGAAGGTCGGTCTCGCTCCCCAGCGGCAAAGTATATTAATGGGGGAGGAGACGGTCGGTATCTCTCTCCCCAGCAGCAGTATGTGTTACAGGGAGTGGAGACAACTGGTCTCAGTCCCTAGTGGCAGTGTATATCCCTGGGAGAGCAGTGTGTTGGCCTTCCTCCCCAGCGGCAGAGTATATTATTTGGAGAGGAGACGGTCGGTCTCTCTCCCCAGTGGCAGTGTGTGTTACAGGTAGTGGAGACAGTCAGTCTCCCTCCCCAGTGGCTGCCAGAGACAACTTCAGAGGGGACGGTCGGTCCCCCTCCCCAACAGATGGGGCTGTCATTCAGGGACCAGCCCCCTAGCATGGATGGTGCAGATATGACCATGGTCTCTGCACTAACCCAACAGGGATGCTGGACAGCCTATCCAGAGCCCCAACTGCCCATTCCCAACCATGGTCTGGTGCAGGAGAGGGAACTAAGGCCTCTACTGACCCCCTTCCAGCAGAAGAGCTGGCATCTGGGCAGCCTGACGACCCACCAACCAACCCAGCTGAACCGCTGGCTACGGGACAGAGCGCCGCTGGCCTCTGCCCACCAGGCATGGCTGAGGGAAACTGCACCCTCCATCCCCAGCAAGTACTTGGTCCAACCAGGGGGAAGTGCATTCAGGTTGTTTCCCCGCAGTACACTGGATGTACAAATGGGCACTTGTGGCAGGAGGTCGTCTGGACAACTAGGCCTTTTGGGAAAGGCCACCAGACTATCACAGACCCAGACCGATTGGAGGTCTGGGGTCTGGATAGTCTCCCCAGAAGGGGGAAGATATGTGACAAACTCCCCTCTCCAAGTGAGTTTGCCACAAGCTCCTGGAAGCATCCTGCCCACAGACTAAGAGCCCTGCAGGGAAACCTGTAAAAGACTACCAAATTTGACCGACCCTTAGCACTGATTTCATGGAACTGTTTTGGGCATAGGACCATGTGGACGGTCAGTAAAAATTATGACTTCCAGGAAATTCCTGAACCCCTGAACTGATCTGGGTGATATTTGTCACCCAGATCAGGGCTATCAGGGATGTGTTTTGTGGTACTTTTGGGACTTTTTAGAAATGTATGCTTGGAGATAATTTGATTAGAATTAGTACAGTTACTGATACAAGTATCTCACAAGCAGAGGGGAGGGATTCTGTGCTGTGTGGGAGTGCCTTGAAAGTTTGTGTCCCTATCCCCAACAAGGTCCATGTGGGCGTACCCCTTGCTTGGGGACTTGCATAAAAGGCCAAGTGTGGCACAATCAAAATCTATTCCAGCTTATACTCCAAAACTGTGTGTCGTCCTGTTATTGGGGGGGAAAGAAGATTTACCCCTGTGTCTGCTGTTCCAGCTTGCAGCGATTGTAAAGACTATAGTTAATTCCCCATTCAGCTCCAGGAAGAAGCTGTTCCAGGGCCCCAGTCAAGCCATGGCGACTGTGGGTAGAAGTTCTGCGGTTTGTCCCCGCTAGGAAGCGGTCCTTGGCGGAGGTACCCAGCTCTGCTACAGGGGGTATCTGGTGAGTTGCCAAGGATGTGATTCAATAGTGGGACAAGGGATGTCCTAAGGTCTTCAGGGCCAGAAGCCTCAGCAAATCCCTATACTCTAATGTTGTGTCTCCTGCTAATGTTATCCAGGTTCTCAATTTGGAACATAATGTCCACAAGGCTCTGTGTGTATTGATAGGTGGTGGTAAGAGCCGGGCAGTGTGTTTCAGATCCTAATGTCCGCCAGCTCACTTATAAATGTTTGCTTTTTCTTCTCAATTATTGACTGAAATTCTTCTTTTTTAGGTAGGGAGGCAAATGCCATACCAATCCTGTGTTGGAGTGTCTCTACTGCGATGGATTAGAGAGGAACTTTCATCAAAAAGCGAGGAGCACGGGAAGAAAGGCACAACTTGTTGAGTTCTGCTGAGTCAAACTTGTGGCCCACTGGCCGCCTGCAACCCACAATGGACATCTTTGTGGCATGGCGAGTTGCGAGTACATACTTAGTTTTCCAAGCAGAGTAGGTACCTGCTTTCCCCACATTGCAGGTGCCTACTCTGCTAACATTTACCCAGCTGAGGAGGAGAGGAAGGTGGATGCAGCAAGGGAGCTCAGCCTTCCTGCTCTTCACCGCTCCCTCGCACGTGCCGTCTGTAGTGATTCCGGGAGCCGGAATATGATGTCATATTCTGGCACCCGGCATCACTAAACTGCGCGTGAGGGAGCAGTGAGGAGTAGGAAGGCTGAGCTCTAGCTAGAAGATCCCCACTGGAACCCAGGGATAAATACAATAATGTGAGTGTGTGCAAGAATGTATACATGTGTGAGTGTGTGTGTGTCTGTCAGTAAGTGTGTGTGTGTCTGTCTGTGTGTGTGTGTCTGTGTGTCTGTCTGTCTGTGTGTCAGTGAGTGTGTCTGCGTGTGTCAGTAAGTGTATGTGTTAGTGTGTGTGTGTCTGTCAGTGAGTGTGTATGTCAGTGTGTGTGTGTGTGTCTGTCAGTGAGTGGGTGTGCATGTGTCTGTCTGTCTGTGTGTCAGTGAGTGTATTTCAGTGTGTGTGTATCTGTCAGTGAGTGTGTGTGTCTGTATGTGTATCAGTGAGTGTGTCTGTGTGTGTCAGTGTGTGTGTCTGTCAGTGAGTGTGTGTGTCTGTCTGTGTGTCAGTGAGTGTGTGTGTGTGTGTCTGTCAGTGAGTGTGTGTCTGTGTGTCAGTGAGTGTGTTTCTGTCTGTGTGTGTGTGTGTCTGTCAGTGTGTGTGTGTCAGTGAGTGTGTGTGTGTGGTCGTGAGTGTATGTGTGTGTCCGTGAGTGTCTGTGTGTGTGTTTGTCAGTGAGTGTGTGTGTGTGTGTCTGTCAGTGAGTGTGTGTGTGTGTGTGTCTGTGTGTCAGTGAGTGTGTCTGTGTGTGTGTGCCAGCGTGTGTGTGTGTCTGGCTGTGTGTGTCAGTGAGTGTGTGTCTATTTGTGTGTCAGTGAGTGTGTGTGTGTCTGTGTCTGTGTGTCTGTCAGTGTGTGTGTCTGTCAGTGTGTGTGTCTGTCAGTGAGTGTGTCTGTGTGTGTCTGTCAGTGAGTGTGTGTCAGTGAGTGTGTGTGTGCATGTCGGTCAGTGTTGCGATGGCTGCGGCTGGACATTGGAGGACCTGGAGGTGCACGGAGGCACGCAACGCC
Organism: Pelobates fuscus; assembly: GCF_036172605.1. Taxonomy (NCBI): domain Eukaryota; kingdom Metazoa; phylum Chordata; class Amphibia; order Anura; family Pelobatidae; genus Pelobates; species Pelobates fuscus. The sequence continues at coordinate 132,631,741 of NC_086320.1, read as the reverse complement.
ACATAACATTTCAACATGATGTTGATGTGTTCCACCTTCATAGGGTTTCAAGAAGTAGTGGGAGGATCCACTTTGGCACAGGGTGCGGATGACGCCATTTGGGGTATACCAGAGGCCGGACTCCGGAGTTGCATTTTGGCAGCGGCAATGTGAGTAGAGTTTGCTTGTTGACTAGAGCGGGGTGCTAGGATTTAGTATATGAGTGGGGACTGGGATTTAGTAGAGGGGGGGACTGAGATTTGGTAGAGGGGGTGCTGTGGTTTAGTAGATGGGGATGCTTTTTTTTTTTTTACTGTGCTTTTCAAAATAAACCTACATTATTGAAAATGTAAGTTTTTTTTTTTTTTTTGCCCACATAAACTTAAACCTTGTTTATTTGGCCCTTGCTAGACTTTGCGTTTGACATGCTTGCTCTAGATGCTTTACTTTTTTCGCACATGGTATGGAATGAGGGATGATGGATGGTTAATCTGGAACTGATATAAGTTTACATACTTGAATAGAGAATAGGATAAAGACAAGCTTGTCTCTTTACACAATATTGTTATTTGCCCAATGCCTCAGGCACAAATGTTGCCCATATAAACATAGTGTCCAGTCCTCATCAGTATGAATGTTTGAAAGCATTGTATATAGATATGGTGCAAATAAAATGTTAACTTGACTAAGCATAGAAATACTGCACACTGAATAATTCTTAATAAAATTAGTCAGCCTGTAGAAATAATTATCCAGTTGAAAAAAAAAAAAACTTAGCATCTGTGGAACCCTTTAAAACGATTATATTATTTTTATTTTCAATAATATAACAATCTGTAGTCTAGCTGTAACCAAACATATCATTTTGCTACTGAATTACAATTTTTACTGTACCAGGAAGAAAATGTATTAATGCATGACAAGGCCCTATTGGTTTCCATAGAGTCACATACAGCAATAATCAAATAAGCATTTGAGAAACTGTCAGTGTGTTGTTCAGATATATTTCAGTGCCATTATATAAATGTGTAGTTAGTCATTGCTTGAGCACTGTGTATATTATTTCCTAAATTATTTTAGTTGTAAAACTACTGTACTGAACAATGCTACAAAAATAAGAAAAAACATATAATTTTTATTGTAATGAAACTTACAATTGATTATAAAGAGAATATATTGAAACATGCATACTTTGTACGAAATATATCAATTATAGCCTAGAATAAATAGTAAATTTTTTTGGAAGAGATCTACAAAATGTTTTCTAATGTGCACTTCCGATAAATGTGCAGGTGGTCAGACGTTGGAAACATTACGCACGTAATAAATAGTGCACGGATGTGACATTGACGTGCACATTTGTTTTCACACTGGTTACAGGTAACATAGTTTTATCCTATATTATCATAATTCACTTCGATGTTGAATTTATTTCAAAGAGATGTCATGTAGCAGAAGAAATTCTCAGAATGCTTCCAGATCATTTTACTTTCTTTATATCCTCTATGTTTCCACTTGACCCTCTATCTTCAACCCTTTGCTTTGTTATTTACAGTTTGCTTGTGGAAATATAGAAGAGGATTTTCCTTAGATACAAAAAGGATATAATGGACTATGGAGATCTGTCTAGAAGGAATCTATTTGCAGAACATAAAAAATGGGATCTAACTGACATTGGTTAAGGATATACAACTTTATTTAATTGTGAAAAAAATATATTTATTTACTTGGATTGAGTATGTAACAACTGTAAGCTGTATGACAGCGTGAAATAATAATTGTAGTTTAGCAAATGTTTATAGAGTCTATCAGCATGAGCAATGGACTCTGGGATAATTACGGATGAACAGGTAGCAAAAAGGATACCTCAATCTTTACTGGAGTGTTGATGACCAGAAATATCAGAAAAGAACCTTAAAGAGCAGAAAGTGAACATATACTGCAAACTACTTCAGAATAGACATTTTGCTGTATTTAATATAATTTGTTTGTATTTAGAAATATAGAACATAGGAACAGGAGATAAGAACCATTCGGCCCATCTCGTCTGCCCAATTTTCTAAATACTTTCATTAGTCTCAGCCTTATCTTATATCTAGGATAGCCTTATGCCTATCCCACACATTTAACAATGGAAGTCAAAGCAAAGCACAATTAGTAATCTGGTGTTTCAGAAGGTAAACATGAACGTGTTAGACAGAACAATCAGAACAGTATTGCTTTACACACATATGCATCTAGATGCAGTGGTTCAAATAACCAAAATACTGAGAACAAGTTATTTTCATCAAAAAATCTTATGATATTTGATTTTACAACTATAATTGAATTAAAAAACACACATACACATATACACATAAATGTGAATATCTAATAACACTGGTATGAATCACAATTTACAACATACTCCATGACAGCAAATACTGCTATTTGCAGCTACTATCTTTAATTCAGCCCTTATCCCATAATGATCGGCCAGGAGAGGAGCCGTCCTTGTTTCCATCTCCCCACATATCAAAATAGGTTAGGGTCTGAATTCAGGACACCAGATGCATTAATTCTCAAATATCATGGTAGACAAACACATGCATGTACCATGCTCTCTTGAAATTACTACAACCAGGGCCCTACCTGTAAAAAAAACAACTTTTCCTTTTCCCTAATAATCTCAGTTCTGAACCTAATTTTAAAAAATCAAGTAATAACCAATGCAGAAGTGGGTATTGGGGTAAAATAAGGTCATCTCAGAATTCAACTTGTATCTCACAATTTAGTTTGATATATTCAGCACCTTTCAGTTAGTCCCCAATGACATTATTTTCCTATAATCTACAATTTAACAATTTTTTTTTTTTTTTAGCAATGAAGAAAATGTATGAGTGCACGCCCTTTAGCATCTTTTGATATTTTTTCTATTTTACAGGATCTTTAAACTTTTGTATGGCACCCATAACAATCCTCACAGGAGCTTCCTCTTAAGTAAAAAGGTAAATGACAGCTAACACATTACATGAACCATTTTCATTAAGTATTTTAGAAAAATATATAATGTATCATAGAGAGTTGTTAGTGTCACCATTTTTACAATGCAACACTTTGATAAATATTCCCCATAGAGTGATAAAACATCACAGTCTTTTATTTTGTGTAAAAGCATTGACAATCTGATTTCTAAAATGTTACAAGTGTCATTTTCACACAAAGGTTGAGTATGTGTTTAGGTTTTGACAGATTTTGTGGACCTCACAGAATCTGTGAGAAATACAACATGATTTTTCACATAAATATTATGGATGTGCATGAGCAAAAAATTTGGTTCAGTTCGTAAATTCAGGGTAAGTAAAAAAAATGTGTCTGTTTCGGCAATTCGGACCAATGGCATTTGGGTCGGCACTTTAGAACTGCTGAACATCATCACTTAGGAACTTTGGTGTTTCAGAACTTCAGCACTTTGGACATACGTAAGCATCCGAATGACCGAATTGCATGAAATTTGTACGAATGTACATTTCTGAACTAAATGAATTGCACATGTCTATTTCTCATTTCATTGGACAGGGAATAGTAAAACCGGATTGGGCAAGCAAGCATTACATAGCAGAAAATTAATTAGCTTATTGGTCAAGATTCCTGTCATCATTCACATAATTTCCCTTTCCTTTCTCTTGTTTCGCCACTTTTCAGAAATCCGAATCACTTCGGCGCTTTGGCACTTCTGAACTACCAAACTTCAGCGATTCGAACATTCATAAGCATTCAAATGTCCGAATGGGATGAAATTCGTACGAATGTACATTTGGAACAAAACTAATTACACATGTCTAATAAATATATTTATCTTAATTGTTGAGCAAAAAATTAGCAAAAGTCACAAAGAGCACAGAATCAAAACACACTTTTTACAGCATAAAAACACAAGTAATCGTTTAAATTTTAAAGACACTATCCCCCTGCTCTGTACTGTGGTAAAACTAAACTAAAGTTTAAAGTTGTGATGGTACTTTGTGTTTTTATAATGTTTTCACCAGCTGCAGAAACCATCACCCATATCATGGTATCATTAATGGCAAGCTACATATAAACTGCAAGTAGAAACCTCTAAAAGTGAATGTTCCTGAATAATCAATTAAGGTAGCCAAGGCACAGATATTGTGTGCATAATATGCTGCTTATGAAAATAAACATATATCACATGATTATGACATAATTACTTCACTACGAAACTAAAGACAGAGCAATATTTGTGATAGTGCCACTCTTTAAAAAACATATTACATGAAATTTGCTAAACAAAAATAAAATGACAGTAGGGTGTCAGTTAATGTGTGCTCATTTAGAATTTCCTCTGATGTCTTTCTTTTTTACACATATATGGAATACTATCTACAGTGCTTGTTATGATTCAAGACAATCTGTGAACTGGGTATCTATGCTGCATAAAATATCTCAAATCAAATATACAACAGATGTATTAAGTATAAAACAAAACAATGGATTCAATAAATCATATTAAAGAGGAATAATTCAGTGACTAGATAGCAGTAGAATTGCTGATTAATTTGAGCAGTAAAGATTGAAGGATGAAGAATAAAGTGACAAAGGGTCAGAGCAGCCTTATAACGCCATAGATGCCAAAGAGTTGGTACCCGTTTAGGGCCCAAATCACTCATTTATAAATTGTATTTTCAATTCTCTGTACTACACTTAATTATTCTAGATATCAGATATCCCTTGTATTATCCATCGCATCACGAAGCCCCTCACTGTATTTCATATTTATTCATCTTCTATAGTCATATTATCTATCCCAAACATAGTTTTATCCCACCTGCATAGACATATTCAACATTCCATTACCATATAACCAAGTTCCCTAAACCTGCCATATTTACCAGACACATACTGCCTAACTATATGTCCTATGCACAATATTTTACAATACCGATTGTCCTATTGTCTGGTCCAATTTCATAGTTACTTGTCCACACCTAAAACAACACTCCCCATATCCATAGTCAAATTTCTACATCCTCGGCCATAAAGACACATTCCCCCTTCTCTACAATAAGATGTACCTGTACCCATACAGGTGGGTTATAGTTTTTATATAGTAATTATATCGTGGTTCTTTGTTTTCTCTGTTACAATATGATGTTTTACTTTAAGAGCTTTACAATAGGAAATTCCTCTCTCTATTTAATTTATGCAGATATTGGGGCATCAGTAGTCAAGCATATTTACTTTTTCTTTGCTCTTAGTTGTTTACCTTATGTAATATAATCTATTACATACATTATGTTTAGGTACACTCTTTTTAACTATTATATGGGGTTACCAATTGACCATAAATTATACTTTTTCCCCACTTGAATGGGTTATGTGCATGTATGTAACACTGAGAAACTGCAATATTTAGATTGCAGGATCAAGTTCTCCAATAGTGGCTGTCTGCTGCCCTGATTGAGTAATACTCTGTCACATGACAAGAACGCCCCATAGAAAAACACTGTGCATTAGGTGCCAAATGCTTCTCTATGAGGAATATTGGAAAAGACATTGGCAGAGGACGACTTTTTAAAAAAAAAAAAAACATATGCACAGGCCATGGTCCATAAGGATCACTGACTAGAAATCAGTCATGGACTGCAGTTTTAACCTTGTCAGTTACATCAGCCATTTAGATAGATAGATAGATAGATAGATAGATAGATAGAGGGCCGGATTAACATAGGGGCTGATGGAGCTGCAGCTCCAGGCCCAGGCCCATGGAATAGGGCCATGTAAAAAAAACACACTACTTTGCCACCTGATTGATATTTTAAGGCACAGCCGGTATTTGAGGCTGCCTGGCCATGACGGTATTGCAGTAATACCGGCAATACAAATGCAAATATGTTCTCAGTATAAACGGAGATTACACTGCAATACCAGCACCGGCCAGTAGGGGTCACTGTGTATGGAGAGAGGCAGGGATAGGAAGTTACAACATCTCCCTGCCTCTCTCTACTCACTGATCCGCAGGGGAGCAGCTACACAGCACAGAGAGTCCAGACAGCAGCTCCCTGCCTGCAGAGACAGACTACAGCTCAGGTATGTGAAGGATGGGGGAAAGGCAGCAGGGAGACATGGGGACACTGAGACACTAGGGGACACATGGGGACACTGAGACACTAGGGGACACTGGGAGATGTAGGGACACTGAGACACTGGAAAACAGGGGGACACGGACACTAGGAGACACTGTGAGACATGGGGATGCTGTGAGACATAGGGAGACACATTGGCACACATAGACACTAGGAACACAGTGTCTCCATGTCTCCCAGTGTCTCCATGTCTCCCAGCCAGTGTCCCCTAGTCTCCTAGTGTCCCCTAGTCTCCCTGTGTCCCCATGTCTCTCAGTGTCCCCATGTCTCTCAGTGTCCCCATGTCTCTGATTGTCCCGAAATGTCTGTGTCCCCATGTCTCCCAGTGTGCACATGTCTTCCAGCCAGTGTATGTGTCCCCATGTCTCACAGTGTCCCTATGTCTCCCAGCCAGTGTCCCTAGTGTCTCAATGTCCCCATGTCTCCCAGTGTCTGTGTCCCCATGTGTCATGGAGTAACACTTCAGGGTTAAGTTCTCAGCAGTGAGGAGCCTGACTCCACCCCCCTCTGACACAGCTCTGACAGTATTTAGGGAGACTGGGCCAGAGGGAGGGTGCTTGGTGATTGATTGTTTGAGCTAACGTGTGAGCTCCCTCCTGGAAGCTCCATAGGCTCAGCTACTGGGAAACTTGGACCAGACAAACCCTTCCAGCCTTTGAGCAAAACAAGGATTGCTGCAAGCCATAAAGGATTACTGGAGAAAGGAAACTTTGCTACTTTACAAGTGGACAATATGTCTGGACTATTGGAGGACTACCCATATAAACCTCAAGTATATCTTTCAGCTAATTGATTACAAAATCATTTATTCTATGAACTGTTTCTTGCATTGCAAATACTTCCATTGCTACAAGTTACTAATCTCATGAAGGACAACTCCCATCATGCTTATTCACTATGAACGGTTTCTTGCTCTGCAAATATATTCATTGCTACAAGTTACTAATCTCATGAAGGACAATTCCCATCATGCTTATTCACTATGAACTGTTTCTTGCTCTGCAAATATATTCATTGCTACAAGTTACTAATCTCATGAAGGACAACTCCCATCATGCTTATTCACTATGAACTGTTCTTGCTTTGCAACTATTCTCAGCTAATTGATTATTGTTCCTATTGAAGATTATTCTCATGTACTAATGTTACTTAATACATCTCTATGAACTAAAGTTATTTAATGCATCTCTGAAGAAATACTTAATACTGAACTTTGTGTTGTTGAATTACTTGCAATTCTTATTATTGGATTATTGCCTAAATGCAATTCATTTAAGTTTAACTCTTATTAAAACTTTGGTATAATCAAGTTACCAGTGATTCTCTCTTTTCTTAAAGCTACAGTATTGATACTTAAGGATTCTCCATTTCTTTACTATTGTAATAAGGGAGTTTACAAGCTGCAGTTGAGTTCCAACCCAAATCGCCCCTAGTAGCGTAACACCATTTCTCTGTGTCCTTAGTGTCCCCATGTCTCCCAGTTTCCCCATGTCTATGTCCACAAGTGCCCTATGTTTTCCAGTGTCCCCAAGTGTCTTTGTCCCCATGCCTCCCAGCCAGTGTCCCTAGTGTCTGTGTCCCCATGTCTCCCAGTGTCCCCTAGTCTTCCAGTGTCTATGTTCCCATGTCTCTCAGTGCCCCTAGTGTCTTAGTTTCCCCAAATGTCTGTGTCCCCATGTCTCCCAGTGTCTGTGTCCCCATGTCTCTGTGTCCCTAGTGTCTGTGACCCCATTTCTCCCAGTATCCCCAAATGTCTCAGTGTCCCCATGTCTGTATCCACAAGTGCCCTCAAGTGCCTCAGTGCCCCCATGTGTCTCAGTGTGCCCGGGTCTCTGTGTCCCCATGTCTCCCCCATCCTAGTGACACGGGACACACTGAGAGACGGGGACACAGCCACTGGGAGACTAGGGGACTGGGCGACATAGGGACACTGACCCTGTGATCACTGTGATACATAGGGACGCTGATGCCAGGCTGGCCTTCCAATTCTTTATATAAACATGCCCCCTTTTTGGACATGTTCAGCCCTTTTGGCAGTTCTGGTCAAGTGATTCGCGTCAGTGGCCCTTTTCCCCCGCCCATTGACTTCCTGCTTCACTGGACACCGCTGTTGGGGGTATGGATTTACTTGAAAGATGAAAGCATTAATTAGATGAAGAGATTAGCATAGAGTATGTGTTTTCTTATGGCTGCATCCTTTGAGTTTCCCTCCAACACCAACTACATCAGATACATGACGCTTGAGAGGTATGACTGTTTTAGTGTTTTTGGTCGATAAGATTCTATAATTAGGCCCCATCATAATTGTCAGCACCAGGCCCACTGGGCTCTTAATATGGCCCTGGATAGATAGATAGATAGATAGATAGATAGATAGATATGTAGATTTTGATGACGGTTCACACAAACACTGAAACATTACTATAATGAAACCATTTGATAAAATGAAGGTGTGTCTAAAAATTCCACCGAGTATGGGTGGAGCTACACCTTGGTGAGTACACTTGAAAGTCAAGTGCAGGACTGTGGAACATGAATATATATATATGGAATATATGTGCATATATACTGGTCTCAACCACTAGTTGTTGCCATTAATGATTTTGTTTTTCTAATTTTGGGTATTTATTGTGTCTAGCCACTAGATGGTGCTATAAATTGATTATACACTTCTCACCACCAGATGGTGAGACTTTAGAGCAGAAACTAAGAGATGAAAAAAATGTTTTGGGTGTCTGAATGGACTGGCGTGTGATCTTATTGTAATGTTAACCCACTGTGAACAAAGAAGATAATAGTTTAAAGTAGTTGCGGTGGAATGCTCTTATATATAAGGTACTTAATTTCTGGATTCAACTTTTATATTCATTCAGTATAGAGAATTTATTTACTGGAGTACATTATCAATGCAATTTAGAGAGGTATTTAGAATTTTAATTTTCCATGTTAAATTAATTTCATGTTTTCATGTGTTTTCATGTGTTCAGTTCAGTTTGCTATGCCAGAATATATATTCATAGATAGCTACAATAATTCTGTTTACAGAGAGCCATATCATTTCCCTGGCAATAATGTGTATATTTATGTGAGGAGTATCTTTGTATGGTGTCACCAGTAGTGATGCATTAGATAAGATTTGTATGAAGACGTTGTCCATTTAGCATTTAGCATCTTTATTATAGCTTGTATAGCAAAAAAAATATTATTACTTTATTTAATGATTGTGCCACAATGTTTACGTTTATTATAAATATTTTTGTGTTGTGTATTTTCTGCTATTTGTACTCAAACAAGACAGAGTACAAACATTGGTCAAGTTACACTTGTTTTTTACTGTCACTTGCTTGTTGTACTGATTGTGTGATTAGTTCACCCTATATTTGTGAAAGCACGACCATACCAGTTATCTCTGATAAAGTGCCGAAATCAGACAGTATTTCAGTCCATGCTGTCTATTTCTCAGTGTTCAAGCCCCTGATGTTACAATTTTACAAAAATATGCATTTTACCATATGGTAGTAAGAAAAGGTCTGGGAAATTCCTTTAACCTTTTCATTTTTGTTTTTAAATAACAGAGCATGCAGATGGACATCTTCAGATGTCCCCTCACTGGCACGTTATGAGATCATGTAACTGGACCTGTCTTGTACCTCAGTGCTTACATTGGTGTCTAGATTGCCTAATGTGTGATTAGGCTCCGAACTGTGTATTGTCAAGGGATCCACTCAAGGTGGAGTGAGAAGAAGAGTAGAGTAAGTGGTATCACTGGAGTGCTGTTGAAAAAGAGGAATTTAGTTATGATGTAAATATACTGTTGATACTATGACAGGTAAAAGTAGTAGACAGTGTGGGAAAACATAGTTGTACGGTAGCATTTTGTAGGACTAAATAATGACAGTGTATCAAGCTTATTTCATTAACTAAGAAAACAGACAGAATATGATTTTCACATTAGAAAAACTATGGGGAGCACACACATTATGCAAAGCAATATATTCAATAAGAAAATAAATGCAAAATTAAATTAATAAGGAATATTTTAGTGGAATGCAGATTTCTATTAAGACACATGGTTAAAGGAACACTAAATGCATCCAGACCACTTCATCTTATTGAAGTGGCCTAAGTGCACAATCCCTGTCCCCTTAACCCTGCAGCTGAAAACATTGAAGTCTTAAAGAAACTGCAATGTTTTCATTAGAGAGTTAAGATTGCCTCTTTAACTCCATGAAATGACACTCACGTCCTGACACTTTACATGAGAATGTCCAGAGTCGTCTGAATCCCTAAAAGAAAGCATTGATTTAATGCTTTCTTATGGGGAAGGCCTAATGCGCACATGGAGTTTGCCACACATGCACTTTAGGTTCCCTTTGGTGATGACATTGGAGGAGATGGAGATGAACCAGTGCCAAGGGACCTCTGCTCTGGAATAAGGTGATTGTTTAAAGGATTATTTAACCTTTTGAGTGCCACGTGGGTGGGGGGTTATGTAGGAGCAGAGGGGGAAGAGTGACAATATAGTGTTAGGAATACAGCTTTGTATTCCTAACACTACAGGGTTCCTTTAAGGTGTATTTTACTACATTTCTTTACACATAGGACATATATGGGCTGATACATTCAGAAAAAATGAATTGAATCAACTAGTCTTTCAACTTTATTGAACAAACTATACTGGGGATTATGTTTTCATTTTATGCTAAAGAAAGTAACTCCAATTACTTAAAGTGTTTATTGTTAATGCCAAGGTTTCTCATAATAACCATTCTAATCATAATTACAACAAACCATAGAAACTGAGAAAATGTTTACAGTGGTTCCTATTACGATCCTTCTTTGCTTGCTGATTTAGTTTTCAAGAAATGCATGGATTCCTTTCACAGTTAAATAGAATTCATAGTGCAACTTGAAACCACTTCTTACCTCAACGTATTTTTAATTGACTTTTCTTTCTAAAAGAGCATTTCTTTTAAAGGAATATTAAATCCGATGAAAGGCATAGCTTGTTGCCTATTCCCTATTCCTTGCTCACTTTATGCAGTACTTGACCTGTGTTGAACCCCATCATATAGTCTTGCTCAATGTGACCATATTCTTAGCTAAGGCTTACATTCCATTATAACTACTGTTGTCAGTTCTTCACAACCCTGAACTTGACAGAGGAAATTGTATTTGCATTCATATTGCTGCAAAACGATCACAACAGTAGTTTCCAACACCCGAATTATACAGAAAGTACTGAATATCAGAACATATTGTTAAGATATATTTTGCTTAGACTTAGCAATTAGGAAAGAGTTTGCTTAATAGAGTGACATAAATAACACATTTTCTTTTTAATTCCAATTAGTTAGAGCACATGGAGTTGTTGTGACTGTCTTGGAATTAATGTCAATTTTATTAAAGACATGGAGGCTCATATTATTATGCTGCACTTTTTCATTAACCCTCAGCAGTAAAGAAAGAAAAGCATAAACACAGTTAAAACCAATGACAAATTAAGTAAATAACATCCTGTACATACACCATATGCATAAAAACAGCTCCAATGAAATACAGGCACAATCCTAGAAAAGAGAGGTACTATCTCTCCAGTTCCTCATTCTTTGCTGCTCCCTCAGCTATGTATACTTTACTTCTTTAAGGACGTGCTATGCCGTCCTTGGTTACCCGACTCTAAACGCAGTGGGGAATCCCAGGGAGTCCCTTTTTGAGTATTTCGTAGGCGGTAAAGGTGTGGGTGCCAATTAAAGGCTTGTCTCACTGAGGGCTAGTGTCTCCCATCTCCCTCATGTGTCTCATCCCCCTCCCTCTCGTATATCTTCCCATGGTGGTCTTCAAATTCGGGCCCTACTTGCTGACCCCTCCATTGGAGTCCCAAGTGTTAGAACAGTGGGGAGAATCGGGAGTTTGGTTGTAGGTTAGGCACACCGTGGGGTGGGGCATTGATAGGGTAGCATCAAGGGTGACTTAAATACAGTATATGATGGCTAGCTAGTCCCCCCTCTAATGAATGCAGTTCCCCCCTTCCCCGGTAGTAAACACTCCCACCTCAAGTCGATCAGGGCTCTGCCTCTGGATAGCGGAAGGCGAGAAGAGGATGTATAGAACGTCTCTGAGTGGTGCAGATGGAAAGTTTGTGCGTTCTACGATGTGGATATCCACTGTCAGTGCCTGTAGCATGCGGGATGACTGTAGGCTCTACAGGTGCAGTCGTCTGCTTCTTTCCCGGTCAGGCCTCGTGTCTTTGTAGTGGACGCTGAATCTCAGTCGGGGGAAGTTTAGTAACTTGATTGTGCATCCATTTCACATATCGTGTATTGGACCATGACTCATACTTACATAATTTACACACTGCATTTTATTTTCAGGATTATGATCATTTTTTTTCTTTTATTTATTTTTTTGTTTTTGATCATTTCTACTCGTAACCTTTTTTTGGTATAAAAAATGTTTATGTTTTTTTTTGTCGTGATCCGCTTTGTCATAGTGGTAGTTTCGATGTCAGTCGAGCGAGGCACCCAGAAGTCAATTGCAGAAGTCCATTAATGTGAGGGTGACCCCTGGAATAAAGTGGGTGGACATCTGAGGGATGATTGTGGTGATCGTCTGTCCGTCATTTCAATACGGCTCCTCTTGGGTCCCAGCTGTCCATGTTGTTGTTGTGGGTGGTTGGGGACTGTAGTAGGTTGAAGAGGTGCATACCAATCCTCAACCTGGACCTCTGGTGAGTCTAAGGCTCTAAGGAATGGTTGAACATAGTATAGTGGAGATCGTAAAGGTACTGCCCTGTCTTGCTACTATAAGTGCTAAGGGTAAGCCCCATCTGTACCTGATGTTTCGGGCTCTGAGCAGGTCTGTGATCGGTCTCAGGAGCCGTCGTGCCTGGAGAGTGAGCCATGATAGATGCGGGAAAATTTGGATAGGAGCCTCATGGAATAGTAGTGGTTGAGAGGTATTCCTAAGAGTGCGGATGATATCTTCCTTGCAGGCATAATAGCGGTGAGCTCGGTCTATGAGCACAGGGTTATCTGCCGGCTTGGCGAGGATCAGGTTGAAGAGCTCTTGGAGTAGCCTAGGAAGCTCTTCCTGATCCAGTTCAGGTAGGCCTTTAATCCGCAGATTATTGTGGCGCCCCTGATTATCGAGATCGTCTAGTGATCTTTGGTAGGCAGCCATGGCAGAGGTGTTGGCTTCAACTGTAGATTGTAGGTATTACATTTGGGAAAAAAGCAGGTCCCTATCATCTTCAAGGGAGCTCACTTGTTCACCCACCTGGCGTATGTCAGTTCCCAAGGCCTGAAATTTATTTTGGAAGGAGCTTTCCAGCTTGTGCAGCATGCTCTCCATGTCCCTTTTTGTCGAGAGGTTCACCAGTAGTAGTAGACAAGGATCAAGTTGCGGGTGACTTGTGTCCGATCCTGCCGGGCTCTGCGGTGGGGAGCTGTCGCCCTGTGAAGTGGGCGCCATCTTGGGATCGTTGTTTTCGACAGGCCTATCCACTGTGTCTCTAAGGAACCGCGTTAGGGAGCCGGATTTTGCAGTCGTCGTGTTCCCTGGGCCTTGGTGCGAGGCTTGTTTTTTGGGGGGGTTACCCATGCTAGTGGATGTGCCCGGATTGTGTTGGTTTTAGCTGTTGGGGTTGAGGAGCTTAGCATGGTACGTCCATTCGGATCGGCAGTTAGCCACGCCCCCTATGACTTTATTTTTGTATTCCTTCACCTAGAATTCAATGGTTGGAGGGAAATCATTCAAGGTAGGGCCCCCATGAGAGTACAATACCTCTTCCTCCTTCATTTATTTTAACATGATCTTGTCTCCACCTCACATCCACCTTTAGCACTATGACCACCTTTCCTTATAGGACTAGGAGATGCCAAAATCCTGATCATGCTGTATAAACTGTTCAGACCCAAGTGTTCTTCACAAAAACAAGGGCCTTCCCCAACACCCTTAGTCCATCTCATCTTGCTGTTCTGATAATGCAGACATCATGCCTTCTCATTTAGCCTTGGATGACAATAAGGCTTTGTTTTAGCCCAGTGCTTTTAGGTTATCGTTCTTCTCCAAGTTTGGATGGATTTGCACTTATTAATGGAAAAGTGGATTTTTCAAATTGTCAGTGTGGCTGGAGAAGGGGAAGGCTATGGGGTGCCACAGTGAGATTGGTTTTAAATTTCTGAAAACCAGGCAACCACAAACTCTTAACATAATATGAGCTGTAAAATAACCTGGTGTAGTTAGAGTACCTAGAGTACATCATTAAGTATATGTTTAGGTGTCGAATTTGTTGCATACTACCCTGATTAATGCTCTATATTAGGTATTCTGGCACTATCATTTTTGAGGTAATTGTTTGTGTGGTTGGTGATATGGGGGTGGTAGTTTAGTACTACTTACCTAAACTCTTGCATTCCTCCTGCAGTCATTTTCCAGTCTTCATCTCCTGGCAGATTAAGTCATCAGTAGAACATCTTTGCTCTCTCACACATGCACTAGAGTACAAAACGGGGTCTACAGAAGATCCTTTGAAACCAGTAGATGTCTTCAACCAATATACTTGAATGCCTTCAAGCTGACTGCACATAACATCTTAAGGCCAGCTTGACAGCAGAGCCCATAGATCATATGGCAGAATGACTGATTTAGTTTATAGAGTGGTAAAGGTTTCTTTCACCTATAACATTTTACCTACTTTATTTATTATATGTTTCCATTCCTTTAGAATTTCATCAAAATTAAACAATAAGCATAACAACAATATAACATTGACATCATATTTTCATTTTGTATTAGAGCTCTGAATCATAAAGTTAAAATGCTCCTTGTGTTTCATTTTGTTTTTTTAATGAGCCTTTTTCCCTTTTTGTTAAAATGAATCTTTATTCAAAATTATTGCACAGTCACATTTTGATTACATACACAATCACAATGATAAATGGCTTGTTATACCAGCTTATTGAATAAAAGCTTTATACCAGGAAACATGATGTGATTCATAGCTCACTTCGGCAGGGAGGCAGATGCAGGCATCAGCTTCACAGGTTTTAATTGTGCAAGTTGATTTTGTGTGCTATACTGAATTTTAACTATACTATTTTTAAAGGGTATATTGCTCAGTTATCCTATATCTCACATTAAAATTATAAGAATGTATTTGTTTTTCTGAAGTTTACCTACTAAATAAGATCATATTATTTTGTTTTATATATATATATATATATATATATATATATATATATGTATATATATATATATATATATATATATATATATATATATATATATATATATATATATATATATATATATATATATATATATAAATTCAACCATTAAAAATGTACCAGTTTATGAAGATCCTCAGTGCTGTTTCAAACTGTCAACTCATTAAGAATGACTACATTGCTAATGTTAACAACAGAATATGGCACCAACAGATTAAATTCCTGTAGAAAGTATAGAAACTGGTTGACATGCAATTATTACTAGAAATAAAATAAAAAATGTGTGCTGAACGAATTTCAGCCGTATGTTGGTTTGGCTTTGCAGAATGTCAGTAGCAAACAATGATTTGGGAAACAGATGAGATGAACCAAATGGTGCAAAAATAGGCCACAAAGTGTACTGAAACATAAATATTATGGACATGTTTTGCAGTACACTGATATGATGATTATTTTGCCATTTGGTTCACTTATGTAGAGAGGAAAAAAGGGGGAGCATTACAAAATATATCTATTTATATATATTATATATTTCTTAAATATAAAATTTATATAAAGCACATACCAACACAGTTGTGGTGGAGAAAAAAAGTGTGGATGACCACCCCTTTCCACCTGTAGTAAGTGGATAGTTAATGCATTGCTAAAGACATACACACACCAGTCAAGCCATAAGACTTTCTTTTTCCACAGAAATCTCACTTTAACAGTGCTCTCGCTACTGCAAGTGATTCTGAGTAGGCGTATGCAAATGAGTTAAACACAGAACCACATTTTTGCCTCAATTCCATTTTATACATGGATTCCTTGGAGTATCTGTTTGTGAATATACAACAGCTTTGAAACACAACTCAGGTATCCATGTATAAAATGGAATTGAGGCAAACATGTGGTTCTTTGTTACACTCATTTGCATACGCCTACACAGAATCCCTAGCAGTAGCGAGAGCACTGTTAAAGTGAGATTTCTGTGGGAAAAGAAAGTCTTATGGCTTGACTGGTGTGTGTATTTGTGTTTAGCAATGTATCAAGTAATTTATATGAATATAGATTTTTTTTACTGCTCCTCCTCTTTTTTCTCTATTGGTCACTTCTCAGTGGATCTGGGAATAAAACCAACATTTGGTGACTGTCCCCTACTAATCAATCATCCTTTTTCACATAATCTCTTTGTTGGAACTCAAAATCATGAATCAAAACAAACATGCTCTGCCATTGCACATTTCGTTTGTGATTTGGAAACATTTTAGCTCAGAGTTCAGGAATTTAAATGATCTCCCAGACCAAATGACAGATTTATATCAAAAGTAAATTCTCTCTCCTCCTCATACATGTAGATGTAAAGCAACACTTAGAGGCATAATCTGTGCACCAGAACTTCTACAGCTTAATGTACCTCTATGAGTAGATGCTGATTCGCAAACATGGCTATTGCAGTGCGTATGCAGTAGCCCCTCAATGACTCTCTAAGTGGAAGCATTGGATTGGCTGAGATCATCAGCCAGAGGATGATCAGCAGCAGTGAGACTGGCATGACAGGGGACTAAAGGTGAGTAAATCTGTTGATTTTATTATTTTTGGGAATCTAGTGTAATAATCTAACGTTATAAATACGTGTTCGTATTCCTTTGGAAATAAAACTCTGTGTTACATAGTTACATAGTTACATAGCTGAAAAGAGACTTGCGTCCATCAAGTTCAGCCTTCCTCACACCTGTTTTTTGCTGTTGATCCAAAAGGCAAAAAAAAAACAAAAAACCCAGTTTGAAGCACAATTTTGCAACAAGCTAGGACAAAAAATTCCTTCTTGAACCCAGAATGGCAGTCAGATTTATCCTTGAATCAAGCACATATTACCCTACATTGAAAGATTATATCCTTGAATATTCTGTCTTTGCAAGTATGCATCTAGTAGCTGTTTGAACATCTGTATGGACTCTGATAAAACCACTTCTTCAGGCAGAGAATTCCACATCCTGATTGTTCTTACAGTAAAAAAAACCTTTCCTTTGCCTTAGATGAAATCTTCTTTCTTCCAGTCTAAACGCATGGCCTTGTGTCCTATGTAAAGTCCGGTTTGTGAATAGATTTCCATTTCTCTTTGTTAATCAAAGAGAAGTTAATAGGGGATAATGTTCAGGAATCCATTGTAAACAACACTGTCAATACTAGGCATCATCATGGTTTTATAAAGAACAGCTTTTATCAAACCAACCTAACTGCATTCTATGAAGAAGTCTGGCTATAGCAATGGATGTGATCTACTTGAATCTACTTAAGGCATTTGATACTATCCAACACAAAAGATTACTGTGCACATTGAAAGAAATGGGTTAAAATGAAAATGTTTTTTCTTTGATTGAGCATTTGCTTATAGACATAGTGTAGAAAATATCTGTTAATGGAATATTTTACAAGAGTTGAAACAGAAGAACCATAGGGCTCAGAATTGGTTTCTATTTCTCTTTAATGTGTTTAACAAAAATGAACTTGACATGGAAATTCAAAGTCATTGTCAGTGCTTGAAGGTGATACAAAATTGGTAAGTCATTCTTAACTGGATATTACTTCACTTTA